>NC_139997.1:7806654-8141654 GCF_964263955.1 Coregonus lavaretus | reverse complement strand
CATCCACGACCCATTTTCAATGCCCTGGCTGAGGGAAGGAGGTTCTCACCCAAGATTTGACGGTACATGGCCCCGTCCATCGTCCTTTTGATGCGGTGAAGTTGTCCTGTCCCCTTACCAGAAAAACACCCCCAAAGCATAATGTTTCCACCTCCATGTTTGACGGTGGGGATGGTGTTCTTGGGGTCATAGGCAGCATTCCTCCTCCTCCAAACACGGCGAGTTGAGTTGATGCCAAAGAGCTCAATTTTGGTCTTATCTGACCACAACACTTTCACCCAGTTCTCCTCTGAATCATTCAGATGTTCATTGGCAAACTTCAGACGGGCCTGTATATGTGCTTTCTTGAGCAGGGGGACCTTGCGGGCGCTGCAGGATTTCAGTCCTTCACGGCGTAGTGTGTTACCAATTGTTTTCTTGGTGACTATGGTCCAAGCTGCCTTGAGATCATTGACAAGATCCTCCCGTGTAGTTCTGGGCTGATTCCTCACCGTTCTCATGATCATTGCAACTCCATGTGAGATCTTGCATGGAGCCCCAGGCCGAGGGAGATTGACAGTTCTTTTGTGTTTCTTCCATTTGCGAATAATCGCACCAACTGTTGTCACCTTCTCACCAAGCTGCTTGGCGATGGTCTTGTAGCCCATTCCAGCCTTGTGTAGGTCTATAATCTTGTCCCTGACATCCTTGGAGAGCTCTTTGGTCTTGACCATGGTGGAGTGTTTGGAATCTGATTCATTGATTGCTTCTGTGGACAGGTGTCTTTTATACAGGTAACAAACTGAGATTAGGAGCACTCCCTTTAAGAGTGTGCTCCTAATCTCAGCTCGTTACCTGTATAAAAGACACCTCGGAGCCAGAAATCTTTCTGATTGAGAGGGGGTCAAATACTTATTTCCCTCATTAAAATGCAAATCAATTTATAACATTTTTGACATGCGGTTTTCTGGATTTTTTTGTTATTCTGTCTCTCACTGTTCAAATAAACCTACCATTAAAATTATAGACTGATAATTTCTTTGTCAGTGGGCAAACGTACAAAATCCATCTGTCCATGTGTTTAAGATACAGCCCCCCTGTTGTGATTTTAGATACAGCCCCCTCGTTGTGTTTTAGATGCAGCCCCCTCGTTGTGTTTAGATGCAGCCCCCTCGTTGTGTTTTAGATGCAGCCCCCTCGTTGTGTTTTAGATGCAGCCCCCTCGTTGTGTTTTAGATACAGCCCCCTCGTTGTGTTTTAGATGCAGCCCCCTCGTTGTGTTTTAGATACAGCCCCCTCGTTGTGTTTTAGATGCAGCCCCCTCGTTGTGTTTTAGATACAGCCCCCTCGTTTTGTTTTAGATGCAGCCCCCTCGTTGTGTTTTAGATGCAGCCCCCTCGTTGTGTTTTAGATGCAGCCCCCTCGTTGTGATTTAGATGCAGCCCCCTCGTTGTGTTTTAGATACAGCCCCCCTCGTTGTGTTTTAGATACAGCCCCCCTCGTTGTGATTTAGATGCAGCCCCCTCGTTGTGTTTTAGATGCAGCCCCCTCGTTGTGTTTTAGATACATCCCCCTCATTGTGTTTTAGATGCAGCCCCCTCGTTGTGTTTTAGATGCAGCCCCCTCGTTGTGTTTTAGATGCAGCCCCCTCGTTGTGTTTTAGATGCAGCCCCCTCGTTGTGTTTTAGATGCAGCCCCCTCGTTGTGTTTTAGATACAGCCCCCCTCGTTGTGATTTAGATGCAGCCCCCTCGTTGTGTTTTAGATGCAGCCCCCTCGTTGTGTTTTAGATACATCCCCCTCGTTGTGTTTTAGATGCAGCCCCCCTCGTTGTGATTTAGATGCAGCCCCCTCGTTGTGTTTTAGATGCAGCCCCCTCGTTGTGTTTTAGATGCAGCCCCCTCGTTGTGTTTTAGATGTAGCCCCCTCGTTGTGATTTAGATACAGCCCCCTCGTTGTGTTTTAGATGTAGCCCCCTCGTTGTGATTTAGATGCAGCCCCCTCGTTGTGTTTTAGATGCAGCCCCCTCGTTGTGTTTTAGATACATCCCCCTCGTTGTGTTTTAGATGCAGCCCCCTCGTTGTGTTTTAGATGCAGCCCCCTCGTTGTGTTTTAGATGCAGCCCCCTCGTTGTGATTTAGATGCAGCCCCCTCGTTGTGTTTTAGATGCAGCCCCCTCGTTGTGTTTAGATACAGCCCCCTCGTTGTGTTTTAGATACAGCCCCCTCGTTGTGTTTAGATACAGCCCCCTCGTTGTGTTTTAGATACAGCCCCCTCGTTGTGTTTTAGATGCAGCCCCCTCGTTGTGTTTAGATACAGCCCCCTCGTTGTGTTTTAGATGCAGCCCCCTCGTTGTGTTTAGATACAGCCCCCTCGTTGTGTTTTAGATACAGCCCCCTCGTTGTGTTTTAGATGCAGCCCCCTCGTTGTGTTTTAGATGCAGCCCCCTCGTTGTGTTTTAGATGCAGCCCCCTCGTTGTGTTTTAGATACAGCCCCCTCGTTGTGTTTTGTCTGATGAGTTTGTTTATGTGTACGTCTCTGCAGGTGGTCTGTGTCTGGACCTGAAGGGGATGTACATCAGAGACATGACGTACTGTGTGACTCTGGATGGCTTTGCTGTGGTGCTGGATGATGGCAGGCTGGGGTTCATCACTCCTGTAGCCAACAGGATCACCGCAGACGTAAGAACTGTGGGAGAGGTTTGTGTGTGTGTGCTTTGCTGTAGTGCACACACAATGCAGCAGAGTTTTGTGAATCATGTTAAACAATGAAGCATAACGACTGTGTGATAATGTATGTGGAAAAAAAGAGATTGAAAGTGAAGGCAGAGGTGTGTGTGTGTGTGTGTGTGTGTGTGTGTGTGTGTGTGTCAGAGGGAAGAGCAGTGATCTGACTGGCCTTGTCTTCTCCAGCAGCTGCAGGGCGTCTGGGCAGCAGATGTAACAGACGGCACGTGTGTGGCAGTCAACAATAAGTACAGACTGATGACATTTGGCTGTGCCAGGTACGTGTGTCTTGGAACCGGTCTATCTTTGTGTGATTGGTGTGCAGATTGTGTGCAGCACTGTCAGAACTATTTTCTCTTTCACTCTCTCGCTCTCTCTCTTGCTCTTTCATGCTCTCTCTCTCTTGCTCTCGCTCTCTTTCACTCTCTCTCTCGCTCTTTCACTCTCTCGCGCTCTCTCTCTCTCGCTCTCTCTCTCGCTCTCTCTCTCACTCTCTCTCTCTTGCACTCTCTCTCTCTCTCTCTCACTCTCTCTCTCTCTCTCTCTCTCACTCTCTCTCGCTCTTTCACTCTCTCGCTCTCTTTCACTCTCTCTCTCTCTCGCTCTCTTTCACTCTCTCTCTCTCGCTCGCTCTCTCGCTCTCGCTCTCGCTCTCTTTCACTCTCTCGCTCTCGCTCTCTCACTCTCTCTCGCTCTTTCACTCTCTCGCTCTTTCACTCTCTCTCGCTCTCGCTCTCTTTCACTCGCTCTCTTTCACTCGCTCTCTCTCACTCTCTCGCTCTTTCACTCTCTCGCGCTCTCTCTCTCTCTCTCGCTCTCTTTCACTCACTCTCTCTCTCGCTCTCTTTCACTCTCTCTCGCTCTCTTTCACTCTCTCTTTCACTCTCTCGCTCTCTTTCACTCTCTCTCGCTCTCTTTCACTCTCTCTTTCACTCTCTCGCTCTCTTTCACTCTCTCTCGCTCTCTTTCACTCTCTTTCACTCTCTCGCTCTCTTTCACTCTCTCTCGCTCTCTTTCACTCTCTCTTTCACTCTCTCGCTCTCTTTCTCTCTCTCTCGCTCTTTCACTCTCTCTTTCACTCTCTCGCTCTCTTTCACTCTCTCTTTCACTCTCTCGCTCTCTTTCACTCTCTCTCGCTCTCTTTCACTCTCTCTTTCACTCTCTCGCTCTCTTTCACTCTCTCTCGCTCTCTTTCACTCTCTCTTTCACTCTCTCTCTCGCTCTCTTTCACTCTCTCTTTCACTCTCTCGCTCTCTTTCTCTCTCTCTCTCGCTCTTTCACTCTCTCTTTCACTCTCTCGCTCTCTTTCACTCTCTCTTTCACTCTCTCTCGCTCTCTTTCACTCTCTCTCGCTCTCTTTCACTCTCTCTTTCACTCTCTCGCTCTCTTTCACTCTCTCTCGCTCTTTCACTCTCTCTTTCACTCTGTCTCGCTCTCTTTCACTCTCTTTCACTCTCTCGCTCTCTTTCTCTCTCTCTCTCGCTCTCTTTCACTCTCTCTTTCACTCTCTCGCTCTCTTTCACTCTCTCTCGCTCTCTTTCACTCTCTCTCGCTCTCTTTCACTCTCTCTTTCACTCTCTCGCTCTCTTTCTCTCTCTCTCGCTCTCTTTCACTCTCTCTTTCACTCTCTCGCTCTCTTTCTCTCTCTCTCTCGCTCTTTCACTCTCTCGCTCTCACTCTCTCTCGCTCTTTCACTCTCTCGCTCTCTTTCACTCTCTCTCTCTCTCGCTCTCTTTCACTCTCTCTCTCTCGCTCGCTCTCTCGCTCTCTCTCTCGCTCTCGCTCTCTTTCACTCTCTCGCTCTCGCTCTCTTTCACTCTCTTGCTCTTTCATGCTCTCGCTCTCTTTCACTCGCTCTCTTTCACTCGCTCTCTCTCACTCTCTCGCTCTCACTCTCTCGCTCTTTCACTCTCTCGCTCTCTCGCTCTCTTTCACTCGCTCTCTCTCACTCTCTCTCGCTCTCTTTCACTCTCTCTCGCTCTCTTTCACTCTCTCTTTCACTCTCTCGCTCTCTTTCACTCTCTCTCGCTCTCTTTCACTCTCTCTTTCACTCTCTCGCTCTCTTTCACTCTCTCGCTCTCTTTCACTCTCTCTTTCACTCTCTCGCTCTCTTTCACTCTCTCTTTCACTCTCTCTCGCTCTCTTTCACTCTCTCTTTCACTCTCTCTCGCTCTCTTTCACTCTCTCTTTCACTCTCTCTCGCTCTCTTTCACTCTCTCTTTCACTCTCTCGCTCTCTTTCTCTCTCTCTCTCGCTCTTTCACTCTCTCTTTCACTCTCTCGCTCTCTTTCACTCTCTCTTTCACTCTCTCGCTCTCTTTCACTCTCTCTCGCTCTCTTTCACTCTCTCTTTCACTCTCTCGCTCTCTTTCACTCTATCTCGCTCTCTTTCACTCTCTCTTTCACTCTGTCTCGCTCTCTTTCACTCTCTCTTTCACTCTGTCTCGCTCTCTTTCACTCTCTCTTTCACTCTCTCGCTCTCTTTCTCTCTCTCTCTCGCTCTCTTTCACTCTCTCTTTCACTCTCTCACTCTCTTTCACTCTCTCGCTCTCTCTCGCTCTCTCGCTCGCTCTCCCTACCCTCTTTCAGTCTGTATCTCTTGATTGTGTAATTAGCGTTCCACTGAAGCAGATAGGTGGTGGCTACGGAGGCCTGTGGTGATAATGTCAGCAGGTCACGCCTGGCTACAGAGTCCTGTACTGCTGAGGTCAGCAGGAGACAGAGAGAACCTGAGTGACAGACAGTAGATGGCAGTGATTTCAATCTCCAACCTTTCATATTCATTGAATGCTCATGTTGCCTTATTTCAGCGGTTGTTTTTCATTCAGGAAATGTAGGCTAATTGTATTGAATGATGTATTGAATCCACTGGCCGTGTTTCTCTCTGTGTTCCAGTGGCTCAGTGTTGGTGTACAGTATCGACACCACTACAGGGTCCATGCAGCTCTCCCACAAGCTGGAGCTCACCCCTAAACACTACCCTGGTATGTACAAACCCCTAAACACTACCCTGGTATGTACAAACCCCTAAACACTACCCTGGTATGTACAAACCCCTAAACACTACCCTGGTATGTACAAACCCCTAAACACTACCCTGGTATGTACAAACCCCTAAACACTACCCTGGTATGTACAAACCCCTAAACACTACCCTGGTATGTACAAACCCCTAAACACTACCCTGGTATGTACAAACCCCTAAACACTACCCTGGTATGTACAAACCCCTAAACACTACCCTGGTATGTACAAACCCCTAAACACTACCCTGGTATGTACAAACCCCTAAACACTACCCTGGTATGTACAAACCCCTAAACACTACCCTGGTATGTACAAACCCCTAAACACTACCCTGGTATGTACAAACCCCTAAACACTACCCTGGTATGTACAAACCCCTAAACACTACCCTGGTATGTACAAACCCCTAAACACTACCCTGGTATGTCTGTCTAACTACCACCTGACACTACCCCGGCATGTCTAACTACCACCTGACACTACCCCGGTATGTCTGTCTAACTACCACCTGACACTACCCCGGTATGTCTGTCTATCTACCACCTGACACTACCCCGGTATGTCTGTCTATCTACCACCTGACACTACCCCGGTATGTCTGTCTATCTACCACCTGACACTACCCCGGTATGTCTAACTACCACCTGACACTACCCCAGTACGTCTATCTACCACCTGACACTACCCTGGTACCTCTGTCTATCTACCACCTGACACTACCCCGGTACCTCTGTCTAACTACCACCTGACACTACCCCGGTACCTCTGTCTAACTACCACCTGACACTACCCCAGTACGTCTGTCTAATTACCACATGACACTACCCCGGTACGTCTGTCTAACTACCACCTGACACTACCCCGGTACGTCTGTCTAACTACCACCTGACACTACCCTGGTATGTCTGTCTAACTACCACCTGACACTACCCCGGTATGTCTGTCTAACTACCACCTGACACTACCCTGGTATGTCTGTCTATCTACCACCTGACACTACCCTGGTATGTCTGTCTAACTACCACCTGACACTACCCTGGTATGTCTGTCTAACTACCACCTGACACTACCCTGGTATGTCTGTCTAACTACCACCTGACACTACCCTGGTACCTCTGTCTAACTACCACCTGACACTACCCTGGTATGTCTGTCTAACTACCACCTGACACTACCCTGGTATGTCTGTCTAACTACCACCTGACACTACCCTGGTACCTCTGTCTAACTACCACCTGACACTACCCTGGTACCTCTGTCTAACTACCACCTGACACTACCCTGGTATGTCTGTCTAACTACCACCTGACACTACCCTGGTATGTCTGTCTAACTACCACCTGACACTACCCCGGTATGTCTGTCTAACTACCACCTGACACTTGCTCATGTACCTTTTATACAAACTACTCTCACACATTGGTTTTATTGTAAATAGTGTCATGTTTTGGTTTCGACTGGAAAGTGCAGGTGGTATTTAGTTCCCCTCAACACAAGCTGTGTAGAGACAGAATCAGTGGATTACATGTTATGGTATGCGTCTGCCCCCTAGTGGAAGTAAATGGTATAGAATGACAGTACAGTGTGAAATCTTATTGACCTATACATTTACATTTTAGTCATTTAGCAGACGCTCTTATCCAGAGCGACTTACAGTTAGTGAGGTTTTTTTTCTTCATACTGGATTCTAACCCACAACCCTGGCGTTGCAAACACCATGCTCTACCAACTGAGCTACATCCCTGCCGGCCATTCCCTCCCCTACCCTGGACGACGCTGGGCCAATTGTGCGCCGCCCCATGGGTCTCCCGGTCGTGGCCGGCTACGACAGAGCCTGAATTCGAACCAGGATCTCTAGTGGCACAGCTAGCACTGCGATGCAGTGCCTTAGACCACTGCGCCACTCGGGAGTCAAGTATCTATCATATCATAACCCTGAGCTCTATTTCATCATGGGAATTGTCAAGCTGGAGACCCTGCAACCTATCTATGTCAACAAGTGGTGAAACAAGCGGTGTACTCTCATACCCGTTTCATACTGCCGAGCGTAGCTGTACTGTGCTGGTCTAGAAATGTTGCAGGAGTTAGGCCGGAAAAAACAATGTGAGAAGAATATATCCAGGAACCGTACGGTTTGGTTCAACAGGATTGCGTTAAAAGGGTATTTAACAAAACCTCCTTACTACAGAAAATATTCCTGTCTGACCTGTCATGTCCGTTTCTCCTCTCCTCCTCAGACGTGTGGAACAAGACGGGCGCGGTAAAGCTGATCCGCTGGTCCCCCGACTACAGTGTTGCCATGGTGACCTGGGAGTGCGGGGGGCTGTCTCTGTGGAGTGTGTTCGGAGCCCACCTCATCTGTACCCTGGGGGAGGACTTCGCGTGAGTGATGCCTTCTTCAAGTAGTACTCTAGCCTATAGCACAATTACCTCTGCAGTTCAGTCAGCTACACGGTTGTAGATGGATAGACGCAACTTTATTTGCCTTCAAAAGGGAATTTGTCTCCCACATATAAAAGCATTGGCAATGTAGAAAACAGATTCAGACCCTTTCACATTTTCCACATTTTGTTACTTTACAGCCTGATTCTAAAATGGATTAAAAAATGTTTTCCCTCATCAATCTACACACAATACCCCATCATGACAAAGCGAAAACAGGTTTTTAGAAATTTTTGCAAATGTATAAAAAAATTAAAATGTATCACATTTACATACGTCCACCTGTGGTAAATTCAATTGATTGGACATGATTTGGAAAGGCACACCTGTCTATATAAGGTCCCACAGTTGACAGTGCATGTCAGAGCAAAAACCAAGTCGTGAGGTCGAAGGAATTGTCAGTAAAGCGCAGAGACAGGATTGTGTCGAGGCACAGATCTGGGGAAGGGTACCAAAAAATGTCTGCAGCATTGAAGGTCCCCAAGAACACAGTGTCCTCCATCATTCTGAAATTGAAGAAGTTTGGAACCACCAAGACTCTTCCAAGAGCTGGCCGCCCGGCCAAACTGAGCAATCGGGGGAGGTGGCCTTGGTCAGGGAGGTGACCAAGAACCTGATGGTCACTCTGACAGAGCTCTAGAGTTCCTCTGTTGAGATGGGAGAACCTTTCAGAAGGACAACCATCTCTGCAGCACTCCACCAATTAGGCCTTTATGGTAGAGTGGCCAGACGGAAGCCACTCCTCAGTAAAAGGCACATGACAGCCCGCTTGGAGTTTGCCAAAAGGCACCTAAAGGACTCTCAGACCATGAGAAACAAGATTCTCTGGTCTGATGAAACCAAGATTCAGAGCGCTCAGGACCTCCGACTGGGGCGATGGTTCACCTTTCAACAGGACAACGACCCTAAGCACACAGCCAGTACAACGACCCTAAGCACACAGTCAAGACAATGCAGGAGGGGCTTCGGGACAAGTCTCTGAATGTCCTTGAGTGGCTCAGCCAGAGCCCGGACTTGAACCCGATCAAACATTTCTGGAGAGACCTGAAAATAGCTGTTCAGCGACGCTTTCCATCCAACCTGACAGAGCTTGAGAGGATCTGCAGAGAAGAATGGGAGAAACTCTCCAAACACAGGTGTGCCAAGCTTGTAGCGTCATACCTAAGAAGACTCAAGGCTGTAATCGCTGCCAAAGGTGCTTCAACAAAGTACATAGTAAAGGGTCTGAATACTTGTGTAAATGTCATATTTCAGTTTTACATTTTTTATAAATTTGCACACATTTCTAAAAACCTGTTTTTGCTTTGTCATTATGGGGTATTGTGTGTAGATTGATTGGGGGGGGGGCCTATTTTAATCAATTTTTAGAATAAGGCTGTAACATAACAAAATGTTTAAAAAGTGAAGGGGTCTGAATACTCTCCGAAATGCACTGTAGATGTAAACATTCCATACAACAAAAACAAGACCTCGGTACAGACTGAAGATGGCGCTCTTTCATTGATTTCTTATAGTGTGCATAATATTCTGCCGTCCCATCTCTCTCCAGGTATCGGTCAGACGGCACTAAAAAGGACCCTATAAATATCAGCTCAATGTGCTGGGGAGCAGAGGGCTACCACCTGTGGGTCATCACCAGCAGAGAGGAAGCGGAGCTAGTAGAGAACATGGAGGAGGCTCCTCCCCAGACCCAGCAGGCTTCCATATTGCAGTTCCACTTCATCAAGAGCGCCCTCACTGTCAACCCCTGCACGGTGAGGTTATGGACATGCACACTCACACACACCTGCAACCCACTTACAGTGCCTCAGAAAGTATTCACACCCCTTGACTTTTTCCACATTTTGTTGTGTTACAAAGTGGGATTAAAAATGTATTTAATTGTCATTGTTTGTCAACGATCTACACAAAATACTTTAATGTCGACGTGGAAGAAAAATTATTTATATATATATATACAGTGGGGGAAAAAAAGTATTTAGTCAGCCACCAATTGTGCAAGTTCTCCCACTTAAAAAGATGAGAGGCCTGTAATTTTCATCATAGGTACACATCAACTATGACAGACAAAATGAGGAAAAAAAATCCAGAAAATCACATTGTAGGATTTTTTATGAATTTATTTGCAAATTATGGTGGAAAATAAGTATTTGGTCACCTACAAACAAGCAAGATTTCTGGCTCTCACAGACCTGTAACTTCTTCTTTAAGAGGCTCCTCTGTCCTCCACTCGTTACCTGTATTAATGGCACCTGTTTGAACTTGTTATCAGTATAAAAGACACCTGTCCACAACCTCAAACAGTCACACTCCAAACTCCACTATGGCCAAGACCAAAGAGCTGTCAAAGGACACCAGAAACAAAATTGTAGACCTGCACCAGGCTGGGAAGACTGAATCTGCAATAGGTAAGCAGCTTGGTTTGAAGAAATCAACTGTGGGAGCAATTATTAGGAAATGGAAGACATATAAGACCACTGATAATCTCCCTCGATCTGGGGCTCCACGCAAGATCTCACCCCGTGGGGTCAAAATGATCACAAGAACGGTGAGCAAAAATCCCAGAACCACACGGGGGGACCTAGTGAATGACCTGCAGAGAGCTGGGACCAAAGTAACAAAGCCTACCATCAGTAACACACTACGCCGCCAGGGACTCAAATCCTGCAGTGCCAGACGTGTCCCCCTGCTTAAGCCAGTACATGTCCAGGCCCATCTGAAGTTTGCTAGAGTGCATTTGGATGATCCAGAAGAGGATTGGGAGAATGTCATATGGTCAGATGAAACCAAAATAGAACTTTTTGGTAAAAACTCAACTTGTCGTGTTTGGAGGACAAAGAATGCTGAGTTGCATCCAAAGAACACCATACCTACTGTGAAGCATGGGGGTGGAAACATCATGCTTTGGGGCTGTTTTTCTGCAAAGGGACCAGGACGACTGATCCGTGTAAAGGAAAGAATGAATGGGGCCATGTATCGTGAGATTTTGAGTGAAAACCTCCCATCAGCAAGGGCATTGAAGATGAAACATGGCTGGGTCTTTCAGCATGACAATGATCCCAAACACACCGCCCGGGCAACGAAGGAGTGGCTTCGTAAGACTCATTTCAAGGTCCTGGAGTGGCCTAGCCAGTCTCCAGATCTCAACCCCATAGAAAATCTTTGGAGGGAGTTGAAAGTCTGTTGCCCAGCGACAGCCCCAAAACATCACTGCTCTAGAGGAGATCTGCATGGAGGAATGGGCCAAAATACCAGCAACAGTGTGTGAAAACCTTGTGAAGACTTACAGAAAACGTTTGACCTGTGTCATTGCCAACAAAGGGTATATAACAAAGTATTGAGAAACTTTTGTTATTGACCAAATACTTATTTTCCACCATAATTTGCAAATAAATTCATAAAAAATCCTACAATGTGATTTTCTGGAAAAAAAATTCTCATTTTGTCTGTCATAGTTGACGTGTACCTATGATGAAAATTACAGGCCTCTCTCATATTTTTAAGTGGGAGAACTTGCACAATTGGTGGCTGACTAAATACTTTTTCCCCCACTGTATATATACTTTATTTTATTTTTTTTACAATTAATGGAAAATAAAACACTATCTTGATTAGATAAGTATTCAACCTTGAGTCAATACATGTTAGAATTATTTGCCCATTTTTCTTAAAAAAATTATTCAAGCTCTGTCAAGTTGGATGTTGATCATTGCTAGACAGCCATTTTCAAGTCTTGCCCTAGATTTTCAAGCCGATTTTAAGTCAAAACTGTAAATAGGCCGCTCAGGAACATTCAATGTCGTCTTGCTAAGCAAGGCCTTGTGTTTTAGGTTAATGTCCTGCTGAAAGGTGAATTTGTCTCCCAGTGTCTGTTAGAAAGCAGACTGGACCAGGTTTTCCTCTAGGACTTTGCCTGTGCTTAGCTCTATTGTTTCTTTTTATCCTAAAAAAATCCCTAGTCCTTGCTGATGACAAGCTTATCCATAATGTGATGCAGCCACCACCATGCTTGGAAAATATGAAGTGTTACTCGGTGACGTGTTGGATTTAACGCTTTGTATTCAGGACAAAAAGTTCATTTATTTGCCACATTTTTTGCAGTATTTCTTTAGTGCCTTATTGCAAACAGGATGCATGTTTTGGAATATTTGTATTATGTACAAGCTTCCTTCTTTTCACTCTGTCATTTATGTTAGTATTGTGGAGTAACTACAATGTTGTTGATCCATCCTCAGTTATCTCTTATCACAGCCATTAAATTCAGTAACTGTTTTAAAGTCACCATTGGCCTCATGGTGAATTACCTGAGTGGTTTCTTTCCTCTCCGGCAACTAAGTTAGGAAGGGCGCATGTATCTTTGTAGTGACTGGGTGTATTGATACACCATCCAAAGTGTAATTAATTACTTCACCATGCTCAAAGGGATATTCAATATCTGCTTTTTTGTTTGACCTCCCTGGTCTTTGTGGTTGAATCTGTGTTTGAAATTCACTGCTCGACTGAGGGACCTTACAGATAATTGTATGTGTGGGGTACAAAGATGGGGTAGTCATAAAAAAAAAAAAAATGTTAAACACTATTATTGCACACAGAGTGAGTCCATGCAACATATGTGACTTGTTAAGCACATTTTTACTCCCAAACTTATTTAGGCTTGCCATAACAAAATGGTTGAACGCTTATTGACTCAAGACATTTCAGCTTTTCATTTTTTATTAATTTGTAAACATTTCTAAAACCATAATTTAACTTTGACATTATGGGCCAGTGACAAAAATAATCTAAATTTACTAAATGTTTTATTCAGGCTGCAACACATCAAAATGTGGATAAAGTCCAGGGGTGTGAATACTTTCTGAAGGCACTGTATATTGTGGTGTATAATACACAAGTGTACGAAAAAGTGATGTATTCTGCATAGTCTTTTATATGAGGAATAATGAGTACCTGTTGTCTCCAGAATAACCAGGAGCAGGTGTTACTGCACGGGGAGGACCGTCTCTACCTAACCTGTGGTGACCCCACCCAGCTCCCCTCTAGCAGCTCAGAGAGCCCCCACCCCCATAACCTCCCCCACGGCGGGGAGGGCAGCCCCCCCCACCACCCCTCCACCCCCTCACCCAACTCTACCTCTCAGGGACTCAGCACTTTACTGGGACACAAGCACTGGCACGTTGTCCAGGTAAAACCTCATACGCACTTCTTAGTTGGCTATCTATCTCAAGTTTAATCGTTTTTTTAAATTATGTAAAAGTGTACAATTTATAGTCTAAGAATCCCCTTCAGATTTAGCGTTGATATGAGTTGTATTATCATGTCAGTAATACTCTCTCTCGTAGATTCACAGTACATACCTAGAGAACAACTGGCCTATACGGGTGAGTCAGTGTGGGAAATACTTCTACGTGTGTGTGTCTGAGATTGATTGTAGCCCAGCTATATAAAACATTAGCCTGAGTAGGTAAATCAATAACGTTTGTCCAATATGTCCTCGTTCACTTTGCAGCTATAGATACAGTAGGATCATGAATGAGGCTGTGTGTGTGTGTGTGTGCCTGTGTCTGTCTGTCTGTCTGTGTGTGTGTGTGTGTGTGTGTGTGTCTAGTAAATGTATCTATTGATGTCCCTGTGCGTCTCTAGTTTGCAGCCATAGACACAGCAGGCCAGTGCATAGCGGTAGCAGGGAGACGTGGATTTGCACATTACTCCATGTCCACCAGGAAATGGAAGTTGTTTGGGAACATCACTCAGGAGCAGAACATGACCGTTACAGGGGGGCTGGTCTGGTGGAATGGCTTTGTTGTTGTTGCCTGTTACAACTTCATCGACCAGCAAGAAGAGGTGAGACAATACAACACAATACAACACAACACAACACGACACGACACGACACGACACAATACGACATGACACAACACAATAAACTAATGGTCAAAAGTTTTAGAACACCTACTCATTCAAGGGTTTTTCTTTATTTTTTACTATTTTCTACACTGTAGAATAATAGTGAAGACATCAAAACTATGAAATAACATATGGAATCATGTAGTAACCAAAAAAGTGTTAAAGAAATCAAAATATATTTTATATTTGAGATTCTTCAAATAGCCATCCTTTGCCTTGATGACAGCTTTGCACACTCGTGGCATTCTGTCAACCAGCTTCACCTGGAATGCTTTTCCAACAGTCGTGAAGGAGTTCCCACATATGCTGAGCATTTGTTAGCTGCTTTTCATTCACTCTGTGGTCCAACTCATCCCATACCATCTCAATTTGGTTGAGGTCGTCACCAGCAAAGCATCCCCACACCATAACACCACCTCCTCCATGCGTTACGGTGGGAAATACACATGCGGAGATCATCCGTTCACCCACACCGCGTCTCACAAAGACACGGTGGTTGGAACCAAAAATCTAAAATTTAGACTCCAGACCAAAGGACAAATTTCCACTGGTCTATTGTCCATTGCTCGTGTTTCTTGGCCCAAGCAAGTCTCTTCTTATTATTGGTGTCCTTTAGTAGTGGTTTCTTTGCAGAAATTCAACTATGAAGGCCTGATTCACACAGTCTCCTCTGAACATTTGATGTTGAGATGTGTCTGTTACTTGAACTCTGTGAAGCATTTATTTGGGCTGCAATTTCTGAGGCTGGTAACTCGAATGAACTTATCCTCTGCAGCAGAGGTAACTCTGGGTCTTCCATTCCTGTGGCGGTCCTCATGAGAGCCAGTTTCATCATAGTGCTTGATGGTTTTTGCGACTGCACTTGTAGAAACGTTCAAAGTTCTTAAATGTACCGTATTGACTGACCTTCATGTCTTAAAGTAATGATGGACTGTCGTTTCTCTTTGCTTATTTGAGCTGTTCTTGCCATAATATGGACTTGGTCTTTTACCAAATAGGACTATCTTCTGTATACCCCCCCCTACCTTGTTACAACACAACTGACTGGCTCAAACGCATTAAGAAGGAAAGAAATTCCACAAATTAACTTTTAAGAAGGCAAACCTGTTAATATAAATTCATTCCAGGTGACTACCTCATGAAGCTGGTTGAGAGAATGCCAAGAGTGTGCAAAGCTGTCATCAAGGCAAAGGGTGGCTATTTGAAGAATCTCAAACATAAAATATATTTTGATTTGTTTAACACTTTTTTGGTTACTACATGATTCCATATGTGTTATTTCATAGTTTTGATGTCTTCACTATTATTCTACAATGTAGAAAATAGTAAAAATAAAGAAAAACCCTTCAATGAGTAGGTGTTCTAAAACTTTTGACCGGTAGTGTACAATACACGACACGACACAATACGACACGACCGAACACAATACAATACGACACGACACAATACAATATGACACAACAGGATACAACACGCCAGGACAGGACACAGATAACTGACAATCCAGCACAATACCCCCCTTTTTTCACTACACCCTATTCTCATTGTGTTTAGATGAAATGTAGAGGGAT
Source organism: Coregonus lavaretus (assembly GCF_964263955.1). Lineage (NCBI taxonomy): Eukaryota > Metazoa > Chordata > Actinopteri > Salmoniformes > Salmonidae > Coregonus > Coregonus lavaretus. The sequence continues at coordinate 8,126,006 of NC_139997.1, read as the reverse complement.
GAATTGTAGACTGACTGACTGACTGACTGACTGACTGACTGACTGACTGACTGACTGACTGACTGACTGACTGATTGAGAGACGAAAAGAACAACAGTATTGAATGTTTCTCCTGTCCTCCTGGCTAGCTGTGACTTTATCTGATTGGTAGATATATACAGTAGATGTAATGATTGTGCTATTTCTCCCTGGCTAGCTGCGTCTGTACCTGCGGTCGTCTAACCTGGATAATACCTTCTCATCCATCACCAAGCTGCACTCTGACACTCTGCTGCTCAACGTGTTCAGAGACATGATCATCCTCTTCAGAGCAGACTGCTCCATCTGCCTCTACAGCATTGAGAGGAGGCATGACGGGTAGGCTGATACACACAGTGCTGAGGACAGGCACAGGCATGCACACCCACTCATACTCAACAAACAAAATCTCTCTCACTCTCACACACAACATTACTAGCAGGACAGGACAGGTACTGAATGTCACCTGACCGAGAAGGTCTCAGACAGTAATCAATACTGTTGTGAAGAGAAAGTCAGGTGGGGAAAAACCCAATAATACTTATCACATGATGGGATTTTTTACTTCAGCTCATGAAACATGTTACCAGTGTAGATACGAAAATAAAGAGAGTTTACACAAATAAGGAAGTAAGATAAAGTGACAAGATGTCATAGTAACCTACAAAACAGTTGGTTTGGTTTGGGCCTTAACTGGGGTTGCGCTTTACAACTGACCAATACAGTGAATGCTACTAGTAGTGTATTGATTGTGTTTCCCTCTATCGCTCCTGTGTGTGTGCGTCTCTCTCCGTAGGCCCAATCCGTCAGCTAGTGTTGAGCTGCTTCAGGAGGTGTCCATGTCTCGCTACATTCCTCATCCTGCACTGGTGGTGTCTGTCACTCTCACCTCCGTACGCACAGAGACCGGCATCACGCTCAGAGCCCCACAGCAGGTACACACACAGACACACACTCTCACCTCCGTACGCACGGAGACCGGCATCACGCTCAAAGCCCCACAGCAGGTACACACACAGACACACACCCTCACCTCCGTACGCACAGAGACGGGCATCACGCTCAGAGCCCCACAGCAGGTAGGATTCAATACACCTTTCCCACCGTGAACACGACACCTCAGTGTACTTCTCTCCCACTGACCCTCCCCCTCCTAGCACTTTTCTTTAACTCTTACTAAAGTGGCTATTTTCAAGAAGGTTTTTACTTACAGTGATCGTGATATGTGTGGTTGGTTTAACCTACCTTAATTCTATGTACTGAGTTGCTCTGGATAACAACGTCTGCTAAAGGATTCAAATGTAAATGTATTAATGTTTGTGTGTCCCTCTGTGCCCGTGACAGGCCTGTATGGCAGACAGCATCATACTGAACCTGGCAGGCCAGCTAATCATGTTACAGAGAGACCGTTCTGGACCACAGTTACAAGAGAAGGAAGACCAGAAGAAACTGGTGAGTCCCAGTCACATCCCCTATTCACCTCCTAGCAGGGTTGGGGTCAATTACATTTCAATTCAGTCAAGTGTACTTCCTGAATGGAAATGGATTTGACCCCAAGCCTTCCCCCTATTGATAGTTGTCTTGGATTGTCAGGTTATAATATATCTAACAATAGGAAATAATCATTACACCCAGCAACCAGTCACTTCATTATTGATTAATTATTTGTATCATAAATGATACATTATATATTGTAGTTCTAGTGTGTGTGTGTGTGTGAGAGAGAGGTTGTTATGGTGTGTAACTCTCTCTCCCTCCAGCTGATGTTCTGTCCTCCAGTGGTTCTGGCCCAGTATGTAGAGAATGTGTGGACGACGTGTCGTAGTAGCGGGAAGAAGCGCCACCTACTGGAGGCTCTGTGGTTGTCGTGTGGAGAGGCTGGGATGAAGGTATGTTGCTGCTTCATACTGCTATCTGTTTTTACTACTTATGTTGTGGATTATTGTCATTTTTGTTGTTGTCTGTAAATGGACAAATAAATTAACTAAACGTTGTCTTTGCTGGCTGCAATGATTCTACAAACCTAATTTCCTTATATGATGTTCTGTTATCTTATCTGAAGGTGTGGCTCCCCCTGTTCCCTCGTGACCATCGTAAGCCCCACTCCTTCCTGTCCCGCCGCATCATGCTCCCCTTCCACATCAACATCTACCCCCTGGCCGTGCTGTTTGAAGACGCCCTGGTGCTGGGGGCCTCCAACGAGACTGTGCTCTATGATGGACTGCAGGTAGGGAGGAGGAGGATTATTGTAGTAGTAGTTATTATATTAGTAGTATTCCCTGGTGCTGGGGGCATCTAATGAGACTGTGATCTATGACAGCCTGCAGGTAGGGAGTAGTAGTAGTTATTATAGGAGGAGGAGTAGTAGTAGTAGTAGTAGTAGTAGTAGTAGTAGTAGTAGTTATTATAGGAGGAGTAGTAGTAGTAGTTATTATAGGAGGAGTAGTAGTAGTAGTAGTAGTAGTTATTATAGTAGTAGTAGTAGTAGTTATTATAGGAGGAGTAGTAGTTGTTATAGTACATTTACATTTACATTTTAGTCATTTAGCAGACGCTCTTATCCAGAGCGACTTACAGTTAGCACATACATTATTTTATCGAACCCACAACCCTGGCGTTGCAAACGCCATGCTCTACCAACTGAGCTACATCCCCTGCCGGCCATTCCCTCCCCTACCCTGGACGACGCTGGGCCAATTGTGCGCCGCCCCATGGGTCTCCCGGTCGCGGCCGGCTACGACAGAGCCTGGATAGTAGTAGTATTCCCTGGTGCTGGGGGCCTCCATTGAGACCTTGCTCTATGATGGCCTGCAGGTACTGTAGTAGGAGTGTTTGGGTCTGGGTGGGATAGCTCGGAGCATCTGCTCTTTTCTATCCATTGTTTAGAGCTTTGATTGGTTGGCTTGGTGTAGGAGGAGCATAATGGTCAAGGCATTTGTGTCAGAGATCTGAAACTATTTTTCTAGCTGTATGTTCACTTTATTTCAGGGAAAGCGAGTCAGTGGGCAGATAAGAGGTTTAGAGATACGAATATATATTTTTTATATTTTCTCCAGGGTCCCAGAGAGGGCTGGGAGTCACTAGAGGGGGTGTTCCCCTATTGCACTGTGGAGAGGACCTCCCAGATCTACCTCCACCACATCCTGAGGCAACTCCTGGTCCGTAACCTGGGGGAGCAGGCCCTTCTCCTGGCCCAGTCCTGCGCAGCTCTCCCCTACTTCCCCCATGTCATGGAGCTCATGGTCCACGTGGTGCTGGAGGAGGAAGCCACCTCCCGGGAGCCCATCCCCGACCCGCTGCTGCCAACCGTGGCCAAGTTCATCACCGAGTTCCCCCTGTTCCTCCAGGTAAGAGAGAGAGATGTTGATGGAGTGGTTAATGGATGTCGCCTAGTCTAGGACATTAAAGGTCCTGAGTTGTGTTCCAAATAGCATCCTATCACTACTTTTCACCTGGGCTCATAGAGCTTGTAGTATTTGATTAGGATCCCCATTACTACTCTGGGCCTAATGTAGCTCCGCCTGTGTGGTCCTGCTCCAGACAATCGTGCACTGCGCCAGGAAGACAGAGTTCGCCCTGTGGAACTACCTGTTTGCTGCCGTGGGCAACCCCAAGGATCTGTTTGAGGAGTGTCTGATGGCTCAGGACCTGGACACAGCTGCATCCTATCTCATTATACTACAGGTAAACACTTATCCACCTGGATACAGCTGCATCCTATCTCATTATACTACAGGTAAACACTTATCCACCTGGATACAGCTGCATCCTATCTCATTATACTACAGGTAAACACTTATCCACCTGGACACAGCTGCATACTATCTCATCATACTACAGGTAAACACTTATCCACCTGGACACAGCTGCATCCTATCTCATTATACTACAGGTAAACACTTATCCACCTGGACACAGCTGCATCCTATCTCATTATACTACAGGTAAACACTTATCCACCTGGACACAGCTGCATCCTATCACATCATACTACAGGTAAACACTTATCCACCTGGATACAGCTGCATACTATCTCATTATACCACAGGTAAACACTTATCCACCTGGACACAGCTGCATCCTATCCCATTATACTACAGGTAAACACTTATCCACCTGGATACAGCTGCATCCTATCACATCATACTACAGGTAAACACTTATCCACCTGGACACCGCTGCATCCTATCTCATTATACCACAGGTAAACACTTATCCACCTGGACACAGCTGCATCCTATCTCATTATACTACAGGTAAACACTTATCCACCTGGACACCGCTGCATCCTATCTCATTATACTACAGGTAAACACTTATCCACCTGGACACAGCTGCATCCTATCTCATTATACTACAGGTAAACACTTATCCACCTGGACACAGCTGCATCCTATCTCATTATACTACAGGTAAACACTTATCCACCTGGACACAGCTGCATCCTATCTCATTATACTACAGGTAAACACTTATCCACCTGGACACAGCTGCATCATATCTCATTATACTACAGGTAAACACTTATCCACCTGGACACAGCTGCATCCTATCTCATTATACTACAGGTAAACACTTATCCACCTGGACACCGCTGCATCCTATCTCATTATACTACAGGTAAACACTTATCCACCTGGACACCGCTGCATCCTATCTCATTATACTACAGGTAAACACTTATCCACCTGGACACAGCTGCATCCTATCTCATTATACTACAGGTAAACACTTACCCACCTGGATACCGCTGCATCCTATCTCATTATACTACAGGTAAACACTTATCCACCTGGACACAGCTGCATCCTATCACATCATACTACAGGTAAACACTTATCCACCTGGACACAGCTGCATCCTATCTCATTATACTACAGGTAAACACTTATCCACCTGGACACAGCTGCATCCTCTCATTATACTACAGGTAAACACTTATCCACCTGGACACAGCTGCATCCTATGTCATTATACCACAGGTAAACATACTCCCCTATCTCATATCGTAATAGCCAGAGGCAAACATTATTTAGAAATGTGACTGGTATCGGGGTTAGGGTTGGAGCCAGGGTTAAGGTTAGGGTTGGAGCCAGGGTTAAAGTTAGGGTTGGAGCCAGGGTTAAGGTTAGGGTTGGAGCCAGGGTTAAGGTTAGGGTTGGAGCCAGGGTTAAGGTTAGGGTTGGAGCCAGGGTTAAGGTTAGGGTTGGAGCCAGGGTTAAAGTTAGGGTTGGAGCCAGGGTTAAGGTTAGGGTTGGAGCCAGGGTTAAGGTTAGGGTTGGAGCCAGGGTTAAGGTTCGGGTTAAGGGTTAAGTAGTTAAAGGGCTTGTATTGATAATGTGACTGTTGTCCTCAGAACATGGAGGTTCCAGCAGTGAGCAGGCAACACGCTACGCTACTCTTCAACACGGCTCTGGAGCAGGGCAAGTGGGACCTCTGTCGTCACATGATCCGATTCCTCAAAGCCATTGGCTCTGGAGAGATGGAGACCCCACCCCCAACACCAACCACTCAGGTACAGGAAGGAACAAATGTATCATCGCTTTCTGTCTTCTATCGCTGTCTTTCTACCTATCTCTACTCTTGTCTCTCTTTCTGTGATTGTCAGACAATCTGACACGTTTCTTAGGAGTTAGACCTAAACATCTTAACGCTTTAGTTTTATCTATGGGGATAATGGTTGAGATGGTCTAAAACTACTGTATAGATTGAAGACTGGTCTTAAGGCTATTGCCTCCACCTCTCTATAATTGGATATAGATACCCATAACTGGCTATACGGTGTATTTCCATTTGTATAGAAGCCTGCCGTTTCAGAGGCTTACTGGATGAGTTTCCCCCTGATAATGATCTGTCCTGTCAACAGGAACCCAGTTCGACAGGGGGTTTTGAGTTCTTCAGGAACCGCAGCGTCAGTCTGTCTCAGTCAGCTGACAGCATCGCTTCTGGGAAGTTTAACCTCCAGAAGACCTTCAGCATGCCCTCTGGGCCCTCCGCTAAGGGGTACGCCACAAACACACACACACACATATTTTCTTTGACAACTCCTCTCTTTAGGGATCATAGGATCCAGAGATCCAAAGGCAGCTTTTGTTTGTTGAGTATCTAATGCAGGGGTGTCAAACGTCCGGCCCACGGGCCGGATCAGGCCCGCAAACGGGTTTAATCCGGCCCGCGAGATGATTTTGAAAAAATAATAATAATAATACTTTTGTAAAGTATAAAAATGCGCTGCAATTTTTCTATAAAATAAACTGCTGTTCCAATTGCGTCCACTGGATGGCGCAATAGCAATTGTGTTAAGCAAGCAAACTGTTTATACCGGGGCAGAGCAAGTAGGTCAAGCACGTGCAGCCAATGAGCTACTTTGTTTTGCCCGCGATATTTATTACGGCTTCTACTTTTAACATTATGTCCTTTGGCACCCTCATTGCCCCAATATGTCTCTGTCAAAAAAGAGAAAAGTGGACGCAGAGTGCAGAGTGTTCCAAGAAAAATGGTCATCCTATTTATTCACGGAATTGAATGGGAAAGCTGTATGTTTGGTGTGTTCAGAGCATGTTGCAGTGCTGAAAGAATATAACCTTCGTCGCCACTATGTGAGTCTTCATGCCGACAAATATGACAACTTTCAAGGACAGCGGAGATGAGAGAAGGTGAATGAACTGTTGGCGGGTCTGAAGAAACAGCAGTCTGTGTTTACTCACAGCCGAGACATCAGTGACGCTGCAGTGAAAGCTAGCTACCTCATTGCTAATGAAATCGCAGTGGCTTCAAAACCATTTAGTGAGGGTGAATTTGTAAAAACATGCATGATGAAGGCAGCGGAGATTGTGTGCCCTGAAAAGCGGCAGGCTTTTGCAAATATCAGCCTGACAAGAAACACAGTTGCAGACAGGATTTCCAATCTTTCAGTGGATTTGGACAGCCAGTTGAAGCAAAAAGTAAAGTCATTTATTGCGTTTTCGGTTGCAATTGATGAAAGCACGGACATTACAGATGTTGCACAACTGGCCATTTTCATCCGCGGAGTTGATGACACATTGACCGTCACCGAGGAGTTCGTGGAGTTGGTGCCGATGACAGATACAACGACAGCAGCTGATATTTTTACCGCACTCGTCGGCGCGCTGGACAGGGTCGGAGTGGACTGGTCCCGCGCTGTCAGCCTGGCTACAGATGGTGCGCCCTCAATGATCGGGAAAAAAGCAGGCGTTGTGACAAAGTTCAGAGAGAAAGTGCAATCTGCAAATGGAGGACGTGATTTTTTGACTTTTCACTGTATTTTGCACCAGGAGGCTTTGTGTTGCAAGTCATTAAAGATGGATAACGTCATGAAGGTGGTCATCCAAACTGTTAATTTCATCCGATCCAGAAGCCTGAATCACCGTTAGTTTGACAGCCTTCTCAGAGAGAAAGACCACATCTATGGCCTGCATACCACACTGAGGTAAGATGGTTAAGCCGAGGTGCTGTGCTGAGGCGTTTCTTTGATTTACGAGAAGAAATTGAACAGTTCATGGAAGAAAAGGGCAAACCAGTGTTAGAATTTCATTCCGCAGAATGGATGCAGGACCTTGCATTTATGGTGGATGTTACAGAGCACCTGAATAACTTGAACAAACAGCTGCAAGGGCGCAACAAAGTTGTCACGCAGTATTATGACAGCATACGTTCTTTCAAGTTGAAGCTGTCATTGTGGGAGACGCAACTTGCCGGTGGTGATGCAGCTCACTTCCCCTGTCTGAAAAATGTGTGCGCGACCCAACATGTGGCAGACATGAAGCGGTTCAAAGATAAAATAACGGGACTGTTACGGGAGTTTGAGCAACGCTTTCAGATTTATGTTTATATGTTTTTATGTTGATGTGCTATTGTTTTTATTTTATTTGTATATTTAACCTATTCTTGACTCTGTGGTTCTTGCACTTGTTTGGGGAACAGGATTTCATTATTTTTATCTACATTTCTGCCTGAGAAATGACACCCTGATATAGTTCTGTGATCTGTGAAACAGTTCTGTTAATCACTGAGGCATTGTGTGTTTGTGTTCTTTTTCTTTAGAATTTTCAAATAAACTTGACGTGTTTTATGATTAATAGTGATGTTGTGCTTGTACTATTTTGGACACACTGTCCTCAGGCTCCAGCTTTATGTTGTATGTTGATCGTATTAAAACAAAGAAAACAATCTGAAGTTGTTGTTTTTAAGTTATATATACCATGATTTTTCCGGTCCGGCCCATTTGGGAATAGATTTTCCTCCATGTGGCCCCTGAGCTAAAATGAGTTTGACACCCCTGATCTAATGTGTACTGAGAGATATTCTCCTCTTCTAAACCATTGTGACGTTCTCGGCTCAGTACACTGACCCCCCGTCAGCTCATTAAGGTGCAATCAGGTCCTGATTTGACTGAAAGTTTGATGGAATTGAGCCCAACTCTGGTAAATCACTGTATATACTACAGGCCTTTGTCCTCATAGCGATAACTCCTCCTCCTAGGTCTGAGAGGTGGTCTAAGGACAGTGACTGTGCAGAGAACATGTACATAGACATGATGTTGAGGCGTCACGCCCGTCACCTCCTGGAGCACGTCAGACTGAAAGAGCTGGGTTGTTTCTCTGCCCAGCTGGGCTTCGAGCTGATTGGCTGGCTGTGCCGCGAGCGCACGCGGGTGGCGCGGGTTGATGACTTCGTCATGGCGCTGAAGTGTCTCCACAAGGACTTCCTGTGGCCGTTTCCTGTCATCCCAGCCTGCTCCATCAGCTCGCCTTTCAAGAACGGACACCGCAGGACAGGTGAGCGCCAGGGTTTGTGTGCGTGTGTGCAACCCTGTGTGTGTGTGTGTGTGTTTAGATCATTGGAATACTTGTGAAAATGTGTGTGACTGCTGGGGCTGCAGGGGCTCTCTCTGTCTTAGCCTTGGCTGTCTGTCCCCATCACGCTCTGACTCATTGTGTTTTTATGCAAACTTTGTGACTGAGAATACATTTTTTTCTCAAGTCGCATTTGTTTTTTATCATTCAATTAAATCTGACCCAGTGTGTGTTCCTCCCTCTTCTTCCAGTGCTGAGCCAGCGTCTACTGAAGTCCCAGTCAATAGACAGCCTGTTGAACAGTGACATGGACACAGCGCCCCCGCAGGTCGCAGCACGCAACAGCAACCACAACCACACCTGGCTAGACGGGCTGGGGACTCTGGGGCCGGAGCCTAAAGAGATGGACACTGCCTCGTCCCACGGGGGGCCACAGACACAGGAGGCCTTCCTCTCTCCACTAACCAACAAAAGTAAGTAGTCTTCAACAGAAGATAGGAACACTTGAGACTGTCTCTCTCTTTCCCTGAGATAAAGTCAGACGGCGAACTCTCTTCTCTATCTCCCTCTCTTCTCTACCTCTCTATCTCTCTCTACCTCTTCTCTATCGCTCTACCTCTCTCTCTACCTCTTCTCTCTCGCTCTCGCTCTACCTCTCTCGCTCTACCTCTCTCTACCTCTACCTCTCACTCTCTACCTCTCACTCTACCTCTCTCTACCTCTATCACTACATCTACCTCTCTCTCTACCTCTATCGCTCTACCGCTTCTCTACCGCTCTCTCTACCTCTATCGCTCTACCGCTTCTCTATCGCTCTACCGCTTCTCTATCGCTCTACCGCTTCTCTATCGCTCTACCGCTTCTCTATCGCTCTACCGCTTCTCTATCGCTCTACCGCTTCTCTATCGCTCTACCGCTTCTCTACCGCTCTCTCTACCTCTATCGCTCTACCGCTTCTCTATCGCTCTACCGCTTCTCTATCGCTCTACCGCTTCTCTATCACTCTACCGCTTATCTATCGCTCTACCGCTTCTCTACCGCTCTCTCTACCTCTATCGCTCTACCGCTTCTCTATCGCTCTATCGCTCTACCGCTCTCTCTACCTCAATCGCTCTACCGCTGCTCTATCGCTCTACCGCTTCTCTATCGCTCTACCGCCTCTATCGCTCTACCGCTTCTCTATATCTCTATCTCTTCTCTATCGCTCTACCTCAACCTCTCGATCGTTCTACCTCTCTCTCTCAAGTGGAGGAGTGCAGTATCGGTTCTGCCACAGACCTGACAGAGACCAGCAGCATGGTGGATGGAGATTGGACCATGGTGGATGAGAACTTCTCTACACTCAGTCTGACCCACTCTGAGCTGGAACACTTCTCCATGGAGCTGGCAAACAAGGGACCACACAAGTCCCAGGTCCAGCTACGGTAAGCCTGTCCTCCCACTCATAGGAAATATATCAGTAGACAGGATTTCTAGTTCTATTTGACGTCCCAATCAGAGCAGGGTCCATTTGCATAAAACAGCTTAAGTGTTTTCCCTTAAGGGTTTACCTTAAGGAATAATTTCCTCTAACCTAAGGGAATTGTTTAAGGGTGTTGCGTAGAGCCCCTCAAACATTTCCTTAGGTAAGAGTATAATCTAAGGGTTTTATGGTAGTTTGAAGGCATGTACAGCAGAAAGAGTCTCCAATTACCACGGATGAAAGCAGGTTCACACTGAGCACATGTGACAGACGTGACAGAGTCTGGAGACGCCGTGGAGAACGTTCTGCTGCCTGCAACATCCTCCAGCATGACCGGTTTGGCGGTGGGTCAGTCATGGTGTGGGGTGGCATTTCTTTGGGGGGCCGCACAGCCCTCCATGTGCTCGCCAGAGGTAGCCTGACTGCCATTAGGTAACGAGATGAGATCCTCAGATCCCTTGTGAGACCATATGCTGGTGCGGTTGGCCCTGGGTTCCTCCTAATGCAAGACAATGCTAGACCTCATGTGGCTGGAGTGTGTCAGCAGTTCCTGCAAGAGGAAGGCATTGATGCTATGGACTGGCCCGCCCGTTCCCCAGACCTGAATCCAATTGAGCACATCTGGGACATCATGTCTCGCTCCATCCACCAACGCCACGTTGCACCACAGACTGTCCAGGAGTTGGCGGATGCTTTAGTCCAGGTCTGGGAGGAGATCCCTCAGGAGACCATCTGCCACCTCATCAGGAGCATGCCCAGGCGTTGTAGGGAGGTCATACAGGCACGTGGAGGCCACACACACGACTGAGCCTCATTTTGACTTGTTTTAAGGACATTACATCAAAGTTGGATCAGCCTGTAGTGTGGTTTTCCACTTTAATTTTGAGGGTGACTCCAAGTCCAGACTTCCATGGGTTGATAAATTTGATTTCCATTGATAATTTTTGTGTGATTTTGTTGTCAGCACATTCAACTATGTAAAGAAAAAAGTATTTAATAAGATTATTTCATTCATTCAGATCTAGGATGTGTTATTTTAGTGTTCCCTTAATTTTTTTGAGCAGTGTACTTGAGTCATTTTCTAAGAAGGTATCTTTTACTCAAGCATGACAATCGAGGACTTTTTCCACCACTGCTATTAGGTGCTACTAATACTCCTCCACCCCACTTCCCATCCCAACCTAGCTAGACGTATGGCTGCGGTGACCTATTAGTTTGTGTCTGTGTGTTGGTTTCATATGTAGGTTTGTGTATATCTTGTGATTTGTCAGCCTTTGCTTGTGTATCCTTAGGTAGGTTTCCTGGACACAGATTAAGCCTATCCTGGACTCAGATGGACTAAATGGAGAATCTCCATTGATCATGCTTCTTAGTGTAGGACTAGGCTTACTCTGTGTGTGGGAAAGCAGTCCCTTATGTATCATGCCTCATAGCTTATCTCTCTGTCCTCAGGTACCTGCTGCATGTGTTCATGGAGGCGGGCTGTCTGGAGTGGTGCGTTATGATTGGTCTGATCCTGAGAGAGGCCACAGTCATCATGCAGGTGGTCAACTTCCTGGACAGCCCAGAGGTTCCTCCTGAGACAGTCCAAAGTGTCCGTTCCGGCCTGCTGGGGGTCGACGCATGGGCCTCCACAGACTGGTCAGTGTCTCTGTCACTCTCTCCTTCTTTCTCTCCCTCTGCACAAATTGTAAAATCAAAGTCCAACCAGAATAACTTTCTGTGTACAGTGCTCTGTTTATTCTAACATTTTCACCGCATTGTCAAGTGTTTATAGGTTCAGAACTTTTGTGAAACTGCACAGTCAAAATATATATGGCAAATAGAAATCAAAACTGGATGTTCTTCAGAGATAGATGGGAGGGGTTGAGGGTAGCTGAAGGATGGGACTAAAAACAAACAAAAGATAACTACTTGAAAATACACTGTGTCCGTACAATTTAGATAGGCTTCTACTTCCAGTTTGTACATACGAAGTGTTGTTGTCCATTAGTTTACTCCAATTAAGGGAGGGGTGGTAGGGTTAGGAGAAAATAATAAAGGAAAATATATTTAAAAATATATGTTATTTATTTATGTACTGTACCAGTCAAAAGTTTGGACACACCTACTCATTCCAGGGTTTTTCTTTATTGTTACTATTTTCTACATTGTAGAATAATAGTGAAGACATCAAAACTATTAAATAACACATATGGAATCATGTAGTAACCAAAAAAGTGTTAAACAAATCAAAATATATTTGAGATTCTTCAAAGTAGCCACCCTTTGCCTTGATGACAGCTTTGCACACTCTTGGCATTCTCCCAACCAGCTTCATGAGGTAGTCGCCTGGAATGCATTTCTATTAACAGGTGTGCCTTATTAAAAGTTCATTTGTGGAATTTCTTTCCTTCTTAATGCGTTTGAGCCAATCAGTTGTGTTATGACAAGGTATACAGAAGATAGCCCTATTTGGTAAAAGACCAAAGTCCATATTATGGCAAGAACAGCTCAAATAATCAAAGAGAAATGACAGTCCATCATTACTTTAAGACATGAAGGTCAGTCAATACGGTACATTTCAAGAACTTTGAAAGTTTCTTCAAGTGCAGTCGCAAAAACCATCAAGCGCTATGATGAAACTGGCTCTCATGAGGACCACCACAGGAATGGAAGACCCAGAGATACCGCTGCTGCAGAGGATGATCTCCGCATGTGTGGTTCCCACCGTGAAGCATGGAGGAGGAGGTGTGATGGTGTGGGGGTGCTTTGCTGGTGACACTGCCAGTGATTTATTTAGAATTCAAGGCGCACTTAACCAGCATGGCTACCACAGCATTCTGCAGCGATACGCCATCCCATCTGGTTTGCGCTTAGTGGGACTATCGTTTGTTTTTCAACAGGACAATGACCCAAAAAACACACTTCCAGGCTGTGTAAGGGCTATTTGACCAAGAAGGAGAGTGATGGAGTGCTGCATCAGATGACCTGGCCTCCACAATCACCCGACCTCAACCCAATTGAGATGGTTTGGGATGAGTTGGACCGCAGAGTGAAGGAAAAGCAGCCAACAAGTGCTCAGCATATGTGGGAACTCCTTCAAGACTTTTGGAAAAGCATTCCTCATGAAGCTGGTTGAGAGACTGCCAAGAGTGTGCAAAGGGTGTCTACATTGAAGAATCTCAAATATAAAATATATTTTGATTTGTTTAACACTTTTTTTGGTTACTACATGATTCCATATGTGTTATTTCATAGTTTCGATGTCTTCACTATTATTCTACAATGTAGAAAATAGTAAAAATAAAGAAAAACCCTGGAATGAGTAGGTGTGTCCAAACTTTTGACTGGTACTGTAAGTATTCAGACCCTTTAATCAGTACTTTGTTGAAGCACCTTTGGCAGCGATTACAGCATCGAGTCTTCTTGGGTATGACGCTACAAGCTTGGCACACCTGTATTTGGGGAGTTTCTCCCATTCTTCTCTGCAGTGCCTCTGCAGGTCTGTCAGGTTGGATGGGGAGCATTGCTGCACAGCTATTTTCAGGTCTCTCCAGAGATGTTCGATCAGGTTCAAGTCCAGGCTCTGGCTGGGCCACTCAAGGACATTCAGAGACTTGTCCCGAAGCCACTCCTGCGTTGTCTTGGCTGTGTGCTTAGGGTCGTTGTCCTGTTGGAAAGTGAACCTTCGCCCCAGTCTGAGGTCCTGAGTGCTCTGGAGCAGGTTTTCATCAAGGATCTCTCTGTACTTTGCTCCGTTCATCTTTGCCTCGATCCTGACTAGTCTCCCAGTCCCTGCCGCTGAAAAACATCCCCACAGCATGATGCTGCCACCACCATGCTTCACCGAAGGGATGGTGCCAGGTTTCCTCCAGCCGTGACGCTTGGCATTCAGGCCAAAGAGTTCAATCTTGGTTTCAACAGACCAGAGAATCTTGTTTCTCATGGTCTGAGAGTCTTAAGGTGCCTTTTGGCAAACTCCAAGCGGGCTGTCATGTGCCTTTTACTGAGGAGTGACTTCCGTCTGGCCACTCTCTACCATAAACGCCTGATTGGTGGAGTGCTGCAGAGATGGTTGTCCTTCTGGAAGGTTCTCCCATCTCCACAGAGGAACTCTGGAGCTCTGTCAGAGTGAGCATCGGATTCTTTGTCACCTCCCTGACAAAGGCCCGTCTCCCCTGGTTGCTCAGTTTGGCCGGGCGGCCAGCTCTAGAAAGAGTCTGGGTGGTTCCAAACTTCTTCCATTTAAGAATGATGGAGGCCACTGTGTTCTTGGGGACCTTCAATGCTGCAGACATTTTTTGGTACCCTTCCCCAGATCTGTGCCTCGACACAATACTGTCTCGGACCTCTACAGTCAATTCCTTCGACCTCATCTTGGTTTTTGCTCTGACATGCATTGTCAACTGTGGGACCTTATATAGACAAGCGTATGCCTTTCCAAATCATGTCCAATCAATTGAATTTACCACAGGTGGACTCCAAGTTGTAATAACATCTCAAGGATGATCAATGTAAACAGGATGCACCTGAGCTCAATTTTGAGTCTCATAGCAAAGGGTCTGAATACTTATGTAAATTAGGTATTTCTGTTTTTTATTTTTAATACATTTGCCAACATTTCTAAAACCTGTTTTTGCTTTGTCGTTATGGGGTATTGTGTGTAGATTGCTGAGGATAATTTTTTTAAATCAATTTTAGAATAAGGCTGTAATGTAACACAAAAAGTCAAGGGGTCTAAAACTACTTTCCGAAGGCACTGTGTGTGTATGTGTCTAGCTGCAATAATAAAGCTGATCTACCCCCTAAAATAATAGTTAATAATATTTGTATTCATCCAGACCACTAGTGGAACTGTGGTGTAAAGGATGTTACATGTTCTATGGCAAAGGCACAGTGAAGGTCATGAATGTTGTGATCTGGATACTGACTCCTCCTCCTCCCCTCTCCACTCCCTGTAGCCTGGGCTATAAGCCCTTCCTGAACATGATCCGGCCCCAGCTGCAGAAGCTCATAGAGACTTCTGTAGATCAGATCCAGCCTGAAGCCTTCCTGCCAGGGGCTTCCAACCCCAACTCCAAGCTGGCTGAGCCCCAGCCCGGAGACCCCAGGGTAGAAGACAGTAGGGGGCCTGCTCCCCTAGGTCTGGCCCTTCCTCTGGAGCCCCCTGGGGGGTTAGGGACCGAGGACGGAGGAGCTCCAGAGGAGCAGGAGGAGCAGGCGGTGGATGAGGGGGCGTATGACTGCACTTTGTCCTGACATGCCCTGTCCTGACCTGGGTCGTGTTCATTAGGCACCAAACGGAAGAAAATGGACTGAAACAGGGAGGGACTGACTACATGGACTTAAACTTTTTTGCTACAGTAAGCCCTGATGAATACAGACTTTTTCTGACCTCTGACCTTGCTGGGCGGGTGTGTGATGGGACACAGGATGAGGATGAGGAAGAGGAGGAGGAGGAAAGCTGCACTGGAAGCCTCAAAGATTAAACACTGCATTGTGTGTCGAACCCGTTTGTTGGCTGACGTGGACTCTGATATGTTGTGTTGACCATGAGTGTGTGTGTATGAAACTGAATGTGTGTGTATGAGACTGAGTGTGTGTGTATGAGACTGAATGTGCGTGTGTGTGTGTGTATGAGACTGTGTGTGTGCTTGTTTGTGTCATGGTTTTGTGTGTATTACTACACTGGGTGTGTAACAGTTGGAAGACTCAAACGCAAGAGAACATTCTCGACTTTCTTCTCTCCTGTCCGGATACTCGTCCATCCCAGTGCTGGAGCAGGGTTGGTCTGTCTGTCTGTCTGTGAGTGAGTGGGCTCCTGTGGTTAAGAGTGGCAGTATTGTCCAGTTGATTATGGACTCGAGTCACTGCAGACAATGTTAGTCAGGACACAGCCAATTCATAACACAAAAACAAATGCTTACCTAAAATATAGATACAAAAAAAGGAATTTGATCACAGACCAGGGTTTACCAGACTGAGTTTGGGCTAGTCAGGCTTTATTCCGGGATTAAGTGTTCAACCACAAAGCAGGCAGTTTGTGTTGCAAGTTAGCTTTTTACCAAAATGTTCAGATCAGAGAAACCCTGTCTGTGTTGCAGTCTGGATCGTGCTGGTCTGGGCTATAGTGTCTGTCTAGATAGAAATGTCAGATCGCTGTGACGACGTGCTGGGCGGAGAGCGATAAAAAGCATCTGGGATATTATCAGTTAGACATGTCACACATCAGTGGTGGAACAAGGACCCAATTGTCATACTTGAGTAAAAGTAAAGATACCGTAATAGAAAATTACTCAAGTGAAAGTCACCCAGTAAAATACTACTTGAGTAAAAGTCTAAAAGTATTTGGTTTTACATTTACTTAAGTATCAAAAGTAAATTTTATTGCACAAATATACTTAAGTATCAAAAGTAAAAGTATAAATCATTTCACATTATATTAAGCAAACCAGACAGCACTTTTTTTTTTTATAAATGGTAAAGTACTTTACACCACTGTCACATATGAAGCTTTATTGGCGCTCCTTCCACATTACAGAAAATTCAACCTGTATATTTTTGTCACAGTTTGTGCAACGGTCTATTGTACTTTGTTGTGGAGGAGATCAGATATAACTTTTGGCAAGGAACCACCCCTGAAACCAACCATGTTCAACTGTGTGTGCTGGACAAGTTCCGAACATTTTTATGAGATGCACTGAAGTGTGTGTGTGGAGGGTTGTCGTATTGTATAGCTCCTACTGTACAGTGGATGTAAAGATATTTGCTGATGCCTTGGTCAATAATGTGATGATATTCTTCTACAACATTACTTCAGGAGATGTCAGTCCCCTTACTACGATATTAAAGACTGTGGTGTGACAATTCTGTGGGTCGAGAGAGAAGACCTGTTGTGCGTTCGTGCGCATGATGACCTGAATTGGAGGTGAATGTTGTTGACGAGGGCCTAACCAGGCCTCAACCAAACCATGACTGACTCCTGAAGGGAGAATCTAACGATCTCTGAGGACAAACCACAGTATTATGGCGATCCTGACCTGCATCTTTACACACATGCTTTAGGATTGGCTCTAGAATTGAAGCATTACTGTTCAGTTGGCTTCCGTCATGCTGGAGGATCCAAACGGAGACGAATCAGAGAAACTATATTCATAATTCACTTTGTATTGATAGCATATTATGCCATGCCAGAGATAATTTTTATTTGGCCCCTTTTTAATAAATAGATTAAACATCAACTGACGCACACTTTGGCGTTAACTCAATGTCACATTTCAGTATCGTTTTCTAAAAGTAGGATTCTGTCTATCTCCTATCAGGGATCTTGGTGTTGCCTTAGCAATGGCTGTGGAGTTGAATAGGTCCTATACTATTTAATGTATTCAGACTGAATGTGTCCATTGTTTCTATAAGAATTTAGGTCTATAAGGTCTTGGTTGTTATCACCGTGGTAACATGGCAGTAACATACCAAAACCTTGATACTTTAAAACTGATAACGATGACTGAGAATATCTCCAACACTGGCGCGCCTCACAGAAGCAGCTCCTATGGGTATGATGTGGAACGGTAAAGACTAAGTGCTATTGCATCGGTTTATTATTTATTTTGTTGACTAAGTACAGTATCCTCACATGGAATCAATATTTTATGATGGTCAGTATTATTATATTTATTTATTGGTTGTGGTGTTATTGCTAATGGAAAAATGTTAGCCTTCATTATTCATTCAAAGCAACTAATCAAGAACTATTTGCCTCCGCCTGACCAGCATAGAGCTCTCTCAGGCCCAGCGCCCAGGTCGAAATCCCTCCGCCTGACCAGCATAGAGCTCTCTCAGGCCCATCGCCCAGGTCGAAATCCCTCCGCCTGACCAGCATAGAGCTCTCTCAGGCCCATCGCCAAGGTCGATATCCCTCCGCCTGACCAGCATAGAGCTCTCTCAGGCCCAGCGCCCAGGTCGAAATCCCTCCGCCTGACCAGCATAGAGCTCTCTCAGGCCCATCGCCCAGGTCAATATCCCTCTGCCTGACCAGCATAGAGCTCTCTCAGGCCCATCGCCCAGGTCGAAATCCCTCCGCCTGACCAGCATAGAGCTCTCTCAGGCCCATCGCCAAGGTCGATATCCCTCCGCCTGACCAGCATAGAGCTCTCTCAGGCCCAGCGCCCAGGTCGAAATCCCTCGTGACCAGCATAGAGCTCTCTCAGGCCCAGCGCCCAGGTCGATATCCCTCCGCCTGACCAGCATAGAGCTCTCTCAGGCCCAGCGCCCAGGTCGATATCCCTCCGCCTGACCAGCATAGAGCTCTCTCAGGCCCAGCGCCCAGGTCGATATCCCTCCGCCTGACCAGCATAGAGCTCTTACCCTCAAAATGGGAATCAATGGTGAAACAGCCACATCCATTTGTGATATTATTACAACAACAAATTGTACTTTGTAGAAGAGCTTAATATGTACTGCATTGTTTTCACCATGCTGCACGACACTCCACAGCAACAATAACAACGGTGGTGGGGCGGCCAGTGGAGCTGTTTCCCCCTCTGACAGCCTTCAGAACTCTGGCTTGTATCCACAAAGCATCTGAGGAGAAATGCTGATCTAGGAACAGGCCCCATGTCTCCATATAATCTTTATTAATTGAGCTCTAAATGGCAATACTGGTCCTAGATCAGCTGTTTCTCCAGACAATTGTTAGGGCTCTGTGAACACACAGCAGATGTTTTCTTTACTGTGTGTATTTCTTATATTTATATGATCTAGGTTCAGTACATCAATGGTACCCACTGACTTACAGTACATCACTATTAAACTGTGCAATTCTGAAATGTTGCTTTGTTTCAGTTTTATTTTTATTTTTGAGTATCCTTTTTTAAAATCTTTTTTTTTTTGTTACCTTCATCTACATTCTGCGCCACATTTTTACTGACACTCACACCAACCAAAACGGTTGTACTTTAAACATTATTTTGCTGCAGCTCACTGTGTTTGTAGTTTAAACATTATTTTTGCCTCTATTCCGATTCTATTGTTCTGCAGCATTGTTTATGAGAACCTCTTTGGCCGTGATTGTACACTAGCCTGAGTCCCAGACCGGTTGGTGCCGTCTTACCAAAATCCATTTCTGTCATTGTCACGTTTGCTATGGAGTTGGCGAGACCGTACAAACAGACCTGGGACTCCAGTTAACTACACAGCATAGATGTGCTTCTATTCTGTCTCTCCTCTGCGGTCAGTACAGTATATGCAGTAGCTTACTGTCTGCTCTCAAGCCCACAACAAACCCCAGCTGTAAAGTTTATCTAACGTAATAAGGGTCTTGGCTAACCAGAGACATGTTCTGAGGCCTTGGGTCAGTGTGTTGTGGGGACAACGTGACGTGAGTGCTTGTATATGCAGAGGTACGATGAACCCCTCCACACCCCTCTGATGAAAGATCAAACCATTGATGCTCCAACAAATCTTTCAGTTAGTACTTAAGACAGTCTATATCATATAGAAATGGATATTATGATTATACACGTTTCATGTTTCCTTCTGATCTGATGAGAAGCCTATTGTTTCGTGCGTGTCTGTCTCTGCTGTTGGGAAAAGCACAATGTCAGACATGACAACAGTGGTACTCTTTTCATACAAAATCTGTATGAAGGACATAAGAACATCTTTGTTTTCCTTCGTAGTGTACAGTAAAGTATTGCATATCTATGACGCAGTAACATTCCCTGGGTCAAGATAGGTGGACATCTTCAGTGCAGTGTACGGTGCTATGAAAAAGTATTTGCCCCCTTTCTAATTTTCTCTACTTTTGCATATTTGTGATACTGAATGTTATCAGATCTTCAACCAAAACCTAATATTAGATAAAGGGAACATAAGTGAACAAATAACACAACAATTACATATTTATTTCATTAACAAAGTTATGCAACACCCAATTCCCCTGTGTGAAAAAGTAATTGCCCTCTTACACTCAATAACTGGTTGTGCCACCTTTAGCTGCAATGACTCCAACCAAATGCTTCCTGTAGTTGTTGATCAGTCTCTCTCGTCGCTGTGGAGGAATTTTGGCCCACTCTTACATGCAGAACTGCTTTAACTCAGTGACGTGTGGGTTTTCAAGCATGAACTGCTCGTTTCAAGTCCTGCCACAACATCTCAATTGGGATTAGGTCTGGACTTTGACTAGGCCATTCCAAAACTTCCAATTTGTTGCTTATTAGCAATTTTCATGTAGACTTGATTGTGTGTTTTGGATCGTTGTCTTGCTGCACGACCCAGCTGCGCTTCAGCTTCAGCTCACAGACGGATGGTCTGACATTCTCCTGTAGAAATCTCTGATACAGAGCAGAATTCATGGTTCCTTCTATTAAGGCAAGTCGTCCAGGTCCTGAGGCAGCAAAGCATCCCCAAACCATCACACCACCACCATGCTTGACCTTTGGTATGATGTTCTTACTGTGGAATGCAGAGTTTGGTTTTCGCCAGGCATTACTGGAACCATGTCATCTAAAAAGTTATACTTTTGAATCATCTGTCCATACAACGTTCTTCCAAGAGTCTTGATGATCGTCCAGGTGCTTTTTGGCAAACTTCAGTCAACTTTTTGGACGAGATGGGTCCCATTATGCCTGGCGAAAACCAAACACTGCATTCCACAGTAAGAACATCATCATTTGTAAGTCGCTCTGGATAAGAGCGTCTGCTAAATGATGTAAATGTAAAATACCAAAGGTCAAGCATGGTGGTGGTGTGATGGTTTGGGGATACTTTGCTGCCTCAGGACATGGACGACTTGCCTTAATAGAAGGAACCATGAATTCTGCTCTGTATCAGAGAATTCTACAGGAGAATGTCAGACCATCCGTCTGTGAGCTGAAGCTGAAGCGCAGCTGGGTCATGCAGCAAGACAATGATCCAAAACACACGATCAAGTCTACATGAAAATTGCTAATAAGCAACAAATTGGAAGTTTTGGAATGGCCTAGTCAAAGTCCAGACCTAATCCCAATTGAGATGTTGTGGCAGGACTTGAAACGAGCAGTTCATGCTTGAAAACCCACACGTCACTGAGTTAAAGCAGTTCTGCATGGAAGAGTGGGCCAAAATTCCTCCACAGTGACGAGAGACACTGATCAACAACTACAGGAAGCATTTGGTTGGAGTCATTGCAGCTAAAGGTGGCACAACCAGTTAGAGTGTAAGGGGGCAATTACTTTTTCACACAGGGGAATTGGGTGTTGCATAACTTTGTTTATTAAATAAATATGTAATTGTTGTTATTTGTTCACTTATGTTCCCTTTATCTAATATTAGGTTTTGGTTGAAGATCTGATAACATTCAGTAACACAAATATGCAAAAGTAGAGAAAATTAGAAAGGGGGCAAATACTTTTTCATAGCACTGTAGATACTGTTTATTGTACAATTTGCCTTTTCTATTCATTTTGGTTTTCTATTTTTTCCTGTACATAAACAATAAATTATTTTTTTAAACAAATGTATTTTCCCCCCATTTACAATTGAGATATATGAAGAAGAAAAAGACTACTAAAAGCAACATGTATTAAGCACTTTATTGCTGTACATGGTGGTAAGTCACTGGACACAAGTGTTCATTTCAAGCTTCTTTTTGAGTATGTAATCAAGTCATGAAAATACCCTGTTACACAATATTCCCCAAATCTTTCCCATCAACCATGTTAATCCCATCTGTGATTATATAACTGATTTTAAAAGATTAGGCATAACCCTCCATTTGACAAATTAAGTACATGGCTATCTAATTAGACAAATCAATTTAATAAAATACAAAATTACAAAAGTATGATTGCTTTTAAATAATTAACATGTTATACAAAACTGCACTTTTATTCAGTGTCCCAGGAGTACACCGTAATTAAGTACAATTAAAGTAGGTGAGTTGCATCTAACAAAATATAAGGTTTAAAAAAAAAACGTACATGTCCCAACGAAAACACTAATTAAAAGACAGGATCACTCAACAAACGTGGACGTGGGATATTACCATGTGCATTTTAGTTCCTATTTTTCAAACTGAAGTACAGGTAATTGCCAAAATAAAGGAAACATTTAAGCATAACTAAATTAAATCAACTGACGGTTTAAAAATAAAGAACATATAAAGAAAGTAGATCCTTCCTTTCTCCCAATCATTCTACAGAATTACATTTGAGACCCATAAACGGTTTCAATGAAATGTTTCACCTTTTATAATTGGTATTTACAAAGGACAAGGCTGGGGAAATGACAGTATCATGTTTAGATAAGTTACAGTAACAATGTTTTATGGGATATGATGATACTTAACCCTTCGCAAGCTACTTTGAACAATGTTTATAATAGTTTGCTTGAATTTGACCAATGTGCTTTGGTGAACATGGAAACGAGTGCACTATTAAAACACTGAGTGGTGATTTATGGCAGAATTCAATCCGATCGCGTTTTGGCAGCAATGCGCCATTTTAATGGACATTTTTGAAGCAACATATGCAGCCAGCGTTTACCGTGAATCTCGTCACCACGAACGTGGGAACAATGCCTTTAAAACGTGCTTTGCCGACTAAGCGCGATCGGATTGATTTCCCAGCATAACTTTTTTTTTTTTTTGTCAAATCATAAATGTTATGATAAATGACTGCATAAGAAAAGTTTGACAGTACTGACATGAAATGTCATTACCATAAACCACGTTACATTTTACAATCTTCGACAGAGAATAAGCAGCAATACAGTTTTGATGAGCAATCAGTACAAAACATTAAACAAGGCTGTGTACAGTACACTTCAGAGCTTGAGTCATTACTTAAATTAAATGGGAAATGTAGTGAACCTGAACATTAGTCACCAATCGTTTTGTAATTACAGAATCAGGACCTAAAATGGGACATTTCTTTTACCTAAATTTTAAAAAACGAAAAGCACATCAACTGAATATGTATTGTATTGGAACGCACAATATTTGATAGAAATACAAATCATTTATTTGATTTCAACGTTTAAATTACACCTCTGATTTTAAAGATGTTCTTATTAGAAGTTTATGCATATACTTTCAAAATGTTTTGTTGTTGATAAAACATTAAGTTTAAGTTCCATCCATCAGGCCTGAGTGGTGTTGATATACCTCTTTGATAAAGGCGACCAAAATGGCACCCTATTCCCCATATAGTGGCACCCTATTCCCTATATAATGCACTATTCCCTATATAGTGCACTACTTTTATAGGGCTCTGGTCAACAGCAGCGAATAGGGTCCAAGTTCAGGCGTTGACAACACCTCACTAAACGACGCCACTAGCTAACCTAAAGAGTCTGGGAGTCTTTAGACACGTGCTCATGTTAGTTTCCTCCCCCTTGCTCTTTTCCTCTCTTAAATCAAAACATCACCTTGTGTTCATCGTGCATATTTCAAAGAGTATACTGGGATGTTTGTTTCACCACAGGTGCATCACAGCGATGGATATGACAATAATAGAGGGTTTTAAACCCTTCGAAAACGACACTAGAATTTACGAAATGTTGCTGTACAATCCGGCACTTGCTAAAACCAGATATTTTACAGGTAAGTGCATGTGACCAGAACAGTAAGAAGCATGACATAAGGCAGGATGCCAACAGATACTTTTAACCCTCTAGTCTACAACCATGTGACATTCTAGAACCTAGAAACGTTCTAGAACCTAGAAAGCACATTCTCTTGGTTCCATCCTTTCACCTGCTCTGAGAGAGAGGAGGACACATCGCTGGATACAAAACAACAAGGCGACTGTTCAACACACCACAACACAAACTGGTACTAGTAGGAGCCACAGCAGTGTAGTCCAAGAGACTGCCCAAATCAACAACCCAGTTGCCTGGCAACAATCCTTATCAAATCTCAAGTACCCGTCAGTCTTCACAAAACCCCAAATACCAATTAGCTACTTCATAGAGGTAACATATCGAGCCATCGCTGAGAACCATGAAGTAGGGCTGCACGATATCGGAAAAAACTGAATTGCGTTTTAACCAAACATTTTGATTGCGATTTGACTTGCGATATAGATAAACACTTGGGTGAACTGTTGTAATCATATAAATAAAATGATTTATATTAAGAAGCAAAAGTGGAAAGCACCATCGTTCTTGTTTGGACAACCTGTTGTTTGCATTTGCCCTAACAGAACAGCAACTTAAAGAGCAGAGGAGGAACAGTGCTGCTTGAGTGACAGGGGGCGGGGCTTTGTGTGTAGAAAGCAGCCGCAAGAGGAGAGTGGGAGAGACAACAGAGTAAACTATTTAAATGTTTGTTACACGCGGCTGAGTGCCGTTTCAAAATATTGCTACATGGATATCTCTTGGGATATGGATATTGCACATGTCAATACTGCAGATTCGATTAATCGTGCAGCCCTACCATGAAGACAGCTCACAGATAATACTTTACCAAGCTAGTCCAGAGAAAACATAGCGGGGCTTTATTCATCAAACTTACCAGAGTAGGAGTGCTGATCTGGGATCAGATCCCCATCTATCCATATAATTGTATTTGATATGACCTAAAAAGGCAAAACTGATCCTATATCAGCACTCCTACTCTGACTATTTATGAACACAGGCCCTGCGCTACCTCAGAGAGAAGTGTTAGCAGGAGGTGCTGTCCTGCAGTCAAACACCATTATGTTCTATACAGGGTTGGGGTCAATTGAGGAAGCATACTGAAATTCCAATTATCTTCAATGCCTTTCAATTAGAAACATTTTTGAATTTGGTTTACTTTCTGAATTGACTGGAATTGAAATGGAATTTGACCCCAACCCTGGTTCTATAACAACACAACTAGAAAGACAGAAACCATGGAGAGTAGAAAAGGAGGATTCCCCACTGATAAAATACAAGTTCTGTCCAGTGCTTTGCATTCTGATTCACTATGTGCCACAGTCCGAGTCTGACCCACTCACCACAGGCTTCAGCCATAGAAATATAATTATTAGAAACTAGAAAGGGTGTTGTCAGTCTATGTAGGTTTATGACATCAGCCACCCTAGTATAATAATCTCTATTGGTTTATAATAAAACAACAATATCCCACTGTAAAATATTGATATACACTGTGCACACGATGGGCAAAAATACACCATGTGAAGTAGGAAAAACTACTGTTCAACTGTTAACAGGAAGTACCATTGATGAGGGACATCAGTAGGACAAAAGACATTGGAGTTGGTTTGGTGAGGTGAGGTGGAATGGCTTACCTATGTGTTGCATTAATAAATGTTTTGTAAAGTGCCACAGCATTAAAACAACTGCCTTGTTGCATTAAAACAACTGCCTTGTTGCATTAAAACAACTGCCTTGTTGCAGTTGTGTAGAGGTTAGAGCACTGTGGTTCAGTTTGAGAAAATGTAAGAAGCACCATTAGTTTGACTATGAGTAACGCTAAATTGAAGAGTATGAAACTCTACTATCTAATCAGTGTGTTTGTTGATGGACAGAATGTAAGTTTGAAATCGGAATACCTAGCTAAATGATTTACTAATTCAGTGATGAGTTAATTGCATTTCTATTTTAGAAATTTCCGTCAGTCAAGCCATCACTCGTTAAAACTGATAAAAATATCCTTGCACATTAGCGAGCTCACCGTTAGTAAATCACACAAAAGGCTTTCACTGTACTTCAACTCAAAGCAGTTACATCCTGTTCACCTTCAGACTACTGTACTGGCCTTGACACATCTCAGAGAGTTTTTTTGTTTGTTTCATGTTTAAATAAAAATTGTTAATTTTGTAAGGAAACAACACTGACAGCACTGTAGCCTTTTAACTAAAATAGAGAGAGTGATGCTGAAGACACTGAGGACCTCGTGCTTGTTGACAGAGACGGAGGGCGGTGGAACATGCAAAACAGTTCGTCAGAGAGAGACAGAGAGAAGAAAAACAGTGTAAAACAATAACTACCCATTTACACCCATCCCCATAATAAAGGAACTCTACTGAACACTGGTTGACCATGTCCTAGTCCTCCTGTTACTGTTTATAAGGACCATGCCCTAGTCCTACTGTTACTGTTTATAAGGACCATGCCCTAGTCCTACTGTTACTGTTTATAAGGACCATGCCCTAGTCCTACTGTTACTGTTTATAAGGACCATGTCCTAGTCCTCCTGTTACTGTTTATAAGGACCATGCCCTAGTCCTACTGTTGCTGTTTATAAGGACCATGTCCTAGTCCTACTGTTACTGTTTATAAGGACCATGTCCTAGTCCTACTGTTACTGTTTATAAGGACCATGCCCTAGTCCTACTGTTACTGTTTATAAGGACCATGTCCTAGTCCTACTGTTACTGTTTATAAGGACCATGCCCTAGTCCTACTGTTACTGTTTATAAGGACCATGCCCTAGTCCTCCTGTTACTGTTTATAAGGACCATGTCCTAGTCCTACTGTTACTGTTTATAAGGACCATGCCCTAGTCCTACTGTTACTGTTTATAAGGACCATGCCCTAGTCCTCCTGTTACTGTTTATAAGGACCATGTCCTAGTCCTACTGTTACTGTTTATAAGGACCATGCCCTAGTCCTACTGTTACTGTTTATAAGGACCATGCCCTAGTCCTCCTGTTACTGTTTATAAGGACCATGCCCTAGTCCTACTGTTACTGTTTATAAGGACCATGTCCTAGTCCTACTGTTACTGTTTATAAGGACCATGCCCTAGTCCTCCTGTTACTGTTTATAAGGACCATGCCCTAGTCCTACTGTTACTGTTTATAAGGACCATGCCCTAGTCCTCCTGTTACTGTTTATAAGGACCATGTCCTAGTCCTACTGTTACTGTTTATAAGGACCATGCCCTAGTCCTACTGTTACTGTTTATAAGGACCATGTCCTAGTCCTACTGTTACTGTTTATAAGGACCATGCCCTAGTCCTACTGTTACTGTTTATTAATAAGGTTGCTTCTGGCTTAGCTTTAGTGTCCCTCCTGTTAGCTATGAGCCTATTGACACAGTGATGGTGGGGTCTCTCGAATGGGCCAGTGTGTGTGTGTGTGTGTGTGTGTGTGTGTGTTGGAGCGGAGGGGAAGCAGGCCCAAGAACGGGCCCAGTATTTCAGTATGGGTAAATGTGGTAGGTGCCTGTCAGTATGAGTACATCTGATAGGCCTAGGTGTCAGTATCGGTACATGTGATAGGTGGAGACCCAGGAAGAGGGGAAGGCCCATTTAGGGAACCTCTGCAGCATGTCGTCTAGCTGAACAGTCCTCTGGTCCTCTCCAAAGAAGTAGTGAGATGAGATGGCAACTGAGATCATCCCCTCTGGGCCTGACGGGTCCTCTTCTCTGGGAGGCTGGATTGGAGAAATATACATACTAAAACACAAGAATATATGTACAGTGTTTCCCCTATATTCACAAATGTTGCCGCCACTCCAACAATTTTTGTAAAACTTTTTTTTTATATGTATTATTATTTAGATGTTTTATCATTTTCGGGATGGTAAAACATTTTCAGTGTAAACTTAAGACTAAAATCATATATAAAGTCTGTAGAAAAGATAATGGAGCGATATATTTTTAAAATAAGATCCTCTTTGAGATCTAACAACCACCAAAATAAAAACTAGATAGTCAGGGAGAATCTCAAATAAAAACCTGTCATGGCATACTCCCAGTCGATATTCACGTCATAAGAAGGAATTCCCCTAGACCACGTCCACCTTGGAGGAAAACAATCAGTCTTCCCCATTGAAAAAGAGCAACCTTCTTCGTTGATTTTGAATCATACGGAAATCAAAAACCACGCAGGAAAGCTGCTGTGTTGTAGAATGTACCAGTTCAAATATCCTGAACTCTAGTTTGCAATGCTCCCATGCAGGGAAATAGAGCCTGTTAGAAGAGCCCTGTGGCTTCAGGCTATTCGGCGTGGGGAGAGTCAGGAAATTGTGGGGACCCGGTGTCCAAGTACAGTTAGCTATGTGTGTGGAAAACATTTCATCACAGGTAAGACTCACTACTTGTAGCTGTATAGTCTGTTTGTGTTGTTGGTCTTGGCTAGCTAGCTAATGTTGCGGTCGGTAGCTAGCTAGAGGCTAGCACACACGTGGATAGCGCCGTCATGAAAAGGCGCAAGAGGGTAGCCTTACAATATTATTAGCGCAAACTCTCGAGAGCAGGCAATGTTGAAAAGTAATTTTTAGACATGTACTTTTCTTCAATTGAGTTTTGTAATTGACTAAAACAAGCAGTCAACAAGAAATTTGTGTTTAAAAAATGTCATTTTGCTGTGAGCCAATGGGGTAACCAGGGTAATTACAGGTGGTTTTCCGCCAAGACGGGCGGGGCTGCGACGTTCTATCTAATACCGATTGGGAGTATGGAGCCCCCATTGATTTTGTTATAATGTTTGAGTCCCTCAGATAGCATAAGAACACGGCATAAGCCTTGACAACATGTGTAGAAATGCAGGAAATTAGCTTTAAAACTGCACATTTCCTCTCAGTCCGTGGCAATATGTGTAGAATTCTAGGAAATGATGCCACAACATTTGTACAATCAAAATAAACTATCTACATTTGTCATTTTATTTCCTAATGATCTGTCGCTCTGTAAACATAATAGCAAGCAAGCATGGGCTTGGATCGCGACATAACGACAGACGTCTGCTAAATGGCATATTATTATTATTATTACGTCGTCAGCAATGGAATCATCATACGGACAGACAAAGTAGACCTACTAAACAACGCCAAGTAGACAGACTTAACAACCATATGGCCTCTGCCAAGTAGACAGATTTAACAACCATATGGCCTCAGCCAAGTAGACAGATTAAAACAACCATAATGGCCTCAGCCAAGTAGACAGATTAAAACAACCATATGGCCTCAGCCAAGTAGACAGACTTAACAACCATATGGCCTCAGCCAAGTAGACAGATTAAAACAACCATATGGCCTCTGCCAAGTAGACAGACTTAACAACCATATGGCCTCAGCCAAGTAGACAGATTAAAACAACCATAATGGCCTCAGCCAAGTAGACAGATTAAAACAACCATAATGGCCTCAGCCAAGTAGACAGACTAAAACAACCATAATGGCCTCAGCCAAGTAGACAGACTAAAACAACCATATGGCTTCAGCAAAGTCGACAGGAAATAACTAGATTTAACTACAATGAATAGCTACAGATTCTGAGAAGGGGAGACTTGTGCCCTGAGACGAGTGACTGAGTGAAACAGAGCCACGTGCGTGTCTGTCTGGGGAAATGAGAGCAGAGGGAGAGCGGCTTGTTCTAATCCAATCGTTGCAGCAGGCTCAACCGTTACCCCGCCCCTTTCTTTACAGACAGAAGAACTAGCCAATAGTTGTTTAGAGCACACAGCGCTTCACACTGTTTGGGTGAAAGAGAGATGCGTGCTGGCAGCTGAAAAATACTTTTCTTTCCCGATCCTGGATAATTACAAAAAGTACACGCGTCATAATAGTACTCTGAAAATCCTCAATATCCGTTACGATACTCGTTTGTCGGAGTACTCGGCACACCCCTAGTACACTCTGCACAAAGACAAAACATTCCTACAAAGGCTCATGTGAACAAATCTCTGTGAAGCTATTAAAGTACACTGTGCATGAAATCCAAGCATGCAATGAAAAAAGGAATGTGTTAATTAAGGAGCTAACCCAGCAGGTAAAACTGGTCGAAATGATGTCATTACAAACACTTCTGGTTGTCATGATATTATCCCAACCAGCTTTGCCCGTTTGGGAATCCTAAAATCTCTAATATTCTGTACCTGTATTTCGAACCAGAAGTTCCAGGCGGGGGCATCCAGGCCGTGGGAGTAGAATATGAAATACTCTCCATCCAGGTGGTACTGGGGGATGCCGTCCCCAAACGACCAGCTGGACAGAGAGGCCCCTCGGTGGGGCCTTAGGTAGAGGGACATGTGGCTGGGACCTGGGGGTCACATATAGTTAGTACATAGTCACTCACACACACACACACACACACACACACACACACACACACACAACGCATGTGACAAACTATGGTTCCTAGACACACTGCCATTTCTCACACAACATTTGGAGAGAGGGGACAGGATTGGAGTAGTGGATCCTACAGCAGGTAGTGATAGAAGATTGGAGTAGTGGATCCTACAGCAGGTAGTGATAGAAGATTGGAGTAGTGGATCCTACAGCAGGTAGTGATAGAAGATTGGAGTAGTGGATCCTACAGCAGGTAGTGATAGAAGATTGGAGTAGTGGATCCTACAGCAGGTAGTGATAGAAGATTGGAGTAGTGGATCCTACAGCAGGTAGTGATAGAAGATTGGAGTAGTGGATCCTACAGCAGGTAATGATAGAAGATTGGAGTAGTGGATCCTACAGCAGGTAGTGATAGAAGATTGGAGTAGTGGATCCTACAGCAGGTAGTGATAGAAGATTCACACCACTTGACTTTTTCCACATTTTGTTGTGTTACAAAATTGATTTAATTGTCCTTTTTTGTCAACATTTTACTCAAAACACTCTGTAATGTCAAAGTGGAAGAAAAATGCTAACATTTATTTAATTTTTTATTAAAAGAAATGCACAAAAAAAAACATATATACTAATATCTTGATTAGATAAGTACTCAACCCCCTGAGTCAATACATGTTAGAATCACGTTTGGAAGCGATTACAGCTGGGAGTCTTTCTGTGTAAGTCTCTAAGAGCCAACTACACCTGGATTGTGCAACATTTGCCCATTATTATTTTCAAAATTCTTAAAACTCTGTCAAATTGGTTGTTGATGATTGCTAGACAATCATTTTCAGGTCACGCTCATAGATTTTCAAGCAGATTTAAGTCAAAACTGTAACTTGGCCACTCAGGAACATTCACTGTCTTCTTGGTAAGCAACTCCAGTCTAGATTTGGCTTTGTGTTTTAGGTTATTGTCCTGCTAAAAGGTGAATTAATATCCCAGTGTCTGGTGGAAAGCAGACTGAACCAGGTTTTCCTCTAGGAATTTGCCTGTGCTTAGCTCCATTCAGTTTATATTTTTTTCCTGAAAAAACTCCCCAGTCCTTAACGATTACAAGCGTACCCATGACATGATGCAGCCACCACTATGCCTCAAAATATGGAGAGCGGTATTCAGTAAATTGTTGTATTGTATTTGCCCCAAACATAACAATTTGTAATCAGGACAAGAAGTTAATTGCTTTGCCACATTTTTTGCAGTATTACTCTAGTGCCTTGTGGCAAACAGGATGCATGTTTTGGAATATTTTTATTCGGTACAGGCTTCCTTATTTTCACTCTGTCAATTAGGTTAGTATTGTGGAGTAACTACAATGTTGTTGATCCATCCTCAGTTCTCTTATCACAACCATTAAACTCTGTAACTGTTTTAAAAGTCACCATTGGCCTCATGGTGAAATCCCTGTAGTTTCCTTCCTCTCCGGCAACTGAGTTAGAAGGGTGACTGGGTGTATTGATACACTATCCAAAGTGTAATTAATAACTTCCTCATGCTCAAAGGGATATTCAATGTCTGCTTTTTGTTGCTGTTGTTGTACCTATCTACCAATAGGTGCCCTTCTTTGCGAGGCATTGGAAAACCTCCCTGGTCTTTGTGGTTGAATCTGTGTTTGAAATTCACTGCTCGACTGAGTGACCTTACAGATAATTGTATGTGTGGGGTACAGAGATGAGGTAGTCATTCAAAAATCATGTTAAACTGTATTATTGCACACGGAGTGACTCCATGCAACGTATTATGTGACTTGTTAAGCAAATTTTTACTCCTGTGCTTATTTAGGCTTGCCATAACAAAGGGGTTGAATACTTATTGACTCAAGACATTTCAGCTTTTCATTTTGAAAAACATAATTCCACTTTGACATTAAGGGGTATTGTGTGTAGGCCAGTGACAAGCAATCTCAATTTAATCCATTTTAAATTCAGGCTGTAACAACAAAATGTGGAAGAAGTCAAAGGGTGTGAATATTTTCTAAAGGCACTGTAGTGGTAGAGGATGAAGGGTCAAGAATACCATATGCTCAATGTTCATATAATCTCACCTTTGACTTGAAAAGTAATCTTCACTGTGCCCCATTTTGTCTGTTCTTTAGAAAGGAGCTGAAACTCGATGGGAGACTTGGGAAAGACTTCAGGGGCTGGGAGGTACCAGTTCTTCCTGAAAACAAGAAAATTAACACAATGCCGTTGTTTAATTATTTTGCTAAACCTGTCGATACCTGCCAGACAAGTTTAATAAGAAATGTATGGTACGTGCATTATAGAGTAAAACTTTTTTCCCTTTATGAAACACATTTGAAAGCACAACCAAATACATCAGCATTATGTTGCCATAGACAACACATCTTTAACCCCTTTGAGATCCAATATAATACAGATCATATCTATAGTATAGTAATAATAATAATAGTGGTATATTTAATTCAGCCATGTGTGACCATAAAGATCCTATTAAATTACAATACAGTGCATTCAGAAAGTATTCAGACCCCTTAACTGTTTCCACATTTTGTTACGTTACAGCCTTATTCTAAAATGGATTAAAGTAGTTTTTTCCCCTCAGTCTACACACAATACCCCATTATGACAAAGTGAAAACAGGTTTTTAGAAATTTTAGCAAATGTATAAAAAAAAAGGAAAAAATAAATTCCTTACGTAAGTATTCAGACACTTTGCTATGACACTCGAAATTGAGCTCAGGTGCATCCTGTTTCCATTGATCATCCTTGAGATGTTTCTACAACTTGATTGGAGTCCACCTGTGGTAAATTCAATTGGTTGGACATGATTTGGAAAGGCACACACCGGTCTATATAAATGTCCTACAGTTGACAGTGCATGTCAGACCAAAAACCAAGCCATGAGGTCGAAGGAATTGTCCGTAGAGCTCCGAGACAGGATTGTATCGAGGCACAGATCTGGTGAAGGGTACCAAAACATTTCTGCAGCATTGAAGGTCCCCAAGAACACAGTGGCCTCCCTCATTCTTAAATGGAAGAAGTTTGGAACCACCAAGACTCTTCCTAAAGCTGGCCACCGGGCCAAACTGAGCAATCGGGGGAGAAGGGCTTTAGTCAGGGAAGTGACCAAGAACCTGATGGTTACTCTGACAGAGCTCCAGAGTTACTCTGTGGAGATGGGAGAACCTTCCAGAAGGACAACCATCTCTGCAGCACTCCACCAATCAGGCCTTTATGGTAGAGTGGCCAGACGGAAGCCACTCCTCAGTAAAAGGCACATGCTTGGAGTTTACCAAAAGGCACCTAAAGGACTCTCAGACCATAAGAAACAAGATTCTCTGGTCTGATGAAACCAAGATTGAACTCTTTGGCCTGAATGCCAAGTGTCACGTCTGGAGGAAACCTGGCACCATCCCTACGGTGAAGCGTGGTGGCAGCATCATGCTGTGGAGATGTTTTTCAGCGGCAGGGACTGATCGAGGGAAAGATGAACAGAGCAAAGTACAGAGAGATCCTTGATGAAAATCTGCTCCAGAGCGCTCAGGACCTCAGACTGGGGCGAAGGTTCACCTCCCAACAGGACAACGACCCTAAGCACACAGCCAAGACATCGCAGGAGTGGCTTCGGGACAAGTCTCTGAATGTCCTTGAGTGGCCCAGCCAGAGCCAGGACTTGAACCCGATCGAACATCTCTGGAGACACCTGAAAATAGCTGTGCAGGGACGCTCCCCATCCAACCTGACAGAGCTTGAGAGGATCTGCAGAGAAGAATGGGATAAACTCCCCAAATACAGGTGTGCCAAGCTTGTAGCGTCATTACCAAGAAGACTTGAGGCTGTAATCGCTGCCAAAGGTGCTTCAACAAAGTACTGAGTAAAGGGTCTGAATACTTATGTAAATGTGTTATTTCAGTTGATTATTTTAAATAAATGTATTAAACTTTCAAAAAACCTGTTTTTGCTTTGTCATTATGGGGTACTGTGTGTAGATTGATGAGGGAAAAAAAAAACAATTTAATCAATTTTAGAATAAGGTTGTCACAACATGTGGGAAAAGTCAAGGGGTCTGAATACTTTGCAAATGCACTGTATACTACGTATTCTAATTCCAAGTTCTATGGGTATGACTCACTTGACGAGGAACTTGACAGGTAGGAACCAGGGGTAGCCACAAAAAGGCCTGTCCTCCTGACAGCTGGTCCTGATAGTGTCGTTGATCTCTGGTATGACAGGGGTGATGTGCTGCATGCCAGTGTAGTCAAAGCTGTTGATCCAGAGACCTGAGTCTCTGCTCTTCACCTGGCCATCCAGACCATGGAAGGTACGTGTGGTGTGCTGACAGGAAGAGAGGGGAGAAAGGTGAAAAGATATTAAGAAACTCATGGTAGAACAACAAGCGGTCGTTTCAAAAGAAAATATTTAGCAGGAGTAGGTAGAAATACACAGTCAACATTGCCACACAGTTCTTCAAATCATATCAAATTTTATTTGCTACACCCGCCGAATACAACAGGTGTACCTTACAGTGAAATGCTTACTTACAAGCCCTTAACCAACAATGCAGTTTAAAGAAAAATAAGTGTTAAGTAAAAAATAGATAACTACAAAAGAACAAATAACAAATAATGAAAGAGCAGCAGTAAAGTTAAATAACAGTAGGGAGGCTATATAGAGGGGGTACCGGTACAGGTTAGTGCGGGGGTACAGGTTAGTTGAGGTAACTGAGGTAATATGTACATGTGGGTAGTTAAAGTGACTATGCATAAATAATAAACAGAGAGTGGCAGCAGCATAAAAGAGGGGGTGGGGTGGGGGGACAATGCAAATAGTCCAGGTAGCCATGATTAGCTGTTCAGGAGTCTTATGGCTTGGGGGTAGAAGCTGTTTAGAAGCCTTTTGGACCTAGACTTGGCGCTCCGGTACCGCGTGCGGTAGCAGAGAGAACATGCCATGACTAGGGTGGCTTTGAAAATGTTTTGGCCTTCCTCTGACACCGCCTGGTATAGAGGTCCTGGATGGCAGGAAGCTTAGCCCCAGTGCTTAGCCCTACCCTCTGTAATGCCTTGCGGTCGGAGGCCGAGCAGTTGCCATACCAGGCAGTGATGCAACCAGTCAGGATGCTCTCGATGGTGCAGCTGTAGAACCTTTTGAGGATCTGAGGACCCCATGCCAAATCTTTTCAGTCTCCTGAGGGGGAATATGCTTTGTCGTGCCCGCTTCACGACTGTCTTGGTGAGCTTGGACAATGATAGTTTGTTGGTGATGTGGACACCAAGGAACTTTAAGCTCTCAACCTGTTCCACTACAGCTCCGTCGATGAGAATGGGGGCGTGCTCAGTCCTCTTTTTTTCCTGTAGTCCACAATCATCTCCTTTGTCTTGATCACGTTGAGGGAGAGGTTGTTATCCTGGCACCACACAGCCAGGTCTCTGACCTCCTATAGGCTGTCTCTTCGTTGTCGGTGATCAGGCCTACCACTGTTGTGTCGTCAGCAAACTTAATGATGGTGTTGGAGTCGTGCCTGGCCATGCAGTCATGGGTGAACAGGGAGTACATGAGAGGACTGAGCAAGCACCCCTGAGGATCAGCGTGGCATATGTGTTGTTACCTACCCTTACCACCTCGTCAGGAAGTCCAGGATCCAATTGCAGAGGGAGGTGTTTAGTACCAGGGTCCTTAGCTTAGTGATGAACTTTGAGGGCACTATGGCGTTGAACACTGAGCTGTAGTCAATGAATAGCATTCTCACGTAGGTGTTCCTCTTGTCCAGGTGGGAAAGGGCAGTGTGGAGTGCAATAGAGATTGCATCATCTGTGGATCTGTTGGGGTGGTATGCAAATTGGAGTGGGTTTCTGGGATAATGGTGTTGATGTGAGCCATGACCTACTATTTCAGTCCTTCACGGCGTAGTGTGTTACCAATTGTTTTCTTGGTGACTATGGTCCCAGCTGCCTTGAAATCATTGACAAGATCCTCCCGTGTAGTTCTGGGCTGATTCCTCACCGTTCTCATGATCATTGCAACTCCACAAGGTGAGATCTTGCATGGAGCCCCAGGCCGAGGGAGATTGACAGTTATTTTGTGTTTCTTCCATTTGCGAATAATCGCACCAACTGTTGTCACCTTCTCACCAAGCTGCTTGGCGATGGTCTTGTAGCCCATTCCAGCCTTGTGTAGGTCTACAATCTTGTCCCTGACATCCTTGGAGAGCATCCTTGGCCATGGTGGAGAGTTTGGAATCTGATTGATTGATTGCTTCTGTGGACAGGTGTCTTTTATACAGGTAACAAACTGAGATTAGGAGCACTCCCTTTAAGAGTGTGCTCCTAATCTCAGCTCATTCCCTGTATAAAAGACACCTGGGAGCCAGAAATCTTTTGATTGAGAGTGGGTCAAATATTTATTTCCCTCAATAAAATGCAAATCAATGTATACAATTTTTGACATGCGTTTTTCTGGATATTTGTTGTTGTTATTCTGTCTCTCACTGTTCAAATAAACCTACCATTAAAATTATAGACTGATCATTTCTTTGTCAGTGGGCAAACGTACAAAATCAGCAGGGGATCAAATACTGTAAGTGCTACGGGTCGGTAGTCATTTAGGCAGGTTATCTTAGTGTTTTTGGGCACAGGGACTATAGTGGTCTGCTTGAAACATGTTGGTATTACAGACTCAGTCAGTGACATGTTGAAAATATCAGTGAAGACACTTGCCAGTTGGTCAGCACATGCTCGGAGCACGCGTCCTGGTAATCTGTCTGGCCCTGTGAATGTTGACCTGCTTAAAAGTCTTGCTCACATCGGCTACGGAGAGCGTGATCACATAGTCATCCGGAACAGCTGATGCTCTCATGCATGCTTCAGTGTTGCTTTCCTCGAAGCGAGCATAGAAGTGATTTAGCTCATCTGGTAGGCTTGTGTCACTGGGCAGCTCGCAGCTGTGCTTCCCTTTGTATTCTGTAATAGTTTGCAAGCCCTGCCACATCCGACGAGTGTCGGAGCCGGTGTAGTACGATTCAATCTTAGTCCTGTATTGACTCTTTGATGGTTTGTCGGAGGGCATAGCGGGATTTCTTATAAGCGTCCGGGTTAGAGTCCCGCTCCTTGAATGCGGAAGCTCTACCCTTTAGCTCAGTGCAGATGTTGCCTGTAATCCATGGCTTCTGGTTGAGGTATGTACGCACGGTCACTGTGGGTATGACGGCATCAATGCACTTATTGATGAAGGCAGTGACTGATGTAGTGTACTCCTCAATGCCATCGGAAGAATCCCGGAACATATCCCAGTCTTTGCTAGCAAAACAGTCCAGCATCTGCGTCATCTGACCACTTCCTTATAAACCGAGTCACTGGTGCTTCCTGCTTTAGCTTTTGCTTATAAGTAGGAATCAGGAGGATAGAATTGTGGTCATATTTGCCAAATGGAGGGCGAGGGAGAGCTTTGTACGCATCTCTGTGTGTGGAGTAAAGGTGGTCTAGAGTTTTTTCCCCCTCTGGTTGCACATGTAACATGATGGTAGAAATGAGGTAGAATTAATTTAAGTTTCCCTGCATTAAAGTCCACGGCCATTAGGAGCGCTGCCTCTGGATGAGCGTTTTCCTGTTTGCTTATGGCCATATACAGCTCATTGAGTGCAGTCTTAGTGCCAGCATCGGTTTGTGGTGGTAAATAGACAGCTACGAAAAATATAGACGAAAACTCTCTTGGTAAATAGTGTGGTCTACAGCTTATCATGAGATACTCTACCTCAGGCGAGCAAAACCTTCCTTGATATTAGATTTCATGCATTTGAAATAAGAATGTGTTTGTTCTTAAGTCCTGGATGAATAAAAATGTGATTGGAGGAGCAGGCAGAAAGACAGATGGTCAACATTGCCAGGTTGTCATTGTATTTAATTAATTGAGCTATACACACACTACGGGCAACGCATCAGATAATTTTTTTATTCAATGTGTTAATGTTTTTATATCTGTCCCTATCTAACTTAACAATTATAATTTGTTAGTAACTGACTTAGCTGGATAAATAAAGGTTATATTTAAAAAGTTGTCAGGTGTGTGTGAGTGTGAGTGCATGTCTAAGTAGAAAGTGCCTGAGATGGTCTCGGGGCAAGACCCGTTTGGGGCGTGGGCCAGAGGGGTGTGTGTGTGTGTGTGTGTGTGTGTGTGTGTGTGTTTGTCAGATGGTCTCACCTGAAGAAAGACCCGTTTGGGGCGTGGGCCCGAGGGGTGGGTGTGTGTGTGTGTGTGTGTGTGTGTGTGTGTGTGTTTGTCAGATGGTCTCACCTGAAGAAAGACCCGTTTGGGGCGTGGGCCAGAGGGGTGTGTGTGTGTGTGTGTGTGTGTGTGTGTGTTTGTCAGATGGTCTCACCTGAAGAAAGACCCGTTTGGGGCGTGGGCTGGAGGGGTCTGCTGTGTAGGGGAAAAACAGTCCACACAACACCAGCACCAGAAACACAGTGAACACTGTTCCCAGACCTGCCAGCAACCACTTAGTAGACCTGGCCAAGTATATGAAGTGGAGCTGGGGGGAGAGAGGGAAAGAGAGAGGAAGGGATGGGGGAGAGGGGGAGAGGGGGGTGGACAGAGAGCAAGAGAGAGAGAGTGTGGGAAGAGGCAGAGAGAGAGAGATGAGGGGGACAAGGCAGAGAGAGGGAGAGGGAGAGAGAGAGAGAGAGAGAGAGAGAGAGAGATGAGGGGGACAAGGCAGAGAGAGAGAGAGAGAGAGAGAGAGAGAGAGAGAGAGAGATGAGGGGGACAAGGCAGAGAGAGAGAGGTGAGGGGGACGAGGCAGAGAGAGAGAGGTGAGGGGGACGAGGCAGAGAGAGAGAGGTGAGGGGGACGAGGCAGAGAGAGAGAGAGAGAGAGAGAGAGAGAGAGAGAGAGAGAGAGAGAGAGAGAGAGAGAGAGAGAGAGAGAGAGAGAGAGAGAGAGAGAGAGAGAGAGAGAGAGAGAGAGAGAGAGAGAGAGATGAGGGGGACAAGGCAGAGAGAGAGAGGTGAGGGGGACAAGGCAGATAGAGAGAGGTGAGGGGGACAAGGCAGATAGAGAGAGAGATGAGGGGGACAAGGCAGAGAGAGAGAGGTGAGGGGGACGAGGCAGAGAGAGAAAGAGAAAGAAAGAGAAAGAGAGAGAGAGAGGATCAGTACACACAATCTAAACACATTAATCAAAGCAGCTTAAAGTCATCAGCTTATATTTCCTACTCATCATCCCCATTTCATTTTTCAGCCTAATATCTTATATTCCATGGTGGAGAGGGGAGTTGCTGCTGACCTGATTGGTACTTTACGGTAATAAATATTGGTATGCTGGCGCTTCCAAAGGTTTCTATGGGAATGGTATTTCCACAAAGACTACGGTCGAAACATCAGCTTTTTTCATAAAAAGACAAGGAATTTATAAAAACATTGTTGTTGTCCATTCTTAGGTGTTCCTATCCTCTTCCCTCTTTTGGAAAGCTAGCTGGTATTAACCATGGCACTACTCTACTCACGAAGAAGGAGGAGAGGAAGAGTGTTGTGAGGGTGACGAGGGTGGCCAGGACCACGTCAGGGGGGATCTCTGTGCCGCTGCGGCCTAGGATGGGCGTGAAGATCTCAAACACCACCCAGATCAGGAACATGAAGTGGACATAGGGCAGGGCCAGACCCAGCTGGTAGAGAACAGAGTACTTCACCGACGCACCTGGAGACACAGGAGAGATGCATTAACTAACCCAGACCCAGCTGGTAGAGAACAGAGTACTTCACCAACGCACCTGGAAACACAGACAGGGGAGATACATTAACTATGGGTGCGTTCCTCTGCCCAGGCGTTGCTGACGCATGCCAGATCTTACTACACCTGGAAAGGTATTTTACGTATCAGTTAACCACATCATATGTTATAGCAATCTGTCAGTCGACGACCTGGATCGCAACCATTGGTTGATGCATGCAACGTCTGAGCAGGGGAATGCAACCATTAACTAACCCAGACCCAGCTGGTGCTTCACTGATGCACCTGGAGACACATGAGAGATACATTAACATTAAAGGTTGCACGATATATTTCCACAAATCTAACAATGTAGAGTGATGATATTCCATCTAACGGGTCTTTATGCAAAAGTTTATAAAATAATAATACACTTCTATTTTCGTAATTTGAATGACATTTATCAAAAACTCAGTAACACTTTACTTGACACCCATAACCATGTCATAATATGTCATAACAGTTGACATAACCGGTTATAAGATGGTCATAACACTGTCATGACACATATTTAGACCGGTTGTGACATACACTACTTGACCAAAAGTATGAACATCTCATTCCAAAATCATGGGCATTAATATGGAGTTGGTCCCCCCTTTGCTGCTATAACAGCCTCCACTCTTCTGGGAAGGCTTTCCACTAGATGTTGGAATATTGCTGCGGGGACTTGCTTCCATTCAGCCACAAGAGCATTAGTGAGGTCGGGCACTGATGTTGAGCGATTAGGCCTGGCTCGCAGTCGGCATTCCAATTAATCCCAAAGGTGTTAGATGGGGTTGAGGTCAGGGCTCTGCCAGTCAAGTTCTTCCACACCGATCTCGACAAACCATTTCTGTATGGACCTCGCCTTGTGCACGGGGGCATTGTCATGCTGAAACAGGAAAGGACCTTCCCCAAACTGTTGCCACAAAGTTGGAAGCACAGAATCGTCTAGAATGTCATTGTATACTGTAGCATTAAGATTTCCCTTCACTGGAACTAAGGGGCCTAGCCCGAACCATGA
This sequence comes from Coregonus lavaretus, assembly GCF_964263955.1. Classification (NCBI taxonomy): domain Eukaryota; kingdom Metazoa; phylum Chordata; class Actinopteri; order Salmoniformes; family Salmonidae; genus Coregonus; species Coregonus lavaretus. The sequence continues at coordinate 8,084,968 of NC_139997.1, read as the reverse complement.
AAAACAGCCCCAGACCATTATTCCTCCTCCACCAAACTTTACAGTTGGCACTATGTATTGGGGCAGGTAGCATTCTCCTGGCATCCACCAAACCCAGATTAGTCTGTCGGACTGACAGATGGTGAAGCGTGCTTCATCACTCCAGAGAACGCGTTTCCACTGCTCCAGAGTCCAATGGCGGCGAGCTTTACACCACTCCAGCCGACGCTTGGTATTGTGCATGGTGATCTTAGGCTTGTGTGCGGCTGCTCGGCCATGGAAACCCATTTCATGAAGCTCCCGACGAACAGTTATTGTGCTGACGTTGCTTCCAGTGGCAGTTTGGAACTGAATGGTAAAATACCAATCGGATTAATGTCATTGTTTTTTTCAAGGTACAGTATGTCTTTATTTTTGCTGAACTGCCTGATCTTTATTGGCCAATATATCTTGCAGGATTTCATGGAAGCCAATGTTTGTGGTAGCCATTATACCTGGATTTACTGCTGCTAGTAGTAGCACTCAGGTTAGCATGTGGCTAGCTATAGCTACCATCGTCTTATGTGGACAGTGCTGCTATTAGTAGCACTCAGGTTAGCATGTGGCTAGCTATAGCTACCATCGTCTTATGTGGACAGTGCTGCTATTAGTAGCACTCAGGTTAGCATATTGGTAGCTATAGCTACCATCGTCTTATGTGGACAGTGCTGCTATTAGTAGCACTCAGGTTAGCATGTGGCTAGCTAGAGCTAGCATCGTCTTATGTGGACAGTGCTGCTATTAGTAGCACTCAGGTTAGCATGTGGCTAGCTATAGCTACCATCATCTTATGCGGACAGTGCTGCTATTAGTAGCACTCAGGTTAGCATGTGGCTAGCTTTAGCTACCATCGTCTTATGTGGACAGTGCTGCTAGTAGTAGCACTCAGGTTAGCATGTGGCTAGCTTTAGCTACCATTGTCTTATGTGGACAGTGCTGCTATTAGCATGTGGCTTCACTCCTGCTCGTGTAGTGTTCTTCTCTTGACGTCACTTTTCCGACATGACTTTGGTAAAATAATATTAATTTGTCCCAAAATACAAATGTAAAAGTGATATGTCGTATTGGTACTTTTAGTTGGAAGGATGAAACAATTCAGAATGTTTAACAGCAACCTAATTCAGCAATCCTCCCCTTTAACTAACCTAACCCAGACCCAGATAGTAGAGAACAGAGTACTTCACCGACACACCTGGAGACACAGGAGAGATACATTAACTAACCCAGACGGTAGAGAACAGAGTACTTCACCTGCACCAAAAAATTAAGAGATCTATCAATATAAAACCCTTTCAATTCAAAACTAATCGTGTGATACATCAATGTATCGTTGTTGCTGCTGAGCTGTGAAAATGACCTGACATCCTTCTGATTGAAACATCACACATAATAATAACAATGGGAGCATTGAACAGTATCCAACTCTATCCAGTAACCAGTATCCATTTATTGTTCATGAAAAGGAATTTCCTTATGGAAAGAAACTTCCTTATCTATCTATCCATCCATCCATCCATCCATCTATCCTCTCCTCACCTCTGAGTTGAAACTCCCTGGCGAGGAGCAGCTTGGTGGTCAGAGGGAATGCCACCATCAGCATGGGGACGTAGGCAGAGCAGAGGCCGTTAGCTGTGAGGTAGACCATGGCACCGCACCACAGCAGCAGGCTCACGTCAAAGTAGAGCTCCCCCAGCTCCAGACGACGCACACCCTGCAGGAGGAGGAACAGACAGGCGGGGTCAGCAAAGGCATGGAAGAATCCCTGTCGCTGAGGAACACTCAGACATACAGGGGTCAATAAGGGCAGACACATTATTAACTATAATCAGACTATCATCCATTCCCCCAAAATAGGCTTATCAATTTAAATTGTTATATCAACATCAAGGTCTATCAAAATGTTTTTCGCTCATGTCTACTTGGCTGCATAGACGACATAAAAATCAATACGATTTGTTTTGATGCATGTTTTATTGAGCTGTGTATGCCTTACACCAGGGGTGTCAAACGTCCGGCCCGCGGGCCGGATCAGGCCCGCAAACGGGTTTAATCCGGCCCGCGAGATGATTTTGAAAAAAATAAAAAATAAATAAAAATAATAATAATAATTTTGTAAAGTATAAAAATGCGCTGCAATTTTTCAATAAAATAAACTGCTGTTCCAATTGCGTCCACTGGATGGCGCAATAGCAATTGTGTTAAGCAAGCAAACTGTTTATACCGGGGCAGAGCAAGTAGGTCAAGCACGTGCAGCCAATGAGCTACTTTGTTTTGCCCGTGATATTTATTACGGCTTCTACTTTTAACATGCTGTGCTTTGGCACCCTCATTGCCCCAATATGTCTCTGTCAAAAAAGAGAAAAGTGGACGCAGAGTGCAGAGTGTTCGAAGAAAAATTGTCATCCTATTTATTCACGGAATTGAATGGGAAAGCTGTATGTTTGGTGTGTTCAGAGCATGTTGCAGTGCTGAAAGACTATAACCTTCATCGCCACTATGTGAGTCTTCATGCCGACAAATTTGACAACTTTCAAGGACAGCGGAGATGAGAGAAGGTGAATGAACTGTTGGCGGGTCTGAAGAAACAGCAGTCTGTGTTTACTCACAGCCGAGACATCAGTGACGCTGCAGTGAAAGCTAGCTACCTCATTGCTAATGAAATCGCAGTGGCTTCAAAACCATTTAGTGAGGGTGAATTTGTAAAAACATGCATGATGAAGGCAGCGGAGATTGTGTGCCCTGAAAAGCGGCAGGCTTTTGCAAATATCAGCCTGACAAGAAACACAGTTGCAGACAGGATTTCCGATCTTTCAGTGGATTTGGACAGCCAGTTGAAACAAAAAGTAAAGTCATTTATTGCGTTTTCGGTTGCAATTGATGAAAGCACGGACATTACAGATGTTGCACAACTGGCCATTTTCATCCGCGGAGTTGATGACACATTGACCGTCACCGAGGAGTTCGTGGAGTTGGTGCCGATGACAGATACAACGACAGCAGCTGATATTTTTACCGCACTCGTCGGCGCGCTGGACAGGGTCAGAGTGGACTGGTCCCGCGCTGTAAGCCTGGCTACAGATGGTGCGCCCTCAATGATCGGGAAAAAAGCAGGCGTTGTGACAAAGTTCAGAGAGAAAGTGCAATCTGCAAATGGAGGACGTGATTTTTTGACTTTTCACTGTATTTTGCACCAGGAGGCTTTGTGTTGCAAGTCATTAAAGATGGATAATGTCATGAAGGTGGTCATCCAAACTGTTAATTTCATCCGATCCAGAAGCCTGAATCACCGTCAGTTTGACAGCCTTCTCAGAGAGAAAGACCACATCTATGGCCTGCCATACCACACTGAGGTAAGATGGTTAAGCCGAGGTGCTGTGCTGAGGCGTTTCTTTGATTTACGAGAAGAATTGAACAGTTCATGGAAGAAAAGGGCAAACCAGTGTTAGAATTTTATTCTGCAGAATGGATGCAGGACCTTGCATTTATGGTGGATGTTACAGAGCACCTGAATAACTTGAACAAACAGCTGCAAGGGCGCAACAAAGTTGTCACGCAGTATTATGACAGCATACGTTCTTTCAAGTTGAAGCTGTCATTGTGGGAGACGCAACTTGCCGGTGGTGATGCAGCTCACTTCCCCGGTCTGAAAAATGTGTGCGCGACCCAACATGTGGCAGACGTGAAGCGGTTCAAAGATAAAATAACGGGACTGTTACGGGAGTTTGAGCAACGCTTTCAGATTTATGTTTATATGTTTTTATGTTGATGTGCTATTGTTTTTAATTGATTTTATTTTATTTGTATATTTAACCTATTCTTGACTCTGTGGTTCTTGCACTTGTTTGGGGAACAGGATTTCATTATTTTTATCTACATTTCTGCCTGAGAAATGACACCCTGATATAGTTCTGTGATCTATGATATACTTCTGTGAATCACTGAGGCATTGTGTGTTTGTGTGTTCTTTGTCCTCAGAACTTTCAAATAACTTGAGGTGTTTTATGATTAATAGTGATGTTGTGCTTTTGGACACTGTCCTCAGGCTCCAGCTTTATGTTTATATGTTTTTATGTTGATGTGCTATTGTTTTTAATTGTTTTTATTTTATTTGTATATTTAACCTATTCTTGACTCTGTGGTTCTTGCACTTGTTTGGGGAACAGGATTTCATTATTTTTATCTACATTTCTGCCTGAGAAATGACACCCTGATATAGTTCTGTGATCTGTGAAACAGTTCTGTTAATCACTGAGGCATTGTGTGTTTGTGTGTTCTTTTTCTTTAGAATTTTCAAATAAACTTGACGTGTTTTATGATTAATAGTGATGTTGTGCTTGTACTATTTTGGACACACTGTCCTCAGGCTCCAGCTTTATGTTGTATGTTGATCGTATTAAAACAAAGAAAACAATCTGAAGTTGTTGTTTTTAAGTTATATATACCATGATTTTTCCGGTCCGGCCCACTTGGGAATAGATTTTCCTCCATGTGGCCCCTGAGCTAAAATGAGTTTGACACCCCTGCCTTACACAGACCATGTGAGAACCATGGAGAGTGTGTCTGAACTTCAGCCCAGATAGACCTTCCCTGACATCCCACAGGCTAATGGCCAGGACTCTCCCTTTCTCTCCCTCCCACTACTTCCCTCAGTTCCTCTCCCTTCCTCTCCTCTCCCTCCCATTGCCTCCCTCCCTCCGTCTCCCTCCATCGCTGCACCCTGGTAACGTCTCTCTCTCTCCCGGCACCACTTAGTGATGTGTGAGCACCAACAAAGGCCTCATTCATAGGCTGTTCACACTTGCACACACACGGCTCTAGTCAAAAGAAGAACATATTTAGGGAAGGGGTGCCACACATAATTCTGACTCCGGTCATGTTGCCAGGAGGAGAATGTTGTTTAATCTACCTCTTAATATACTCTGATAAATGTACCCTGGCACTGTAGTGAAGTATTAACTACTGCCTTCTCTCTGCTCTGGGTCAACTGCAAACATAAGAGCTCCACTCAGTGTCTCTGTGTCCAGGCTTGGAGCTCTGCCACTCAGTGTCTCCGTGTCCAGGCTTGGAGCTCTGCCACTCAGTGTCTCCGTGTCCAGGCTTGGAGCTCTGCCACTCAGTGTCTCTGTGTCCAGGCTTGGAGCTCTGCCACTCAGTGTCTCTGTGTCCAGGCTTGGAGCTCTGCCACTCAGTGTCTCCGTGTCCAGGCTTGGAGCTCTGCCACTCAGTGTCTCCGTGTCCAGGCTTGGAGCTCTGCCACTCAGTGTCTCTGTGTCCAGGCTTGGAGTTCTGCCACTCAGTGTCTCTGTGTCCAGGCTTGGAGCTCTGCCACTCAAGTGTCTCTGTGTCCAGGCTTGGAGCTCTGCCACTCAGTGTCTCCGTGTCCAGGCTTGGAGCTCTGCCACTCAGTGTCTCCGTGTCCAGGCTTGGAGCTCTGCCACTCAGTGTCTCTGTGTCCAGGCTTGGAGCTCTGCCACTCAGTGTCTCTGTGTCCAGGCTTGGAGCTCTGCCACTCAAGTGTCTCTGTGTCCAGGCTTGGAGCTCTGCCACTCAAGTGTCTCTGTGTCCAGGCTTGGAGCTCTGCCACTCAAGTGTCTCTGTACAAGGCAAAGGCTAGTCATGCTACAGTGCCACGACCTACCACAGAGCACTGGCATAAACAATTGACTACATGCCAATATTCAAGCTAATATAGAACTTACAATACATGTCTAATACATTTCTTCATTCTAAGTGGTATGGTATGCCAGTGTGCATATTAAAATACAGATATTGTACACACCCGTGGAACAAATGCACCCAGGACAATACCAAAATAACCCAACCTGGTTACAGACAGAACAGAGAGGTCAATAACCGAAGCTGAGTCTGTATAAACGTGGCTGGGCTGGGCATTAGACTATAGTACTATTGACACAAGTCTGTTGAAAGCACATCATACACATGCCGTTTTAAACCTGCAGGGCTGAACTGAACAGTTTCAGGATAATTGCAGTTAAAAGCTTTTCAAAGCGTCTGGTCTGGGTGGTGGAACTTTTTCACCACGGAATTAACCGGCACTGCTCCACATTGTGATAGAATCGCTGCAGTACCAAGTAGGGCTGTCCCCAACAAACAAACAAAAATCTTGGTCGACAGAATGTTGTCTGTTCTTTCGATCAATCGATTGGTCAAAATGTTAAAACATGTATTTTTCCATATATAGGCACACCCTATGTGTTTTAATAAAATCAATGCACCTGAGCTCAATTTTGAGTCTCATAGCAAAGGGTTTGAATACTTATGTAAATAAGGTATTTCTGTATTATTCTTTTTTATAAATTTGCTAACATTTCTAAAAACCTCTTTTTGCTTTGTCATTATGGGGTATTGTGTGTAGATTGATGAGGGGAAAAAACAATTTAACCCATTTTAGAATAAGGCTATAATGTAACAAAATGTGGAAAAAGTCAAGGGGTCTGAATACTTTCCGAATATACTGTATGCATTGAGCTTGTCTAATGCTTTAAGCTCACTGTTTGATTAAATAAGACACAAATGACTCAAGAAGGAGTCAGAGATCAAGATAACCAGAAGAAGAAAAACAACTTAACCTGACCATCCTCCTCCCACTCCTACTGGCTTTCGCAGATTCTGGCTTTACGCTCCTGAAATAGGCTACACGAAGAGTCGGCAACCTTTCTCATGTGGAATGGCAATTTATCTTACCATTTCTACCGATCTGCGTGCCAGTTATGATTTTCATATGCACATTTTCGTGGAACAGTTTCATTTGATATATAGTCTTCGTATCTCAACTTTATATCCAAATTCTATCCAAATCTAAATGAAAATGATACAAACCTAAAAAGTACCTTCTATTGCCATTGCTAACTATGTAAAAATAGCCTATAAAGCCAACAAATAAAAACATTGTGACCTGCAGGTAGAGAATATCCTGAGAAAAATAAATATTCTATAAATCACATTGTCTACGCATGGCCTGTCTGCAATGAACTTGAAACATTGCATCAACTATTAACTTGGTTCCGGCCTGAAGCTCACGCTAGCAAACTGAGCTCAGGACAGACACAGCTGTAGGCTATTTGCGTAATCAGGTAGGCCTATTTTATGATGTTTTCACTGGATCAGAGCATAACTTTTTTCCCTTTCATGCTGAGTATAGGGTGTGGCTAGTTTTTTTTTTAGGGGGGGAAATCGACTGGTTGGGGTGGGGATGTGGCTGGCGGTGCTGTGGTCTGGGTCTAGGTCCTCTTGGTGTGGATCCTCTTGGTGCGGATCCTCCGGGAGGGGGTCTCACAGTTCTGGGAGGGCTGTCTGTTGCTTTGTTGCTCCTGTGTGAGGTGCTGGAGCTGCTGTTGAGGGTGATGTCCTTCAGGGTCCTGGCAAAGGTGGGTACTGTTGCCTTGTATAGCTGGACCTTGACGAAGAGGCAGTTCAAGTCCAGGGTGGGGAGGGATGGTGTGCCAGGTAGACATTAGGTTTTGAGCCCCAGTCTCGGGAAATGCTTGCGTTTACCCGCTGTATGGTGACAGGATGGAAGTATTTTCGTGGAAGCAGGGTGGAGATCACTACTTGAGTGCTGTGGCACCCATTCCTGCTGGGCCCTCAGGTCATTTGTGCCTGTGTGTATTATGATGTGGCTGACAGAAGCTCCAGGGCACGCCGGGCGTTTGGACACGAGTTTAGCCACTTTGAGTTTCTTCTCATCAATGTATTTCACATTTGAGTCAATGAGGAGCATAATCTCTGGCTTTTGTGTGTCCTCGGTGGGTGTGGTGGTGTTGTTAGGAGAGCTTTTCGGAGGGCTGACGGGGGGGGGGGGCAGGAGGGGGAGTCTGCTGGGTTGGTGGATCCTGCCTCGTCTGTCTTGCTGCGCTCTTATAGCAGTGTGCCATGCCCAGGGATGGTCTGCGTGGAAAATTAAGTTGCTTACGTTCCCATTTTTGTAGTAGTCAGCAAAAAAGTGTCTCTGGATTGTCCATGAGGAGCTTCTCTTTGTACTCTTTCCGTGCCATGTCATTTTTTATATTCAAGGGGTACTGCAAAGGGGGAAGGCATGGAGCAGGGGGGCAAAAATGCATCTGCATTTGGGTGGGGGAGCATGGCGTTTGCAACGCCAGGGTTGTGGGTTCGATTCCCACGGGGGGTATGAAAAAATAAATAAATAATGTATGCACTAACTGTAAGTCGCTCTGGATAAGAGCGTCTGCTAAATGACTTAAATGTAAATGTAAATAAGAGAAAAGCTGTGAAATGGAGAGTTTAAAATAAAGAGAAGAGAGGGCCAGAAAATACATGTTTGGGAAAGACTTGGTGAAGTGGTAAAAGAGGATGATAGCAGTGTCAGCTATGTTATGTGTGATGGTTGTGAGGCTCTATACAAATTCAACAGTCACAAGACAGGGACTTCAAATAGGCCTATGGCAGGTCAAGGGAACTGTAGCCTACTGTTCAGATGGGTTAAATGGAAACTGAAATCTGGACACTGACTGTAGGTCTATAACCTCTCACATTGCCTTAATATTAACTCCTGCAGAATTAAGCATTTCTTGCTGTAAAATGATCCACCAAATGTAGGCAACATTTTGACTCTGGAACAGGAGTGGAGAAATATGATTTATTTCTGTCAGCATCTTGAGAGAATGCGAATGCCAGTTAGATACCGTCTGTAGAGGCGCTATCTTTATCAGCATCGTAAAAGCTGATAGTATTTCAACCACATAAAATATGCATTCAAGACAAACTGAAATCTTATCAGAAACATGTTGGGTCGTTTACACACCTTTCTATTTCTGTACAACCGGTCAAACTGATGTCCTTTAGAAATGTTGCACTGAAAAAAAATCTTTTTTTATTTATTTTTTTAGCTATTGCATTTTCTTCCCGGTCCCTAAATGTCTTTGCTCTGCGAAAGAAGCAGAGATGACAGCGAAAACTTTACCAATGTCAACTAGATTGAAGCATTAATTCTATTGATTTATGACATTATTCTGATGAGCAAGGGCTTATTTAGTCTTCTAGGACAACATATATAATGACAGAAGAGAAGCTGCATGTATCTAATTATAGACAAGTTGACTAACAGATAGCCTACCAAAATGTCGGAAATTATAAGCAGAAACATATCTAGATCAGGCAAAAAAAAAACCTGCACCCCCTGTCAAAAAAATAGTTCCGCCGTCTGACTAGCCTACAGCTAGTGGGTTGGGTGTGGGCCTCAGATTTTCACATAATTACATATAGTCGGGCGGTTGCGGATGGGTAATTAGCAATTGCGGGCGGGTGAACAAACAACTGACCTACGCACCACTAACACACACACAATGCTCACCCCGTAGTAGAGGTTCTTGGCCAGTGTGTGGATCAGGACCATCGTCCCAGTGGCAGCAGAACCGTACATAAAGATGCATGTATAGAAGTCGTTGTACCTAAACAGAGGACAAAGGAAAAAAACGATATTTATGCAAAATGATATGACTTGTATTTCTATATATAATGATATATATTGTTAAAATAATAAAGCTGTCCTCTGACGTGTGTTGTGAGGGCAAGCCAATATATATACACAGAAAAAAGATTGATTTGATACGTCTACTTCCATATCTTCTCGTTATACTCTGGATATTTGTTATTTATGTCTAAAATTTTGAAACAAATGTTGTCTAAATGTTTGTCTAAATGTTGAAACTAAATGTCTAAATAAACTAGAAAATGTACATTTCTCTGTGTGTTTCAAGTGTTAATACCAGAACATGGATCGTCCCGTCAGCGACACGACCAAGGCTATGATGAGCACTGTCAGCAGAGTGACCAACCAGCTGAGGATGACCACCGCCGTAGCATAGGCCAGCTCCTTTACGTACCGACCTCCTGGGAAAGAGAGAGGGACATACAGTACACAGCTAGTCAGGGCATAGGCCAGCTCCTTTATGTACCGACCTCCTGGGAAAGAGAGAGGGACATACAGTACACAGCTAGTCAGGGCATAGGCCAGCTCCTTTATGTACCGACCTCCTGGGAAAGAGAGAGGGACATACAGTACACAGCTAGTCAGGGCATAGGCCAGCTCCTTTACGTAACGACCTCCTGGGAAAGAGAGAGGGACATACAGTACACAGCTAGTCAGGGCATAGGCCAGCTCCTTTATGTACCGACCTCCTGGGAAAGAGAGAGGGACATACAGTACACAGCTAGTCAGGGTTGGGGTCAATTCAGGAAGTCAACTGAAAATATATTTTCCTCCGGAGAAAGCCAATGAGGAAAATGTACATTAGGAATTAGAATTTCTGTTTACTTCCTGAATTGAAATGGAATTGACCCCAACTCTGCTGCACACAGATAGTCATTAATCCTTTAACACACTTCAGAGGAAAATATCCAATAAAGATCCCCCACATTACATTACCAAACCAACCTGCTCTGCTCTGACACTTAGCCCATATTAACCCTCATGGGAATTGGCCTATATGGATAGGGCTTAATAGAAATGTTTCTTACAGAAGAAATATGAAAAGCATGTATAAGCATGGTAGCAATTGGAAGGGAACAGTTTGGAGACTATTGGAAAATTGTTGAAGACACAACAGTTCACCTGACAAGACTGAATCCCAACATTACATAGAGGACAACAGTTCACCTGACAAGACTGAATCCCAACATTACATAGAGGACAACAGTTCACCTGACAAGACTGAATCCCAACATTACATAGAGGACAACAGTTCACCTGACAAGACTGAATCCCAACATTACATAGAGGACAACAGTTCACCTGACAAGACTGAATCCCAACATTACATAGAGGACAACAGTTCACCTGACAAGACTGAATCCCAACATTACATAGAGGACAACAGTTCACCTGACAAGACTGAATCCCAACATTACATAGAGGACAACAGTTCACCTGACAAGACTGAATCCCAACATTACATAGAGGACAACAGTTCACCTGACAAGACTGAATCCCAACATTACATAGAGGACAACAGTTCACCTGACAAGACTGAATCCCAACATTACATAGAGGACAACAGTTCACCTGACAAGACTGAATCCCAACATTACATAGAGGACAACAGTTCACCTGACAAGACTGAATCCCAACATTACATAGAGGACAACAGTTCACCTGACAAGACTGAATCCCAACATTACATAGAGGACAACAGTTCACCTGACAAGACTGAATCCCAACATTACATAGAGGACAACAGTTCACCTGACAAGACTGAATCCCAACATTACATAGAGGACAACAGTTCACCTGACACAAGACTGAATCCCAACATTACATAGAGGACAACAGTTCACCTGACAAGACTGAATCCCAACATTACATAGAGGACAACAGTTCACCTGACAAGACTGAATCCCAACATTACATAGAGGACAACAGTTCACCTGACAAGACTGAATCCCAACATTACATAGAGGACAACAGTTCACCTGACAAGACTGAATCCCAACATTACATAGAGGACAACAGTTCACCTGACAAGACTGAATCCCAACATTACATAGAGGACAACAGTTCACCGGACACCAGACTGAATCCCTACATTACATAGAGGACAACAGTTCACCTGACAAGACTGAATCCCAACATTACATAGGAGGACAACAGTTCACCTGACAAGACTGAATCCCAACATTACATAGAGGACAACAGTTCACCTGACAAGACTGAATCCCAACATTACATAGAGGACAACAGTTCACCTGACAAGACTGAATCCCAACATTACATAGAGGACAACAGTTCACCTGACAAGACTGAATCCCAACATTACATAGAGGACAACAGTTCACCTGACAAGACTGAATCCCAACATTACATAGAGGACAACAGTTCACCGGACACCAGACTGAATCCCTACATTACATAGAGGACAACAGTTCACCTGACAAGACTGAATCCCAACATTACATAGGAGGACAACAGTTCACCTGACAAGACTGAATCCCAACATTACATAGAGGACAACAGTTCACCTGACAAGACTGAATCCCAACATTACATAGAGGACAACAGTTCACCTGACAAGACTGAATCCCAACATTACATAGAGGACAACAGTTCACCTGACAAGACTGAATCCCAACATTACATAGAGGACAACAGTTCACCTGACAAGACTGAATCCCAACATTACATAGAGGACAACAGTTCACCTGACAAGACTGAATCCCAACATTATATAGAGGACAACAGTTCACCTGACAAGACTGAATCCCAACATTACATAGAGGACAACAGTTCACCGGACACCAGACTGAATCCCAACATTACATAGAGGACAACAGTTCACCTGACAAGACTGAATCCAAAACATTACATAGAGGACAACAGTTCACCTGACAAGACTGAATCCCAACATTACATAGAGGACAACAGTTCACCTGACAAGACTGAATCCCAACATTACATAGAGGACAACAGTTCACCTGACAAGACTGAATCCCAACATTACATAGAGGACAACAGTTCACCTGACAAGACTGAATCCCAACATAACATAGAGGACAACAGTTCACCTGACAAGACTGAATCCCAACATTACATAGAGGACAACAGTTCACCTGACAAGACTGAATCCCAACATTACATAGAGGACAACAGTTCACCTGACAAGACTGAATCCCAACATTACATAGAGGACAACAGTTCACCTGACAAGACTGAATCCCAACATTACATAGAGGACAACAGTTCACCAGACACCAGACTGAATCCCAACATTACATAGAGGACAACAGTTCACCTGACAAGACTGAATCCCAACATTACATAGAGGACAACAGTTCACCTGACAAGACTGAATCCCAACATTACATAGAGGACAACAGTTCACCGGACACCAGACTGAATCCCAACATTACATAGAGGACAACAGTTCACCTGACAAGACTGAATCCCAACATTACATAGAGGACAACAGTTCACCTGACAAGACTGAATCCCAACATTACATAGAGGACAACAGTTCACCTGACAAGACTGAATCCAAACATTACATAGAGGACAACAGTTCACCTGACAAGACTGAATCCAAACATTACATAGAGGACAACAGTTCACCTGACAAGACTGAATCCCAACATTACATAGAGGACAACAGTTCACCTGACAAGACTGAATCCCAACATTACATAGAGGACAACAGTTCACCTGACAAGACTGAATCGCAACATTACATAGAGGACAACAGTTCACCTGACAAGACTGAATCCCAACATTACATAGAGGACAACAGTTCACCGGACACCAGACTGAATCCCAACATTACATAGAGGACAACAGTTCACCTGACAAGACTGAATCCCAACATTACATAGAGGACAACAGTTCACCTGACAAGACTGAATCCCAACATTACATAGAGGACAACAGTTCACCTGACAAGACTGAATCCAAACATTACATAGAGGACAACAGTTCACCTGACAAGACTGAATCCAAACATTACATAGAGGACAACAGTTCACCTGACAAGACTGAATCCCAACATTACATAGAGGACAACAGTTCACCTGACAAGACTGAATCCCAACATTACATAGAGGACAACAGTTCACCTGACAAGACTGAATCCCAACATTACATAGAGGACAACAGTTCACCTGACAAGACTGAATCGCAACATTACACTGTTGATTTTATGTGCATTTTACATTTACTGTACTCTTTGCTGCATTTGTTGATAACGAAATTTGAAAATAATCTGGATACATTCAGTCACATGATAAGAATATTCTTGGAAAATGTGGGGGTAGGTGCAACATAAGACAAAAGAAATGACAAGGGTTTGAGTGAAAGGACTAACTGGTGTCTCCAAGTGGCCACACACCTCTCCAAAGTGTACACAGTTCCTAAGTAATTTAAATGCACTTTTATGACTCAAAGAAGAGTATTCAACTATAATGTGCTTTATTGAATTCTCCTAGCCATGCTGTTGAGGAACTAGAGCAAGCACACAATTACTGTTGTTGTTTGCGCAATCCTAAAACGATCCATTATAAATTGCAATCTGGGTCAGGTCGCAATCTATGCTCATGATGCCACTTACCCACATTACTGGGATGGGAGCACTTTCTAAAAAGGTAGAGGAAGGTTGCCATGGCAGTCATGTAGTTGATGATGGTACCAACGCGGGCCGGGTACGCCACCACCACCATGCCAAGCAGGTCGAAGAACACCATGTTGCCATGACGATACTCAGACGAGTCTGCCAGCTCCTCAGACATCACCAGATGCTTCAGTACAGCCAGGATGTTGTCGCCTAGGGATACGGGAAGGAGGTGATGTAAAGTAAAGTGAAGTAAAATGTGATTTATTGTACCCACTGGTGTAAATTGGGTACAAAACAGGCCTCTCGTCCAGAATAGATTTAAGGTAGAATGAAAACGTAGTTTATTATGAGATTGAGAAGGCATTTCTAAAAAGCCGTTACATTTGACATTATTCAGTCTAAAGGCTCTTTGACCTAACAGTTAATATCATGGACAATAGACAAGAGGGTTTTTTTCTGTTCAAATCCCAGCTGGATTATATTGCTGTCATGCCATCTAGAAGGCAATAGCCTGAATGGCTGCAGGGATTCGCTGGTATATTGAGTAGAGCAATTGCCTTCAATAGAAGCATTTTCTAAACAAACACAATATATCAATCATTAAACCAACAACAAACAGACAAAGGGACCAGTGGGAGGATGAGATGCATGAATGTGCTGCATTCTATGCCAAGACAACAACAATCCCTAAACAAATACAACACAAAAGGCAGTGATACATAAACACTATTGTGTTTGTCTAGCATAGCGTTTGTGGTAAAACTCAGCGCTGGGTCAGTTGTGCTGCCAGTCTGATGTCCCCTGCTGTCTGTGGGATATGAATGATCTCAGTATGCTGCAGAGCTGGGTTCAAATAATATTCAAAATCATTTAAAAATACTTTATCTGTGCTTGATTGAGCTTGCCTGGCTCAAATGGACCAATAGAAACGTCCCAAAACTGCAAATCACACACATCTGGCACTCCATGCATGGTAGGCTAGACTAGAGCAAATGCTTAAAGTATTTTAAAGATTTCCAATAGTAACTGAACCAAGGTCTGGTATGCTGCTAATGCATCTCCCTCTCTCTGTTCGCTTGAAAACACGCAAAAGCAAATCAACAGCAGCCTAGCCTGATAAAATGGCCAGCCTTGCACAAAGCTCCATTGTTCCGTTTGATATCTCCACGGAGTCCGTTCTGCCCCCAGAATGTAAACATAAAGCATTGCTTTCATCTGGTCATTGGCTGCCTGGTAACCTGGAATCCAAACTGATTTATCTTTGTTTAAACTGAAACAGTGGTGAGCAACAGCTTTCGGTCTGATTTAAGCAGGCTATCTTGGCTGGTCCTCCGGGTTGGGGGAAACTAGGCCTTGTCATACTGAAATGATTTGGTGTTCTTAAGAGTTTCACTAATCCCCTCCACCCAGTCAGAGTTAAAGAATTACACTACAAGTTGAGGAAGGAATAAGTGATTTGCTTCTAATTTTGAACCAGATTACAACCAGAACTAAGAGCATGCATTTATAGTAGTTTTGGACCAGATTACAACCAGAACTAACTGCATGTATCTATAGTAGTTTTGAACCAGATTACAACCAGAACTAACAGCATTTATCTATAGTAGTTTTGAACCAGATTACAACCAGAAGTGAGAGTATTAATCTAGTTTTGGACCAGATTACAACCAGAAGTGAGAGCATGAATCTAGTTTTGGACCAGATTACAACCAGAAGTGAGAGATTGAATCTAGTTTTGGACCAGATTACAACCAGAAGTGAGAACATGAATCTAGTTTTGGACCAGATTACAACCAGAAGTGAGAGCATGCATCTAGTTTTGGACCAGATTACAACCAGAAGTGAGAGCATTAATCTAGTTTTGGACCAGATTACAACCAGAAGTGAGAGCATGAATCTAGTTTTGAACCAGATTACAACCAGAAGTGAGAGCATTAATCTAGTTTTGGACCAGATGTGAGGAGTGACAAAGGAGAAGATGAAGACAAATGACTTCTAAAACAGATCCTGGTCCATTTATCATTGTGGTAGTGGATAGACCAATACCTAGATATGGGGAAACACTCTTTTCACACCACTTCGATACCGAAGTGACTTTTTCGCAGTAAGTTAGGAGAACTTACGCAGCAGGTTAGGAGAATTAACGTAGCAGGTTAGGAGACTGAGGTTATGGTTTAGGTTAGCAAAAATTCTCTCCTAACCTGCTACGAAAATCACTTTGTATTGAAGCGGCGTGAAAAGAGTGTGTCCCTCTAAAGACAGGGATCATCACCTTCCTTCCTTCCCCATCTGTTCCTGCTCCATTTCCTTTCCTTCTACACCAGGGGTGTCAAACGTCCGGCCCGCGGGCCGGATCAGGCCCGCAAACGGGTTTAATCCGGCCCGCGAGATGATTAAAAAAATTATAATAATATATATATATATATATATATATATATATTTGTAAAGTATAAAAATGAGCTGCAATTTTTCAATAAAATAAACTGCTGTTCCAATTGCGTCCACTGGATGGCGCAATAGCAATTGTGTTAAGCAAGCAAACTGTTTATACCGGGGCAGAGCAAGTAGGTCAAGCACGTGCAGCCAATGAGCTACTTTGTTTTGCCCGCGATATTTATTACGGCTTCTACTTTTAACATTGTGCTTTGGCACCCTCATTGCCCCAATATGTCTCTGTCAAAAAAGAGAAAAGTGGACGCAGAGTGCAGAGTGTTCCAAGAAAAATGGTCATCCTATTTATTCACGGAATTGAATGGGAAAGCTGTATGTTTGGTGTGTTCAGAGCATGTTGCAGTGCTGAAAGAATATAACCTTCGTCGCCACTATGTGAGTCTTCATGCCGACAAATATGACAACTTTCAAGGACAGCGGAGATGAGAGAAGGTGAATGAACTGTTGGTGGGTCTGAAGAAACAGCAGTCTGTGTTTACTCACAGCCAAGACATCAGTGACGCTGCAGTGAAAGCTAGCTACCTCATTGCTAATGAAATCGCAGTGGCTTCAAAACCATTTAGTGAGGGTGAATTTGTAAAAACATGCATGATGAAGGCAGCGGAGATTGTGTGCCCTGAAAAGCGGCAGGCTTTTGCAAATATCAGCCTGACAAGAAACAAAGTTGCAGACAGGATTTCCGATCTTTCAGTGGATTTGGACAGCCAGTTGAAACAAAAAGTAAAGTCATTTATTGCGTTTTCGGTTGCAATTGATGAAAGCACGGACATTACAGATGTTGCACAACTGGCCATTTTCATCCGCGGAGTTGATGACACATTGACCGTCACCGAGGAGTTCGTGGAGTTGGTGCCGATGACAGATACAACGACAGCAGCTGATATTTTTACCGCACTCGTCGGCGCGCTGGACAGGGTCGGAGTGGACTGGTCCCGCGCTGTCAGCCTGGCTACAGATGGTGCGCCCTCAATGATCGGGAAAAAATGATGCAGCTCACTTCCCGTCTGAAAAATGTGTGCGCGACCCAACATGTGGCAGACATGAAGCGGTTCAAAGATAAAATAACGGGACTGTTACGGGAGTTTGAGCAACGCTTTCAGATTTATGTTTATATGTTTTTATGTTGATGTGCTATTGTTTTCAATTGATTTTATTTTATTTGTATATTTAACCTATTCTTGACTCTGTGGTTCTTGCACTTGTTTGGGGAACAGGATTTCATTATTTTTATCTACATTTCTGCCTGAGAAATGACACCCTGATATAGTTCTGTGATCTGTGAAACAGTTCTGTTAATCACTGAGGCATTGTGTGTTTGTGTGTTCTTTTTCTTTAGAATTTTCAAATAAACTTGACGTGTTTTATGATTAATAGTGATGTTGTGCTTGTACTATTTTGGACACACTGTCCTCAGGCTCCAGCTTTATGTTGTATGTTGATCGTATTAAAACAAAGAAAACAATCTGAAGTTGTTGTTTTTAAGTTATATATACACCATGATTTTTCCGGTCCGGCCCACTTGGGAATAGATTTTCCTCCATGTGGCCCCTGAGCTAAAATGAGTTTGACACCCCTGTTCTACACCATACAGGGTTAGACTGCTATGTTGTTCAAAATAGCTCCTCAGGCAAGTCATATTTCATGCCTGTCTTAATGGGCTGCTTCTATTTTAGTTACTTTATTTTCACCACTACTGTTTATGTATGGAGATGTTTATGCTACCTTGTAGTTAGAGGTAGAATCAGCAGAATGCTTGGTTGAGCAGTATGTGTGCTGCAGACAGTAAAGGTGTTTATGCTACCTTGGCGTGAAGGTTAGAGGAGAATGATTGTTGGTAGAGGTTGAGCAATGTGAGGTGTGCTATAGCCTACAGCAGATTGTGTTTACGCTACCAGGGAGTTAAGTGCTTGGTTGAGCAGTCATTTACATTAATGGATAAAATGTGGAGAGAGAGTAGGGAGCAGAGGGTGGCTCCCTGGCTGCGTTAAGGACTAGGCGGTGTGTTACAGCCCACAGTACAGTAGAGCTGTCATTGATAAATGAGATATGGAGAGAGAGTGACGCAAGGGAGCACAAAGAAGAGGAGAGGAGAGAAGAAGAGAAGGTTATGAGAGGTGTGGATTACTCGTCTGGCCTGAGCTGAGCGTTGGAGCGTGGAGAGGAGTGAAGATGGAGGGAGGTATAGCTTGCCTGTCTGATCTGGGGGCGAGCGTTAGTGACCTCACTCAGCCTCTGGCACATGGTCACGTGAGCCAGCAGAGCGTGGTGCTGCAGTGACCTGCTGGGTTCACCTTGGGAAGAAGGCGTAGCCCACTTCCTCTTGTTTAACCCCCACCAAAGAGGACCTGAGCTGAACTGTGCCAGCCAAGCAGCTGAGCTAGCCCAACACCACGGTACCAGTCTCCTCAAACTCCCAGTGAGACATGCATCACCTCCAGCCTCAGATTGGAGATGGAGAAAACAGCCCTCTTCCCACACACAGACAACATTCTCTGTTCACATCGGAG
The DNA here is from genome assembly GCF_964263955.1 of Coregonus lavaretus. Classification (NCBI taxonomy): domain Eukaryota; kingdom Metazoa; phylum Chordata; class Actinopteri; order Salmoniformes; family Salmonidae; genus Coregonus; species Coregonus lavaretus. Next base: position 8,065,920 of record NC_139997.1, on the reverse strand, counting down.
AAGCACCTCTATGGGGCCCATAGAACTTACCTGCCCTCTGGATGGAGTCAGTCAGTATTCTGTCGGATGTGTCGTACTTGGTGTGGTAGAGGAAGCCATTCTCAATGAAGGCCAAATCAATTCCTACAGAGACACACAGAGAGGGACAAGACGGTCAGGTCAGTGAGATTAACAGTGCTCAGATAGGGGGAATGGAAATGAACTGTTAATCTAGAGTCCAATGAGAAACATACTGAAGGATGAACTCCGATAACTTTTAATAAAGTTTAATAAACATTAAATAAAGTGAAGGCAGTGGGCTAGGCAGTGGGCTAGGCAGTGGGCTAGGCAGTGGGCTAGGCAGTGGGCTAGGCAGTGGTCTAGGCAGTGGGCTAGGCAATGGGCTAGGCAATGGGCTAGGCAGTGGGCTAGGCAGTGGTCTAGGCAGTGCGCTAGGCAGTGCGCTAGGCAGTGGGCTAGTCTGCCAGTAGACATGACAGCATGGTGGAGATCTAAGAAGGCAGATAGTTGATACAGAAGTTTTACCCTACCTGGAATGTTTCCAAAGTCCCTGTAGATGCGGAAGTCCGTGTCAGAAGGGATCACACCGCTCTGGAAGACTTCCTGTCCCACCACCGAGGCAAAGGGATGTTTGGCAGCATGGACATATGCCTGGACCAACCAGGGGTTCTCAGGACCTGTGTGTTTGTGTGTGTGTGTGTGTGTGTGTGTGTGTGTGTGTGTTAATGAAGGAGAGCCAAGAGAGGAGGGACTCGTAAAAGATGTGGAAACATCACTTTAAATTTGTACATAGAGTCCACCCTTTAAAGGATTAGGGATGTCCCCGACTAAAGAACATTTTCGTCGACCGAAAGTCGTCTTTTCTTTCGACCAATATTTAATCGTGTATTTTTCCATATACACTACCGGTCAAAGGTTTTAGAACACCTACACATTCAAGGGTTTTTCTTTATTTTTACTATTTTCTACATTGTAGAATAATAGTGAAGACATCAAAACTATGAAATAACACATATGGAATAGGTTCTTCAAATAGCCACCCTTTGCCTTGATGACAGCTTTGCACACTCTTGGCATTCTCTCAACCAGCTTCACCTGGAATGCTTTTCCAACAGTCTTGAAGGAGTTCCCACATATGCTGAGCACTTGTTGGCTGCTTTTCCTTCACTCTGCCGTCCGACTCATCCCAAACCATCTCAATTGGGTTGAGGTCGGGGGATTGTGGAGGCCAGGTCATCTGATGCAGCACTCCATCACTCTCCTTCTTGGTAAAATAGCCCTTACACAGCCTGGAGGTGTGTTGGGTCATTGTCCTGTTGAAAAACAAATGATAGTCCCACTAAGCCCAAACCAGATGGGATGGCGTATCGCTGCAGAATGCTGTGGTAGCCATGCTGGTTAAGTGTGCCTTGAATTCTAAATAAATCACAGACAGTGTCACCAGCAAAGCAGCCCCACACCATCACACCTCCTCTTCCATGCTTCACGGCGGGAACCACACACGCAGAGATCATCCGTTCACCTACTCTGCATCTCACAAAGACACGGCGGTTGGAACCAAAAATCTCAAATTTAGACACATCAGACCAAGTCTTTTCTTCTTATTGGAGTCCTTTAGGAGTGGTTTCTTTGCAGCAATTCGATGACTGACCATGAAGGCCTGATTCACACAGTCTCCTCTGAACAGTTGATGTTGAGATGTGTCTGTGACTTGAACTCTGTGAAGCATTTATTTGGGCTGCAATCTGAGGTGCAGATAACTATAATGAACTTATCCTCTGCAGCAGAGGTAACTCTGGGTCTTCCATTCCTCTGGCGGTCCTCATGAGAGACAGTTTCATCATAGTGCTTGATGGTTTTTGAGACTGCACTTGAAGAAACGTTCAAATTTCTTGCAATTTTCCGGATTGACTGACCTTCATGTCTGAAAGTAATGATGGACTGTCATTTCTCTTTGCTTATTTGAGCTGTTCTTACCATAATATGGACTTGGTCTTTTACCAAATAGGGCTATCTTCTGTATACACCCCTACCTTGTCACAACACAACTGATTGGCTCAAATGCATTAAGGAAAGAAATTCCACAAATTAACTTTTAACAAGGCACACCTGTTAACTGAAATGCATTCCAGGTGACTACCTCATGAAGCTGGTTGAGAGAATGCCAAGAGTGTGCAAAGCTGTCATCAAGGCAAAGGGTGGCTACTTTGAAGAATCTCAAATATGAAATATATTTTGATTTCTTTAACACTTTACTGGTTACTACATGATTGCATATGTGTTATTTCATAGTTTTGATGTCTTCACTCTTATTCTACAATGTAGAAAATAGTAAAATTAAAGAAAAACCCTTGAATGAGTAGGTGTGTTCAAACTTTTGACTGGTACTGTATATATATATTTGTTACTGCTTGACTAAAACAATCTCGGTCAACCAACAGCCTAACGACCAAACAATCGACCAGTTGACTAATTGGGGTCATCCTTATTCCAAGCATAAGATATTCACATTTACAACAGCAGCCAGTTTCTCTCTGCAGTCAGTGAATTGCTTTTCCTGAAACACCCCTCTCTCCTCAAGATGACAATGTTGTGGGTCATTTGCATTTTACCAGGTGTTCCAGTATCGTGCATCACAGCTCTATTCTGTTCCCTGAGAGCCAGGAAGGATTGTTCAGCTGCTGACACAGACACCTAGATACAGCTGTTCCATTGGCCTGGGTCCAGGTCCAATCACTGGTCTAAAACACAGAGTAGGTAGAAGTTGCCCCTAACCCCTACACAACAGATCTAGGATCAGATACTACTTTATTTATTCTCCTGATCAAGGATAGGTTTGGGAGTAGGTAAGCTAATCTGATCCTAGATCTGTGGTGTAGGGGGCCTGAAACACCAACCCTTTGTCCCTACTACCACCTGTGTGCGTCTCCACCTACCTGTCTGAAACACCAACCCTTTGTCCCTACTACCACCTGTGTGTGTCTCCACCTACCTGTCTGAAACACCACCTCTTTGCCCCCCACCCCTGCAGCCTCCAGGTTGATGAAGGCCCGGACCTGCTTGGCCCAGGGATGCTGAGTGATGAAGCCATGACTTGCCTATAGAGAGAGAGAGAAGAGCGAAGAGAGAAGAGAGAGAGAGAGAGAGAGAGAGAGCGAGAGAGTGAGAGAAAGAAGAGTTTAAAAAAATATATTAAAACATTCCATATTACGTCATTTAATATCATTTTACAAGAACAAGCCACCCTTACACAAAATAGGAATAGCATTTATGAGTCTGGCTGAAAATTAATGTGATTGTGTGAACTTCTTAGTTGACCTCCTAACCTCCTGTCCAGTGTTCTCTACTGTCCCCCAGTGTCTCTCTCTGTCACTACTGTCCCCCAGTGTCTCTCTGTCACTACTGTCCCCCAGTGTCTCTCTCTGTCACTACTGTCCCTCAGTGTCTCTCTCTGTCACTACTGTCCCCCAGTGTCTCTCTCTGTCACTACTGTCCCCCAGTGTCTCTCTCTGTCACTACTGTCCCCCAGTGTCTCTGTCACTACAGTCCCCCAGTGTCTCTCTCTGTCACTACTGTCCCCCAGTGTCTCTCTCTGTCACTACTGTCCTCCAGTGTCTCTCTCTGTCACTACTGTCCCCCAGTGTCTCTCTGTCACTACTGTCCCCCAGTGTCTCTCTGTCACTACAGTCCCCCAGTGTCTCTCTCTGTCACTACTGTCCCCCAGTGTCTCTCTCTGTCACTACTGTCCCCCAGTGTCTCTCTCTGTCACTACTGTCCCCCAGTGTCTCTCTCTGTCACTACTGTCCCCCAGTGTCTCTCTCTGTCACTACTGTCCCCCAGTGTCTCTCTGTCACTACAGTCCCCCAGTGTCTCTCTCTGTCACTACTGTCCCCCAGTGTCTCTCTCTGTCACTACTGTCCCCCAGTGTCTCTCTCTGTCACTACTGTCCCCCAGTGTCTCTCTCTGTCACTACTGTCCCCCAGTGTCTCTCTGTCACTACTGTCCCCCAGTGTCTCTCTCTGTCACTACTGTCCCCCAGTGTCTCTCTCTGTCACTACTGTCCCCCAGTGTCTCTCTCTGTCACTACAGTCCCCCAGTGTCTCTCTGTCACTACTGTCCCCCAGTGTCTCTCTGTCACTACAGTCCTCCAGTGTCTCTCTCTGTCACTACTGTCCTCCAGTGTCTCTCTCTGTCACTACTGTCCCCCAGTGTCTCTGTCACTACATTCCCCCAGTGTCTCTCTCTTTCACTACAGTCCCCCAGTGTCTCTCTGTCACTACTGTCCTCCAGTGTCTCTCTCTGTCACTACTGTCCCCCAGTGTCTCTCTCTGTCACTACTGTCCTCCAGTGTCTCTCTCTGTCACTACTGTCCTCCAGTGTCTCTCTCTGTCACTACTGTCCTCCAGTGTCTCTCTCTGTCACTACTGTCCCCCAGTGTCTCTCTGTCACTACTGTCCTCCAGTGTCTCTCTCTGTCACTACAGTCCCCCAGTGTCTCTCTGTCACTACAGTCCCCCAGTGTCTCTCTGTCACTACTGTCCCCCAGTGTCTCTCTCTGTCACTACAGTCCCCCAGTGTCTCTCTCTTTCACTACTGTCCCCCAGTGTCTCTCTCTGTCACTACAGTCCCCCAGTGTCTCTCTCTTTCACTACAGTCCCCCAGTGTCTCTCTTTCACTACTGTCCCCCAGTGTCTCTCTGTCACTACTGTCCTCCAGTGTCTCTCTCTTTCACTACTGTCCCCCAGTGTCTCTCTCTGTCACTACATTCCCCCAGTGTCTCTCTCTGTCACTACAGTCCCCCAGTGTCTCTCTCTTTCACTACAGTCCCCCAGTGTCTCTCTCTTTCACTACTGTCCCCCAGTGTCTCTCTCTGTCCAGTGTTCTCTACTGTCCTCCAGTGTCTCTCTCTGTCCAGTGTTCTCTACTGTCCCCCAGTGTCTCTCTCTGTCCAGTGTTCTCTACTGTCCTCCAGTGTCTCTCTCTGTCACTACAGTCCCCCAGTGTCTCTCTCTTTCACTACTGTCCCCCAGTGTCTCTCTCTGTCCAGTGTTCTCTACTGTCCCCCAGTGTCTCTCTCTGTCCAGTGTTCTCTACTGTCCTCCAGTGTCTCTCTCTTTCACTACAGTCCCCCAGTGTCTCTTTCACTACTGTCCCCCAGTGTCTCTCTCTGTCCAGTGTTCTCTACTGTCCTCCAGTGTCTCTCTCTTTCACTACAGTCCCCCAGTGTCTCTTTCACTACTGTCCCCCAGGGTCTCTCTCTGTCCAGTGTTCACTACAGTCCCCCAGGGTCTATCTCTGTCCAGTGTTCACTACTGTCCCCCAGGGTCTCTCTCACCTGCAGCACATTCTCCTCAGCTCCGTTGAAGAGGAACACAACCCCGTGTCGTAGAGGTGTGGAGAGGTTGGCCAGGGAGTGGAGCACCTCCAACATCACCGCACAGCTCACCGCATCGTCACTTGCACCTGTCACACACACAGGTGACATGCGGTCAGAGACTGAGAAAGGCTGGCACAGTAACACTGTGTGTGTGTGTGTAGTCTCATAAAACCATACGGGTGTATCTCTGAATATTGGTGAGCGAGATTAGTGTGAGCGAGATTAGTGTGTGTGACAGTTAATGCTCTGCTGAAATTCCTACCTGGAGGGCTGATTGCATAATCACACAGTGGGAGCAACAGTAATCACTTACTGCCTAACCATTACTGCCTAACCATCAGACAAGCTACACCAGGGGTGTCAAACTCATTTTAGCTCAGGGGCCACATGGAGGAAAATCTATTCCCAAGTGGGCCGGACCGGAAAAATCATGGTATATATAACTTAAAAACAACAACTTCAGATTGTTTTCCTTGTTTTAATACGATCAACATACAACATAAAGCTGGAGCCTGAGGACAGTGTGTCCAAAATAGTACAAGCACAACATCACTATTAATCATAAAACACGTCAAGTTTATTTGAAAATTCTAAAGAAAAATAACACACAAACACACAATGCCTCAGTGATTAACAGAACTGTTTCACAGATCACAGAACTATATCAGGGTGTCATTTCTCAGGCAGAAATGTAGATAAAAATAATGAAATCCTGTTCCCCAAACAAGTGCAAGAACCACAGAGTCAAGAATAGGTTAAATATACAAATAAAATAAAATCAATTAAAAACAATAGCACACCAACATAAAAACATATAAACATAAAGCTGGAGCCTGAGGACAGTGTCCAAAAGCACAACATCACTATTAATCATAAAACACCTCAAGTTATTTGAAAGTTCTGAGGACAAAGAACACACAAACACACAATGCCTCAGTGATTCACAGAAGTATATCACAGATCACAGAACTATATCAGGGTGTCATTTCTCAGGCAGAAATGTAGATAAAAATAATGAAATCCTGTTCCCCAAACAAGTGCAAGAACCACAGAGTCAAGAATAGGTTAAATATACAAATAAAATAAAAACAATTAAAAACAATAGCACATCAACATAAAAACATATAAACATAAATCTGAAAGCGTTGCTCAAACTCCCGTAACAGTCCCGTTATTTTATCTTTGAACCGCTTCATGTCTGCCACATGTTGGGTCGCGCACACATTTTTCAGACAGGGGAAGTGAGCTGCATCACCACCGGCAAGTTGAGTCTCCCACAATGACAGCTTCAACTTGAAAGAACGTATGCTGTCATAATACTGCGTGACAACTTTGTTGCGCCCTTGCAGCTGTTTGTTCAAGTTATTCAGGTGCTCTGTAACATCCACCATAAATGCAAGGTCCTGCATCCATTCTGCGGAATGAAATTCTAACACTGGTTTGCCCTTTTCTTCCATGAACTGTTCAATTTCTTCTCGTAAATCAAAGAAACGCCTCAGCACAGCACCTCGGCTTAACCATCTTACCTCAGTGTGGTATGGCAGGCCATAGATGTGGTCTTTCTCTCTGAGAAGGCTGTCAAACTGACGGTGATTCAGGCTTCTGGATCGGATGAAATTAACAGTTTGGATGACCACCTTCATGACGTTATCCATCTTTAATGACTTGCAACACAAAGCCTCCTGGTGCAAAATACAGTGAAAAGTCAAAAAATCACGTCCTCCATTTGCAGATTGCACTTTCTCTCTGAACTTTGTCACAACGCCTGCTTTTTTCCCGATCATTGAGGGCGCACCATCTGTAGCCAGGCTGACAGCGCGGGACTAGTCCACTCCGACCCTGTCCAGCGCGCCGACGAGTGCGGTAAAAATATCAGCTGCTGTCGTTGTATCTGTCATCGGCACCAACTCCACGAACTCCTCGGTGACGGTCAATGTGTCATCAACTCCGCGGATGAAAATGGCCAGTTGTGCAACATCTGTAATGTCCGTGCTTTCATCAATTGCAACCGAAAACGCAATAAATGACTTTACTTTTTGCTTCAACTGGCTGTCCAAATCCACTGAAAGATCGGAAATCCTGTCTGCAACTGTGTTTCTTGTCAGGCTAATATTTGCAAAAGCCTGCCGCTTTTCAAGGCACACAATCTCCGCTGCCTTCATCATGCATGTTTTTACAAATTCACCCTCACTAAATGGTTTTGAAGCCACTGCGATTTCATTAGCAATGAGGTAGCTAGCTTTCACTGCAGCGTCACTGATGTCTCGGCTGTGAGTAAACACAGACTGCTGTTTCTTCAGACCCGCCAACAGTTCATTCACCTTCTCTCATCTCCGCTGTCCTTGAAATTTTTTTATAATTTTTTTCTCAAAATCATCTCGCGGGCCGGATTAAACCCGTTTGCGGGCCTGATCCGGCCCGCGGGCCGGACGTTTGACACCCCTGAGCTACACATTTACATTACATTTACATTTTAGTCATTTAGCAGACGCTCTCATCCAGAGCGACTTACAGTTAATGCATACATTATTTTTATATTTTTCATACTGGCCCCCCGTGGGAATCGAACCCACAACCCTGGCGTTGCAAACACCATGCTCTACCAACTGAGCTACATCCCTGCCGGCCATTCCCTCCCCTACCCTGGATGACGCTGGGTCAAATTGTGCGCCGCCCCATGGGTCTCCTGGTCACGGCCGGCTACGACAGAGCCTGGATTCGAACCAGGATCTCTAGTGGCACAGCTAGCACTGCGATGCAGTGCCTTAGACCACTGCGCCACTCGGGGTAGGGGAGTACCTAACCATCAGACAAGCTACACAATGAGAGCAACAGTACCCTAATCACTGAGTCTACTTAGGCATTCAGAACCGTTCATCAGAAAAGCTACTGCCTCCTTCAGCCCAGTGTCCCTACACTGCTGTCCCTCTCATGCCAGGCTGGTTCAGTGGTTGGAGCTGTTGACTCAGGACCACATATCACCCGGCAGGGCGCAAGGTGCAGCTGTGCCGGTCTGGCCACTAACCCTCTATCTCTGTTGCCTTCTACTGTTCTCCTCTAAAGCTATCCCCATCTAATAAAAACTTTAAAAAACACAAAAGGAGGGTGGAATTCCACTTTCTGCCCCTCTAGGCCAGCCCCATTCCCCACTAGGCCAGCCCCATACCACCACTATCAGTAGGAAATCTCTCCACAGTTAACTGTGGCTGTTGTGTTAGCCACTGTCTCACTCTGCAGTGCAATATTGTTCTTGACTGTCAGTTATTCTATATAGGAAAGAAAAACATAACAAAAAACTATGAAGGAAGGAGGAAAAGCCAAAACAAGAAGTCGAGACCTGCCTAGAGGTTTCCTGTCCAGCAGGTTTTCTTTCTGATGGAGGTAGATACACACAGTAGAATGTGGGAAAGGCTAATCCACTCCTGAAGCCTCCAGGCCAACACTGAGTATTAACCAGGCCAATGTTTTTATTGGAAACCTGAAAACACCCAACAACTACAGCAGCTAATAAGGGATTGAGGAGGATGATGTTGATTGCACGCCTAGGAACGCTGCAGAGAGAACACCATTTACTTGGAGCCTAGGCTATACTTAGTATGGGAATATTTCTACTAAACGATATGCTATATATATATATATATATATATATATATATATATATATATATATATATATATATATATATATACATACATACAGTGGGGAGAACAAGTATTTGATACACTGCCGATTTTGCAGGTTTTCCTACTTACAAAGCATGTAGAGGTCTGTAATTTTTATCATAGGTACACTTCAACTGTGAGAGACGGAATCTAAAAACATGACTTAGTACTTGGTGGCAAAACCCTTATTGGCAATCACAGAGGTCAGACGTTTCTTGTAGTTGGCCACCACGTTTGCACACATCTCAGGAGGGATTTTGTCCCACTCCTCTTTGCAGATCTTCTCCAAGTCATTAAGGTTTCGAGGCTGACGTTTGGCAACTCGAACCTTCAGCTCCCTCCACAGATTTTCTATGGGATTAAGGTCTGGAGACTGGCTAGGCCACTCCAGGACCTTAATGTGCTTCTTCTTGAGCCACTCCTTTGTTGCCTTGGCCGTGTGTTTTGGGTCATTGTCATGCTGGAATACCCATCCACTACCCATTTTCAATGCCCTGGCTGAGAGAAGGAGGTTCTCACCCAAGTTAATATGCCATTTTATAATATGCCATTTTAGCAGACGCTTTTTATCCAAAGCGACTTACAGTCATGCGTGCATAATTATAAAAAAAAAATTGTGTATGGGTGGTCCCGGGGATCGAACCCACTACCTTGGCGTTACAAGCGCCGTGCTCTACCAGCTGAGCTACAGAGGACCACGTTAACGGTACATGGTCCCCGTCCATCGTCCCTTTGATGCGGTGAAGTTGTCCTGTCCCCTTAGCAGAAAAACACCCCCAAAGCAATGTTTCCACCTCCATGTTTGACGGTGGGGATGGTGTTCTTGGGGTCATAGGCAGCATTCCTCCTTCTCCAAACACGGCGAGTTGAGTTGATGTCAAAGAGCTCGATTTTGGTCTCATCTGACCACAACACCTTCACCCAGTTCTCCTCTGAATCATTCAGATGTTCATTGACAAACTTCAGACGGCCCTGTATATGTGCTTTCTTGAGCAGGGGGACCTTGCGGGCGCTGCAGGATTTCAGTCCTTCACGGCGTAGTGTGTTAACAATTGTTTTCTTGGTGACTATGGTCCCAGCTGCCTTGAGATCATTGACAAGATCCTCCCGTGTAGTTCTGGGCTGATTCCTCACCGTTCTCATGATCATTGCAACTCCACGAGGTGAGATCTTTCATGGAGCCCCAGGCCGAAGGAGATTGACAGTTATTTTGCGTTTCTTCCATTTGCGAATATTCGCACCAACTGTTGTCACCTTCTCACCAAGCTGCTTGGCGATGGTCTTGTAGCCCATTCCAGCCTTGTGTAGGTCTACAATCTTGTCCCTGACATCCTTGGAGAGCTCTTTGGTCTTGGCCATGGTGGAGAGTTTGGAATCTGATTGATTGATTGCTTCTGTGGACAGGTGTCTTTTATACAGGTAACAAACTGAGATTAGGAGCACTCCATTTAAGAGCGTGCTCCTAATCTCAGCTCGTTACCTGTATAAAAGACACCTGGGAGCCAGAAATCTTTCTGATTGAGAGGGGGTCAAATACTTATTTCCCTCATTAAAATGCAAATCAATTTATAACATTTTTGACATGCGTTTTTCTGGATTTTTTGTTGTTGTTATTCTGTCTCTCACCGTTCAAATAAACCTAACATTAAAATGATAGACTGATAATGTCTTTGTCAGTGGGCAAACGTACAAAATCAGCACGGGATCAAATACTTTTTCCCCCTCACTGTGTGTATGTGTGTATGTGTGTGTGTGTGTAATATATATATATATATATATATATATATATATATATATATATAAATATATATATATAGGCTGCTACAGTATATCCTCCCGTCGAGTAAGAAGGGAGGGAGCGAGAGCGAGAGCGAGAGCAAGAGCGAGAGCGGGAGAGTAAAAGAGAAAGTGATATAGACAGAGAATAAGAGAGAGTGAGTGGGCCTGCGTAGCGGGCAGGCCATTCAAGCGAGGAGCCAGAGACATTGTGGCCTGTTCAGCCTGAACCAGACAGACTGGAGTGCCGTGCCACGGCTAATGTAGTCAAAACACATTAGTCGTGTTACCCTCAGCAATGTGTGTGTGTGAGTAGTATGTGTGTGTGTTATATCGACTGCGTATGTTTATGTGAGTGCGTGGGCTCGTGTGTGTGTGTGTGTGTGTGTGTGTGTGTGTGTGTGTGTGTGTGTGCGCTAAACAGAGCATTCAGATGACCGTTACTTTCTCCCTGTTCACACACATTTCACCTTTGGGCCTTGCTTGAGCACAGAGAACACCCATCATGTGGGACAATGAACCTGATCATTCTCCTCTTCTGTTATGTTTCCCACAATGTGCATGTTTTGAATTCCTGAATGCAGCTTCCTCTGTCTGAGAGTATGTGGAAGCCAGGGAGGAGGGAAACATGCCAATGCCCGATGCCTGGGTTGTGTTTATTTTTCCTGCTCCCCATCCAATGTATTTAACACCTCTTCTGGTATCAATTTCCTGGTTTTAGGTACAGAACTTCATGTTCAGACTCCAGAGAACATTTATTTCTCTGCAGGTGTTACGGGGAATGAGTTACAGTTGGAGAACTGTATGTAGGCTTAATCTGAGATTCAGTCTGAAACTAGTCTTGGTTGGCAATTTGCACCATGTTGGACTGTAAGCTATTGCCTGTTTAGTCCTCTCTGCTTTCAGGGATATAATGACGGTGTAATTACATTTCATGGAGAGTAAAGGCGTCAGCATGCTTCAGTTCGGCTGGCGCATAGCCGAACTCGGCTAGCTGAACCGAACGGGTGCACTCGCATACTCCCTTAAAATACTGTCATTTGAAAAACGAGAAAAAAGCGGCAATAGTACTGTTTGTCCAATTTGAGACGCCGTAGCCAGTATACACTTCCTCAAAATAGTCAGAATGAATCTAAGATAACTCATTAACTTTGACGTTTTTGCTGAGGAGATCTTAGTTGAGCAATTTTACATCTAACGAAGATGTTTGGTGCAGTATTCCTCAATGAAAAAATGTGCATGAAAATGAGTCGTCTCTCGTTGAATGACAACAAAGACTTTATTGAAGAATCCCTACTGTTGACCAATCACCGACGAAACATGCAGACGGCTTGTAGAGATTTTTTTTTTTTTTTATGTAATGATTTTGCATTCACGTTACAGTATGAACTAATAGGACCTCCCCACCCAACTGTGGTTAAACTACAGTACACCACCACTACTGTACTGTTGATGTCTTGACCTAAATAAAGAACATCTCTGTCAGAATCAGTCATACACTTGACCACTTGTGCCTTACATAACATGTCTTTTAGCTATTCTCTTCAGTAATGCAACTGTAACTAACAACACTACCACACAGGCCTGGTCATAACCACCAGGCCTGGTCATAGCTAGAGATAGTGATTGTATTAGGCCTGTTGTGTGTGAAAACCATGGTTGTGTTATCATGGTTGTGTGTGTGTGTGTGTGTGTGTGTGTGTGTGTGTGTGAATACTAAACCCTAAGATATAATAAAGACTAATTGGTTGTGTTGTGTTGTGTTGTACCTGGACTGTTGGCCACAGAGTCAAAGTGGCAGTTGGCCAGCATGAGGTGCTGAGCCCCAGCCTTGGGCTCCAGGCGGACAGCGATGTTGCTGACCCTGTCGTAGTAGGAGGTGAACCCTCCCAGGAAGTCGATGCTGAAGGAGCCTGTGGGTCTCTGGACGTCCACAGTGACAGAGTGGGGTCCTGAAGCGCTGTCGGCCTTGATGTGCTCGATCTGCTCCAGCAGGAAATTTACTGTTAGGACCTCATTCTCCGGGCTGCCCGTGGGACGGGGACCGAAGCTGGTGATACGCTCCAGGTGCTTCCTGGTAGACAGGGAAAGGCATGCAGGGAGTGAGTCAGCAAATCGGTAGAGGCATATTAAGTATAGGCTAGGCCTACTATGTCCTTACATCTGCAGTTTCTATCAAGTTTCACTTCAATAATTTTGATAAAGTATGCTAAGTACGAACAGTTTCTAAAGTTGTGCTTTGCTTTCAGCAAGCACACCTAATAACTTCTAAATGTAGGCTAGGCCTAATATTATCATCCTTTTTGACCTGACGTATGTTAGTATTTGTTGTGCATAATAATATTAGTAGAGTTAAAACATTGCGAGGCAGCATGGCAATGTTTTGAAGTGGGATATGACTTCTTTCATCCTGTACTGTTGACCTAGTCATATCAGTCCTGTACACTGTAGAGCCTGTTTAGTCGTTTCATTTTGGGTTTTTCAGTGGAAAAGCCTTTCCTGTTTCCTTTCCACTTTTTCTGTTTGAGAAAACTCTGGCAGCTACAATAAGATCCATCCCAATAAGGCTTTAGGTCATTTGACACCAGTGGGAAGTTGACACTCCAGAGGACCTATGTGGCTGTTTGACATTGAGGTAGCCTATGTAGACCCTCACCCCCACCCTTTCCCTAGCCTGGTCCCAGATCTGTTTGAGCCGTCTTGCCAACGCCTATGGTTATTCCCTAGCCTGGTCCCAGATCTGTTTGAGCCGTCTTGCCAACGCCTATGGTTATTCCCTAGCCTGGTCCCAGATCTGTTTGAGCCGTCTTGCCAACGCCTATGGTTATTCCCTAGCCTGGTCCCAGATCTGTTTGAGCCGTCTTGACAACGCCTATGGTTATTCCCTAGCCTGGTCCCAGATCTGTTTGAGCCGTTTTGCCAACGCCTATGGTTATTCCCTAGCCTGGTCCCAGATCTGTTTGAGCCGTCTTGCCAACTCCTATGGTCATTACCTAGTCTGGTCCCAGATCTGTTTGAGCTGTCATGCCAACTCCTATGGTTATTCCCTAGCCTGGTCCCAGATCTGTTTGAGCTATCTTGCCAAAGCCTATGGTCATTGTCACGGCGCCAAACAGTTTTGTTACCACAGGAGTTGGCAAGACAGCACAAACAGATTTGGAACCAGGCTACCACTTCCCTTCTGCCACTAAAAGCAGGAAGAAGTTTCCATGGACTGTATGGGTGTGGCTAGGTCAACTAGACTGTAGTGTCCTAATGACTCCAGGTGTTCCTTCCTGCATGTTTGCATTAGGGCTGCCCTAAGATTATATAGCCTACTGTATGTGTCCCATCTGACACATTCATCAGGCTTATGTCTTCTACTCTCTCCCTCTCTGTCTACCTAGTAGTCAAAAAGCAGGGTTTTATCAAATAAGCATACAGCTGCTCTCTGATTAACTGAAAAGCAGCCTTGTATATGTTTATTATGGGAATGGTGGAAATAAAATAAGTAGCTAATTTAGAAAATGGTGTTATGGTACAATTCTTCAATTTAGCCTATGTACAGGATCATTGGTCGATGTGTGTCTGTGATATCTCTTTCACTATTGACATGTTCAGACAGAATAAATCAGAGCCACAAACTGTCAAGAAACAATGGAGAAGCATTATTTTAAATGTCCTCCTTCACTCCCTCCTACTATCAACCGACCGTTAGCTACACCTGACATGGGTTACCTAGAATGACAACTAGTACCGGTGGCTTGTAGCGTAGCTAGGTGGGACCGACTGAGATAAATAACTAGAGGAAAGGTTAGCTCACACACCCGGGTCGTTAACGCCATATTGCAAACTGGAAGTGATCGCAATGGAATTAATAACATTAGGCTAATATCAGAGATACTATATATGCAACTTGTTGAGCATATAGCTAGCTACACTTCAATTGACAACAGTATCAATACTTACCTTGCCCTGACAGCATTGAACTCGCCAGTAGATTTTCCAATGACTAGCTGCTGTAATGACAAATGAACGACTCCCCACAGCACCAGAATGAATACAGTCACCAGTGCCACTCCGACGCCTTCGTGTAGCAGATACAAGCTCACTTCAGGCTTCTTTTTCACTTCACTACAGCCGTTGATTCCACATTGATCCTGAGAGTCATTCTTCTTTTCCGATGCATTGTTTTGCTTCCCGTATATGGCTTTTATTCTCCTAATAGTGGTGTCGCTCTCCATCTTTGCCACTGGTACACACTGAGGTATTTACGAACCGCCAACACACCAGCAACCGTCGCTTCTGGAACACGGGACAGATCACGAGGAGGGACAAACTTCTCTCTCACATCTAGCAGAGGGGAAGAGGCGAAGCGAGAGAGATAACTGGGCCCAAGATCTGTCATCTCCAGCAGGTGGCGTTTTTTCGCTCACCAGACAGACGAGTTTTGTATGGAGCTCAATGAGAGTGTCGAATTTGGTTAACAAAAAATGTAATGTCTTATTTGCTACGTGTGGCTTATTTGCTCGAATAGAAGTTTCGTAATGATTAGGTTGTTATGAGTGTACTGATATAAGTAGTACACGTTACATCCAGGCAACTTTGAGAAAAAACACTTTGGCTGCGTTCGTAAATTGCCTCAGTGTGCTCTCAGTCATTCGTAAATTCAGAGAGTTGTAAGATTGTCTGACCTCACAACCGCAGTCAAGCACCCAAACTAACTGGCTAAAGTTGTCTAGCTTGCTAACGTTAGCTACTTCCCAACACAAATGAGAGAACACCTCACTCTGACCATTTTACTCGCCCTAGCAGAGCAGGCTAGGCTGTTTTCATCTAGAGCGTTAGTGAGTGTACCTGTGCTGCTGGAAACAATTAAATAACATTTTTTTTTGCTGACGTTTATTGACGCCGGTCATATTCAATGAGTGTTGCGTGTTCGTAAATTCAACAGTTACCCTGTGTTCTGCCACACAAGAGTGCTCTGAAATCAGAGTAGATAACTAGAGTGAATTTAAGAACGCACCTATCGGAGTTGTGCCTGGTCGTCACTAGTTCCATCAGCCACAAATGTTATTCTAAACTTAACCTTATGCCTAACGCTAACCTTAAATTAAGATACTCGGCCACTCGGAATATTTGGTCAATATAATATACAGTGCATTCGGAAAGTATTTAGACCCCTTGACTTTTACCACATTTTGTTACATTACAGACTTCTAAAATTGATTAAATGAACATTTTACTCATCAAGCTACACACAATACCCCATAATGACAAAGCGAAAACAGGTTTTTAGAAATGTTTGCTAATTTATTAAAAATAAAAAACAGAAATACCTTATTTACGTAAGTATTCAGACACTTTGCTATGAGACTCGAAATTGAGCTCAGGTGCATCCTGTTTCCATTGATCATCCTTGAGATGTTTCTATGACTTGATTGGAGTGCACCTGTGGTAAATTAAATTGATTGGACATGATTTGGAAAGGCACACACCTGTCTATATAAGGTCCCATAGCTGACAGTGCATGTCAGAGCCATGAGGTCGAAGGAATTGTAAGTAGAGCTCCGAGACAGGATTGTGTCGAGGCACAGATCTAGGGAAGGGTACCAAAAAAATTCTGCAGCATTGATGGTCCCCAAGAACACAGTGGCCTCCATCATTCTTAAATGGAAGAACTTTGGAACCACCAAGACTCTTTGTTGGTGCTGTCATCTTCAGGACAGGAATACCGGTTTACTTAACGGAGGAATAAACACACATGTTCATCGTTGGTGTTTTAACCAGAACGGGGAATGCCCGTTTTTATTTTCGCACATGCGCAGTTGTACATCTCTCACTGTACCAGTGTAAGAACACAATTTAATAACATTAGTCTATATGTTAACACCCCCACTTGCTCTTATACTGTACAAGTCGTATTCAACCTAACTTTATCAACACATTTAGCTTACACAGTTATACATCTCACAAATGTCAGTTTTTATATTCCAAACATATATCCCAAGAATTTTTCATTTTTGAACTTCGTTACAGGTTTAGTCAAAACATCTGCAACCATGTCTGCCGTTGGACAATATTCAATACTTATTTTACCATCACTGAGTGCAGATCGAATGAAATGATATCTGATGTCGACATGTTTACATCTCTGACGACATACTGGGTTCTTTGACAGAGCAATTGCACCTTGGTTATCTTCAAAGATTGTTACTGGTGCATATTGGCACTCACTATCCATCTCGCCCAATAACTGTACAAGGTACAAACTTTCTTGTGTAGTAGCAGCCAGTGCCATGTACTCTGTTTCACATGTAGATAAAGCTACTGTTGGCTGCTTCTTAGACCTCCATGAAATAACAAGTCCACATTTAGTTAAACTAATACAATACCCTGTTATGCTTCGTCTGTCACTTTGATCTGCTGCCCAATCAGCATCACTATATGCTACGAGGTTGAGTTTTTCCACCCCCTTTTTGTAACACAACTCCTGATTCATTGTCCCCTTCAAATACCTTAACACATGTTTAGCTGTTATCCAGTGTTGCTCTTTTGGTTCTGATAGGTATTGTGACAGCTTGCTGACAATCCAACTGATATCCGGTCTTGTACATGTCATCACATATATCAAGCTGCCTATCACTTCACGATACCTTTTTGAATCAATAGGTTCACCATCACCATCAAAGTTTTGTTTTTGTTCACATGGTGTTGACCTTGTTTTACAGTCTGACATACCAAACCTTTCCAGTATCTTGGTTATGTACCTTGTTTGGTTCATCTTTATTTTCCCTTCACTTTGTGTAAAATCAATGCCTAGGAAAGATCTTACATTTTTCACTTAACATTTATTTTACACTTGTGAGTGAGTCACTATCACTAGCAGTGATAATTAGATCATCGACCCAAATTATCAAAATGATCCTGTTGCAGTTTGTTTGTTATAAACACAGTGATCAGCTGGGTTCGGTGTAAAACCATTTTCACTAAGGTGATCATGCAACATTTTGTTCCAGTTCCTTCCTGACTGTTTCAGGCCGTACAGTGACTTGTTCAGTTTGCAGACTAGTTGCTCACCTGTATCTGACCTGACTTCAAAACCCTCTGGTTGCTCCATGTACACTTCACAGTCAATAGGAGCATGTAGATATGCTGTTTTGACATCCATCTGATGTAACTCTAAGTCATACTGAGCTGCTAGCTGCATCAAACAGCGTACTGATGTGATATTTACAGTTGGAGAAAAAGTCTCCTTATAGTCTATTCCTGCCACTTGACTATACCCCTTTGCAACATATCTTGCCTTGTATGTCTCAGTCTCATCTGAATTGTTTTTGACCGCATAGACCCACCTGCCCCCCACTGCATTTTTACCCTCTGGCAGTGTGGTCAATGTGAATGTATCATTTTCCCTAAGGGAATCCATCTCCTCCTTCATAGCAATAGCCCAAATCTCTGATTTTGGTGAAATCATTGCTTCTTTGAAGGTTTGTGGTGCATTGCACATTACTCTGTAGCAGTAGTCAACACTAGGTGGTATCTGGTCATCACACTTCACTTTACACTCATAGTCTTTTAAGTACTGGGGCTTCTTCCTCGCTCTGTCTGGATAGCGTGGACTCTGACTATCTGAAGTCTCAATTTGCACATCTTGTGTCTCTTCGGAATTTTGATCTGCCATCTTGGCTTTTGGCATGGGGGATTCAAATCTCTCCCCATGAAGATCATCACTCATTTCCAAATCTGTCTGAGTTTGGCGTTCGACTACACCTTTTGTAACGAACTTGACTAATCTGTTTTTAAGAACTTTTCCAGTGTCTGGGTAGTAGACTAGGTATGCTGGACTATTTTTATCATACCTGACAAAAATACCCTTTTCACATCTTGAGTCCAACTTTTTCTTGTTCTGTCTGTATGCATAGCAAACAGATCCAAATTATTTCATCTTTGAAAGATCAGGCTTTCTCCCAGTAAACATGTAGTGTGGAGTCTGTCCTACACGCTTATTGTAACACCTATTGCGAATTACTGCAGCAGTCATTACAGCATATGTCCACAAGTTCTTTGGTAGGTTGCTCTCAAGTAGCATGCATCTTGCCATTTCAAACAGTGTTCTCCAATTTCTCTCAGCGGTCCCATTTTGATGGGGTGAGTAAGGGGCTGAAGTTTCATGTCTTATGGCATTCTTACTGAGCAGTGACTGGAACTCTTTGGCTGTGAACTCTGTGCCATTATCTGACCTGACACACTTTATTTCCCCCATAAGGGGCCACATCAGCAATAAACTTCTCAGTAGCTTTTACAGTATCACTCTTTGTTTTTAGGAAATACACAAAAACTGCCCCTGAATAATCATCCGTAAATGCTATAGTATATCTGAACCCATCTTTCGCCTCTGGCTCTATAGGGCCAGCCAAATCAGTGTGCACAAGCTCAAGAGCCTCTTTTGCCTTTTCATCAGGCTCTCTGTTTCTGCTCTGAACACATTTTCCCTGTGTGCAGATTTCACAGTTGAGGGTAGATTTGTCAATCTTACCTGTGATTTTCATTCCCTCTGTCACATTTTCTAACTTTGACACATCCTCAAAATTACAGTGGCCAAGAATTTTGTGCCATGTGTGAATATCATAGCACCCATGACATCCATCATCATTTTCATCACTTACAGTGTTAAGATAGTAAAGTCTGTCGTACTCCTCGATGTCAAAAGTGGTACCGTTCTTGTGGATGAGCTTGTTACACCCCTGTCGAAAGTTGACTGAAGCTCCGTTGGCTGTCGCTGCTTTAACAGAGAAAATGTCCTGTGGAAACGACGGCACGTACAGCACCTTCGTCAGCGTTGTTTTCACCCGACGACCCGTGTTGTCTCTCAGGTAAACCTCCGCTGCACCTCTCCTCTCCGCGACACCATTCAGTCTTGTTCCGTCAGCCAGCTCCACGGAATGTTTTTCCAGTTTGAAAGTCTCGTCAAACTCCTTAAACTTCCCGATGTCCGTGACTATATGTGACGTTGCTCCCGTATCAACCATCAGCCCTTTCTGTTTCAGTCCACGAACCTGACAGTCACTTATTCTGAATGCAAATATGTGGCCTTCAGCATCTGTTGCTTGTTTCACATTGTCTCTTGTTTTTCGTCTGCAATTTGCATCAGTATGAGTGGAGCTCTTGCAAAAACTACACCACTGTCTCCGTTCTCTGTGCTCTCCAGTAACGGTACATTCCCGGGCCTTGTGCCCTTTCTGGCCACAGTTGAAGCAGGTTCTCTGTCCCTTTATCTCTTCCTCTTGGCCAGCTAACTTTAATGTTACTTGCCTTCATCACGTTGTCGTCAGTGGAAATGGCGCTAATCTTCTCTGTGCTCCTCAACTTGGTTTTGAACTTGCCATAAGTTGTCGGCTCGTCACTCTGCGTTATGTGGATGGCAAACGGCTTAAATGATTCGGGCAAACCTTTCAGAATCATTGCAATCAACAGCCCGTCACTTAAAGTCTCTTCAGCATTCCTCAGTGCTGTAATAGCCGTCTCAGCACGAATGATCAAGTCCGTAACACTTTCATCAGCGGCTTTCTGAAGAGAAGTTAGCTCTGTGTAGAGGCTAATCACACGTGGCTTCCCTTTACCTGTATAATGTTCCCTCAATATCTTCAACGCCTTTCTCCCATCATCTGCTGCTTCTCTCATTATCAGGGAAAGACTTTTATCATCCAAAACCTGTATCAATTCGGCGTAGGCATCTTCATTTTTCTCTCTGTCTTCTTCATCTTCATCCACGCTCAATATGGTGGCCTTTAGCCCTAGCAAATGCAAGTGCCCCAAAAACGTAGTGTCCTCGTAGTTTTTTTCATCTCCGTCGAAACATAATCTATTCCATCGGCTTCCATGTTCCCTTCTGGGCCCATAACCTGTTGGTGCTGTCATCTTCAGGACAGGAATACCGGTTTACTTAACGGAGGAATAAACACACATGTTAATCGTTGGTGTTTTAACCAGAACGGGGGAATGCCCTTTTTTATTTTCGCACATGCGCAGTTGTACATCTCTCATGGGGCATGACTGTACCAGTGTAAGAACACAATTTAATAACATATTAGTCTATATGTTAACACTCTTCCTAGAGCTGGCTGCCTGGCCAAACTGAGCAATTGGGGGAGAAGGGCCTTTGTCAGGGAGGTGGCCAAGAATCCAATGGTCACTCTAACAGAGCTCCAGAGTTCCTCTGTGGAGATGGGAGAACTTTCCAGAAGGACAACCATCTCTGCAGCACTCCACCAAATCAGGCCTTTATGGTAGAGTGGCCAGACGGAAGCCACTCCTCAGTAAAAGGCACATGACAGCCCGCTTGGAGTTTGCCAAAAGGCACCTAAAGCACTCTCAGACCATGAGAAACAAGATTCTCTGGTCTGATGAAACCAAGATTGAACTCTTTGGCCTGAATGCCAAGTGCCACGTCTGGAGGAAACCTGGAACCATCCCTACGGTGAATCATGGTGGTGGCAGCATCATGCTGTGGGGATGTTTTTCAGCAGCAGGGACTGGAAGACTAGTCAGGATCGAGGGAAAGATGAACGGAGCAAAGTACAGAGAGATCATTGATGAAAACCTGCTCCAGAGCGCTCAGGACCTCTGAATGTCCTTGAATGGCCCAGCCAGAGCCCGGACTTGAACCTGATCGAACATCTCTGGAGAGACTTGAAAATAGCTGTGCAGCAACGCTCCCCATCCACTGACAGAGCTTGAGAGGATCTGCAGAGAAGAATGGGAGAAACTCCCCAAATACAGGTGTGCCAAGCTTGTAGCATCATCCTCGAGGCTGTAATACCTGGAATAGTATAAAGTAATCCTTCTACCCCCCTCCCCCACCCCCCCATTAAAAAAAAAGAAGAAAAAAGTGGTTGTCCCACTGGCTATCATAAGTTGA
Organism: Coregonus lavaretus; assembly: GCF_964263955.1. NCBI lineage: Eukaryota > Metazoa > Chordata > Actinopteri > Salmoniformes > Salmonidae > Coregonus > Coregonus lavaretus. The sequence goes on along the minus strand of NC_139997.1, from coordinate 8,044,206 downwards.
ATGCACCAATTTGTAAGTAGCTCTAGATAAGAGCGTCTGCTAAATGATGTAAATGTCTGTCACGATCGTCTTGTAGCGAAGTAGACCAAGGCGCAGCGTGTGAACCAAACATGACTTTATTTAATTAAAGTAACAAACAAAACACGATTCGTGAAGTCCACGGTTAAACATACCGACACGGAACAAAAACCCACAAACACAAAGTGAAACACAGACAGTTAAGTATGGCTCCCAATCAGAGACAACCAGCAAACAGCTGACACTCGTTGCCTCTGATTGGGAGTCACTTAGGCCAACACAGAAAACAACAACCTAGAACACCCAACCTAGAAACAACCCACACAGAACGAACACACCCTGGCTCAACATACAGAGTCCCGGAGCCAGAGCGTGACAGTACCCCCCCCCCCTAAAGGCGCGGACTGCGACCGCGCCTCAATAAGGGCTAAACAAGGGAGGGCTGGGTGGGCATACCTCCTCGGCGGCGGTTCTGGCTCCGGCCTTGCCCACCACCCTCCAATCAACCCCCCATAGCGCCCCTGGTCCGGTCTGACCCCGCTGGCTGGATCTGGACTGGACATTGACGGAGCGGATTGCTTACGCTCCGTTGTGGAGCAGCTGACCGGTCTTACCAGGCTGACGACTCGCACCCCGGGCTTGGTGCGAGTAGCAGGAACGGGCTGAACCAGGCTGACGACTCGCACCCCTGGCTTGGTGCGAGTGGCAGGAACGGGCTGGACCAGGCTGACGACTCGCACCCCTGGCTTGGTGCGAGTGGCAGGAACGGGCTGGACCAGGCTGACGACGCACACCGTAGGCTTGGTGCGTGGAGCAGGGACAGGCCGGGCTGGGCTGACGACGCACACCGTAGGCCTGGTGCGTGGAGCAGGGACAGGCCGGACAGGGCTGGCGACGCACACCGTAGGCTTGGTGCGTGGAGCAGGAACAGGCCGGGCAGGGCTGTCGACGCACACCGTAGGCTTGGTGCGTGGAGCAGGGACAGGCCGGACAGGGCTGGCGACGCACACCGTAGGCCTGGTGCGTGGAGCAGGGACAGGCCGGGCTGGGCTGACGACGCACACCGTAGGCCTGGTGCGTGGAGCAGGGACAGGCCGGACAGGGCTGGCGACGCACACCGTAGGCCTGGTGCGTGGAGCAGGGACAGGCCGAGCTGGGCTGACGACGCACACCGTAGGCCTGGTGCGTGGAGCAGGGACAGGCCGGACAGGGCTGGCGACGCACACCGTAGGCTTGGTGCGTGGAGCAGGAACAGGCCGGGCAGGGCTGTCGACGCACACCGTAGGCTTGGTGCGTGGAGCAGGAACAGGCCGGGCAGGGCTGTCGACGCACACCGTAGGCTTGGTGCGTGGAGCAGGGACAGGCCGGGCAGGGCTGGCGACGCACACCGTAGGCTTGGTGCGTGGCGCAGGGACAGGCCGGGCAGGGCTGGCGACGCACACCGTAGGCTTGGTGCGTGGAGCAGGGACAGGCCGGACTGGGCTATGGAGACGGATAGGAGACCTGGGGTGAAGAGCTGCCACAACCCGTCCTGGCTGAATGCCTACCTTCACACACTCTGTGTGAGGCATCCGCACAGGACGTACAGGGCTGTGTACCCGTACTGGCATAACAGCACGTGATACTGGCGCAGGATATCCGGGACCGAGGAGAGGCACTGGAGGCCCCGAGCGCTGAGCCGGCACACTCCGTCCTGGCTGCAAGCCCACCTTCGCACAACACGTGCGGGGTGCTCGCACAGGACGTACCGGACTATGCCGGACCACCCGTGGCACAGTGCGCAGCTCCGCATACCGCGGAACCTGCCCAGTCTCATGCTGCCATGCCTGAGTACGGGGAGTTGGCTCTGCTCTCCATCCAGGCTCCGCCAACCTGCCTTCTGGCCCCCAAAACCCGGTGGCCTTCTCTCCTCTTCTCCTATTTCGCCCTGTGGCAGCCTCCTGCTGCCCAGTCGCCCATGCCGTGTGCCCCCCCCTAAAAAATTATTGGGGGTGCCTCTCGTCCGTCCGACGATGGCACTGCTGACGCCGCTGCTCCTCTCCTGCCTGGGTCTCCCCCTTCATTGCCCTCCGGTACCGGACGGCCTCCTCCTCGGTAATCTGCCCCCAACCGAGGAGGACATCTACCAGAGTCACCTCCTGCGTGTGTTCCTGGACACGCTGCTTGGTCGTTGTATGGTGGGTTTTTCTGTCACGATCGTCTTGTAGCGAAGTAGACCAAGGCGCAGCGTGTGAACCAAACATGACTTTATTTAATTAAAGTAACAAACAAAACACGATTCGTGAAGTCCACGGTTAAACATAACGACACGGAACAAAAACCCACAAACACAAAGTGAAACACAGACAGTTAAGTATGGCTCCCAATCAGAGACAACCAGCAAACAGCTGACACTCGTTGCCTCTGATTGGGAGTCACTTAGGCCAACACAGAAAACAACAACCTAGAACACCCAACCTAGAAACAACCCACACAGAACGAACACACCCTGGCTCAACATACAGAGTCCCGGAGCCAGAGCGTGACAATGTCTGAATACTTATGTAAATGTAATATTTCAGTTTGGTATTTTTTATACATTTGCAAACATTTCTAAAAACCTGTTATTGCTTTGTCATTATAGGGTATTGTGTGTAGATTGAGGGTAAAAAACAAAACAATTTAATACATTTTAGAATAATGCTGTAAGGTAACAAAATGTGGAAAAAGTCAAGGGGGCTGAATACTTTCCGAATGCACTGTATAATCTGTGCTACAAGGAAATGGACAGTAGTAAAATAAAAATCCAAGTTGCCTCGAAGTTGCATCAGTTCCCAGTCAATTATCAATTCCTGTGAAAAGGTGATTGCACCCTACAACCTAATAACTGGTTAGGCCACCCTTAGCAGCAACAACTGCAATCAAGCGTTTGCGATAACTTGCAATGAGTCTTTTACAGCGCTGTGGAGGAATTTTGGCTCACTCATCTTTGCAGAATTGTTGTAATTCAGCCACATTGGAGGGTTTTCGAGCATGAACTGCCTTTTTAAGGTCATGCCACAGCATCTCAATAGGATTCAGGTCAGGACTGACTAGGCCACTCCAAAGTCTTCATTTTGTTTTTCTTCAGCCATTCAGAGGTGGACTTGCTGGTGTGTTTTGGATCATTGTCCTGCTACAGAACCCAAGTTTGCTTCAGCTTGATGTCACGAACAGATGGCCGGACATTCTCCTTCAGGATTTTTTGGTAGACAGCAGAATTCATGGTTCCATTTATCACAGCAAGTCTTCCAGGTCCTGAAGCAGCAAACAGGGCCAGACCATCACACTACCACCATCATATTTTACTGTTGGTATGATGTTATTTTTCTGAAATGCGGTGTTACTTTTACGCCAGATGTAATGGGACACACACCTTCCAAAAAATTCAACTTTTGTCTCTTCAGTCCACAGAGTATTTTCCCAAAGGTCCTGTCATCAAGATGTTTTCTGGCAAAAATGAGATGAGCCTTAATGTTCTTTTTACTCAGCAATGGTTTTCGTCTTGGAACTCTGCCATGCAGGCCATTTTTGCCCAGTCTCTTTCTTATGGAGTCATGAACACTGGGCCTCATTCACCAACCGTTTTTACGAATTAATGTGTTCTTAAACCCCATTTACGCACTTTTTACGAAGATTCTGACATTCACTAATGTTCTTAGCTAAGAACAAAATCCACGCACACTCAAGAGCATTCGTACTCACATTTGAGTGATGAAAGTTTGCTCCAAATAATCGGTTACTGCATTTCATTTAATTCTACAGTCGTTTATAATGATAGTATTTTACTCTAATGCATTTCTGATCATTTGTTGAAAAAAAAATTATAGTATGCAAAGAAACTCTAACACTGCAATTTACATCAGCAATGAAGCTGATTAAATCCTGCATTATGTGGTGATTGATCGTGCTATTTATAGGGCCAAAATGGGCCTGTTTGGGCACATCAGGCATGCTATCAAAATGGCACATCTATTGCTGCTTGACGACATTGCCGAGTGTGCTCTGAGAAGGGAACGCATCTTTGAGGATCACGTTGATTTATTTGCAGAGACTGACGAGTACTTGATCGGACGGTTTAGGCTTCCAAGACACGTTTTAATGGAGCTGTGCGATACTTTGGAGCCAGGGCATATCACAGCCATCCATCAGCCGCGCTCTCCCACGAGTTGTGGATGGAATAAATCAACTGGCCACACAATATATTTTATTCCCCTACACAGCGCAACAACAGCTGCCGGTCAAGAGAGGGTTCTACTCTATTGCGGGTCTGCACAACGTAATCGGGGCAATAGACTGCACTCAGGTGCGCATTAAGGCACCCTCACCAGACCCATTCCCAAACCTCAACCGCAAGCAATATCACTCAATGTACAAGTCATCTGCGACTCCGACAACCATCTCTTGAACGTGGTCTCCCGCTTCCCAGGAGGTGCACATGACTTATATTTTGCAGAACAGTTCTGTGGGAATGCGCCTGGAACAAGGAGCTGCTGGAGACGCATGGCTCATTGGTAAGCATAGTTCAGTAATTTCAAATTCCAACTGTTGGTTTCAAAAGTGGGTTTCTTCATTAATGACTTGTTTCATTAGGAGATCGGGGGTATGCCCTTACGCCCTGGCTAATGACGCCACTAACAAACCCTCAGACGCACCAAGAGGCCTCTTATAACCAGGGGCACGCACGCACGCACCCGCTCCAGCATTGAGCGAACCATTGGTGTTCTGAAGGGACGCTGGATGTGCTTGGACACAGCAGGGGGGAAGCTGCTTTACAAGCCAGAGAAGGTGAGTAGGACTAGTTGTTTCATTCAAGTTTGAAAAATGGAGAACATGTAGAATAATCTAATTCCAACAATTCATTTTAGTTTTTCTAGCTTTTGATCATCTTTACACCGTTTTTAGGTTTGCAGAATAATCATGGCCTGTTGTGTGTTACACAACATCGCTATGAAGCGTGGTGTTCCACTTCCACTTCAGCCACCACACCAGGATGTGCGTCCTGACCCATTGCTGGGACCAGACAACCGACTTGGCGTGGAAGTCAGACATCATTTCTCGTTTTTGATTTGTCCTTTTAAATACCACAAATTAAACACATGAAATGACACAGGTTTCATTGCGCGTTCTTTATATTTCTAAATGTGTGTTTAGGTCTTTGAGTGTTTCTGATATTGTGGCCAGAGTAGAAGCGATTTCACAGAGACTTTGCGCAATCCTCTCCTGGTTAGCCAAGACCGCATCGGAGATGACACGTGCAGTTGGACCGGACCTGGGGGCACGTACAGAGGCAGGCCTACTGCAGGAAGGCCGAATGGTGTCAGTCAGGTTCCTCTTCAGAGGGGTTGCCTGGATTGGAGATCTGTAAATAACAAAACGATACTGAAAGTAAAAAACAGTAACAGTGCACTGATTTTTTTGATGTTTCAGTTTGTTCAATATAGGCCTACTGCAAAAGCAATAGGATTTCAAACTGAATAAACTAGGAATTCAGGTGAGGACTCTTCAGTCACATAGGCCCACATTTGGTTTGACAAACTGGTGTAAAATTCCTTTCCAATGGTTTCACCGTTGCTTTCAGTTAAATTATGGCATGAAATTGTATACATTCAGAAAGACTTGCTTACCGTCTGATTCACTGGTGGGAGATGGCCTTGGAAGATATGAAGCTGTTGATATAGGGCCCTGGTCAGTGTCCAGTTGCTCTGCTGATGGCACACCTGAAAGTGCCGTCTCCAATAATGGCCCCGATGCGCTGGTCAATCTCAGATAACTCAGGGCCTGCATGCCCCCCTCCAGTGGTCAGCATGTCGCTTATGTTTGGCAATGGATTTTTTTGGTCTCTGATTTTAAGTCAAACCATTTCTTTTTTACATATTCAATTGAGCGACGTTCTCCTTCCATGCCTCCGTTTTGTTGATGGCTTTAAAACCACTGGAAACACTAAATATTATGCCCCATTTTGGCATTTACCTGTTGCAGTAGAATTTATTTCAGAATTACTGAAGTTCCTTTTTCGTTTGGTGATCGGTGGACCACCACAGTCTGTGCGTCTTTCGGACATTCTCCAACTTTTCTTGCACACGGCCCTGAAGTGTCATGTCCTTATATGGGAATTTGCGGGGCGTTTTCTTATGCTAATTAGGAACAACTGGCACACGCTTTCAATTAAGACATAGGATTCATCAAGCCTAAAACACAGGTGCGAACATTTGTTGTTTAAGAACATGTCATGAATCCGAAGTAGACTTTTCTTAGGGAGTTTATTAAGAACAAAGTTTAGAAAATTCTTAGGTAGATATTGGTGAATGAGGCCCACTGACCTTAACTGAGGCAAGTGAGGCCTGCAGCTCTTTGGATGTTGTGGGGTCTTTGACCTCTTGGATGAGTCACCGCTGCGCTCTTGTGGTAATTTTGGTCTGCCGGCCACTCCTGGGAAGGTTCACCACTGTTCCATGTTTTCGCCATTTGTGGATAATGGCTCTCACTGTGGTTCGCTGGAGTCCCAAAGCTTTAGAAATGGCTTTATAACGTTTCCCAGACTGATCGATCTCAATTACTTTCTTTCTCATTTGTTCCTGAATTTCTTTGGATGTGGGCATGATGTCTAGCTTTTGAGGATCTTTTGGTCTACTTCACTTTGTCAGGCAGGTCCTATTTAAGTGATTCCTTGATTGAGAACAGGTGTGGCAGTAATCAGGCCTGGGTGTGGCTAGAGGAATTGAACTCAGGTGTGATAAACCACAGTTGAGTTGTGTTATAACAGGGGGGACAAACACTTTTTCACACAGGGCCATGTGGGTTTGGATTTGGTTTTCCCTTAATAATAACAACCTTAATTTCAAAACTGCATTTTGTGTTTACTTGTATTATCTTTGACTAATATTTACATTTGTTTGATCTGAAACATTTAAGTGTGACAAACATGCAAACAAATAACAAATCAGGAAGGGGGCAAACACTTTTTCACACCACTGTAAATCTCTCTTGGACAAGGTGACTTTTATCAATATATTCGGCTCTATTTACTCTCAGATTCTAAAATGCTAATTAGCATCAAAGTAGACATCATGTAAGACTACAAATCCCTGCAAGCTCCTGCATGTCATCTCTAGCTGACACCTTTGCTAACAGGTATTGGTTCAATTTAAAACTTGCACAAGACAGTTCACAGAATTGTAAATTTAAAGAAATGTTGCCAATTCATTCATTACTAAATTTGGCTAACATTAGATAGTTAATCCAGAGATTCTTACCTTTGCCTCGATTTGGCAGTCTCGTCCAGATCATCATGGCATTTGTAGTTCTTTATGATAGCCACATTAGCAGCTAATTAGCATTTTTTTTGGGGGGGGGAATACAGACTAATATATTGATAAAAGTCACCTTGTCCTAGAGAGATTTACACGGTTATCAAAACGTCACGCCAGGGTAAGCCAACATGAAACACAGCCCTTATTTTAAGTGTTTCTAAAATCCCCTATGGGAAAAATGAATGGTGGAAAAACAATTGGAACCATTTCCTTGTTTGACCGCTAGGTTTTTATGGGTATTATGACTCATACTGTGGTACTCTATACACTCGTATCCCCCATGGACGGTTCGTATTAAAAAACATTGTCCATTCCGGCTGCAAAGGCGTCGATTTCCTCTTTAACTCGATTTAATAGCGAGGAGTAAAAACCTTTCTTCCACCTTCTCGCCAATAAATTAAGAAATCGCGTTAAGGAGGAAATCGACGGCTTTACATCCTGAATGGAGAATTAATGTTTTATGTATGAATCAGTTCACGAGGGATACGTGCGTATAGCCGGCTGCATACATCGACCTTTGGACGGTAAGATGAAATGACTCAATATCGCCATCTGCCGGCCTTTGAGATAGGTTGAAATGTTTAAACTTTCCTACCTCATTTAATCTTTTTTTTTGTTGCATTAAACTTAGTCATTTAGTCTTTTTTTAGCAGACGCTCTTATCCAGAGCGACTTACAGTAGCTGGTTACGTTTTTTTTTATTTGTAATTATATATTTTTTTTATTGTGCTAATTGCAATGGTTTACTATTTCATTTCACTAATATACAGGAAACTACCAAAATAAAGGAAACACCAACAGCTTCAATGCGCCTTGGCATAGATTCTACAAGTGTCTAGAAAACTATTGGAGGGATCCGACATCATTCTTCCACAAGAAATTCCATAATTTAGTGTTTTGTTGATGGTGGTGGAAAACGCTGTCTCAGGCGCCGCTCCAGAATCTCCCATAAGTCTTCAATTGAGTTGAGATCTGCGCGCTAAAACACACACCCCCTTTAAACCCCCATGCCCCTTTGAGACCCTTCTTTCAAAGTCACTGAGATCTCTTCTTCTAGCCATGGTAGCCAAAATAATGGCCAACTGGGCATTTATATACATGACCCTAAACATGATGAGATGTTAATTGCTTAATTAACTCAGGAACCACACCTGTGTGGAAGCACCTGCTTTCAATATACTCTGTATCCCTCATTTACTCAAGCGTTTCCTTTATTTTGGCAGTTACCTGTAGATCTACAGTATGTGAACTGACTGTAAGGCAGAAGGTAGTCATATTGTGCACCCTACAGACCATTTATTGATACTGCAAGATCATCTACAGTAGGCCTACTGTCCAAAACAGGCAACAAATGAAAAGGATATTATTACACTATCAAGAACATCATACTGCGTTTCCACCACAATGCAATAAAACATGTTATCTTATTCACAGGAATTATCATAGATTAGCATGACAAAGCAATGAGCACACAACAAGACATGGAGGAGAAAACCTACTTTGTGTTTTAATATGGATTTCTTTTTGCGCTCGCTCTTTTATTTATAAAGCATATTTTGGCACCGGACCCTTTCACAATCTAATTATCCACTGTAGGTAAGATGATGCATCTTTTTTATAGAAACGCAGACCAAACACTGACTGCCTTGATGGACAGGGCCATTCAGTTATTCTTTAAGGATTTTATAAAAAAGGTATACAATTATGACATTTTCTAAATGATCAATTGTCTCTGGATTTACATAGCCTATGACCTATATTATGCTTGATGGAATAAGATATTGATCACTTTTCAAATCAATGTAGTTTATTGTATTAATTGCATTACTGCAAAGTAATAACACTACAGTGTATATATACATACAGTATAGGGTTAGGGTTAGAAATCACATCAATTATCTCTTCTGATGTGTTAGAAATTGCTTTGAAATGGAGTGTGAAATAAACGTGCACATTTTAGGGACAAATGCTGAATCTACCAGTCTCATACTTGACCAATGGATCACAGTCTGTAATTGATGTTGCTATTAACATGTAATAACCATATCCTACAGTTTATAGCCCAACGGCATTTGCCTCATGTTCCTCAGGTGTTGAAGTTAATGGATGGTTCAAAGAGATGCCTCACAGTGACTTCAATGTTTATTTTGCAATCTAGAGGACCCCATGTCAGGGCCGAAGAGTTAGTCGATTATTATTTTTATTTTTCACTATGTTTTCTGATTATAATTATTATTTTGTAGAATAAAATAACTACAATATCACTTAATCGGTTGACCTTTTATAGGCAGGCCTAATTGAAATGTAGAAAACTTTATTCGATTTTTTTAAAGCTTTTGTTTTTTGTTAGGCTACATTCAATCTTAATTGATCATTTGGTGAAGGAAGTATTATTCACTCAGTGTTTTCTTTTCTTTGTGCGCCACAGGGCAGCAGGCATAGCTCAGTTGATCTTCATACAGCCCTTCTCATCCTTGGATGCTGGTATTTTAGGAGGGGAAGCGGGTACAAAATGATTAGGGGATGATTAGTCCAGCACTTACATTTACATTTTAGTCATTTAGCAGACGCTCTTATCCAGAGCGACTTACAGTTAGTGAGTGCGTACATTTTTCATACTAATGTCCAGGGTTGTTGGCTGGATAAAAAGGGTGAAGTTCCTGAGGTGTGTGTACTTAAAGTGAATTTGATGTGAGAGATTAGTAGAGACAGGAAGTGGCTGGGACGATCCTGTTGGCCAGGTGCAGCAGGTAGACCTGTTTGTTGAGGAACTGCTAAGTGAAGGGGTGGAACAGCTTCAGGATGCTGGGTAGGTTGTTGTTCTGGGCCTCGTCCACCGCAGTCCAACCCCAGACGTCACGCTCCAGAGGGGTGGCTCCGTAATCCAGCAGCCTGGACACCATGGTCCTCTCCCTCAGCTTGACTGCAATGTGCAGCGCTGTACGGCCGTTATAGTCACTCTGGTTATAGTCACACTTGCATGGCCAAGGGTGCATATTTCAATAGTCTTAATAAATGGCTTCCTCTCTACTTTCCTTAATCTGTGGTGATCTGAAGAGAATAGGCCTAGGCTTTCACCTGGCCAGTTATTTCCGATGATTATATGTCTATGGTTCAGTTAAGATAAAGGAAACAAAGAGGGATAGCTGCATTGTGATGTACATCAACTTGGCGATGGGTTTAGGGGAGCTTCCACCACACTGGTTCCTTCAGAACAGATCTGAAAACTCAAGAAGATAAGCATATGTATGGGTTGCTTTCCCAGTGAGCACAAGACGTTGAAAATATTGATTTTTAACCTCTTTTCAACCCAAAAAAATACAATGTTTTAATGTGTTTTGCTCATCGGTTTCGACAGGGCTTCTACCTCCTGTTCCCCTTATTAATGTCCCTGTTGTGTTTTCTCTACCTCTCATGTTATTCTCCCCACAGATCCCAAGATCAGGGTCCCCGCCAGGATTCAGCGGAGGACAGTTCAGCGAGGGAGGAGCCGCAGCAGAAAACAAGATGGGCGTCAGTGACCTCCGACCTTTGGTAAGACACTGGATGTACTGGGGTGGGGGGGGGGGGGGCAACGGTGGTCAGGGCCCGTATTCATAAAGCATCTCAGAGTAGGACTGCTGCTCTAGGATCGGTTTTTGCCTAGTAGATCATACTGAATAAGACTACATGGGCAGGGGGGCCCTTATCCCAGATCAGCATTCCTCTTGAGGTACCCTATGAATATGGGCCCAGAGCTCTCTTTTTTCAGAGTATTTGATATGTTTTATTGAATAGAGGTGTTTTCTTACGGTTTAAATCTCTATGCAAACTTAGACAGAGAAGTGAGGAGAGAGTTTGTTTATGCCAAAGTAGTGGTGGAACCAGGATTCGATCCCATGATGCAGACATGGGCAGTTATGCGCTGGAAGGCAATGGTGTAACCAACCCCAGGCCACGATCGTTCTCTTATCATAGGATACTGCATTCCTCTGACTATACAGACAGCAACACAACCATGATTGATGATGATTACAGTAATGTTGACTACTGTGCACTGTAAAAGTATGAAAAATGTATGCACTCAATAAAAACTAAGTCGCTCTGGATAAGAGCGTCTGCTAAATGACTAAAATGTAAAACTAAATGTAATAAAGTAAGCAAGCTCAGTTTGGTTTGGCACAATAATGTGAAAAGGGAAATAGTATTTCAATTATCAATGAGTGGCTATTCTGCCTGTTTCCTAAATGGTGTGTGTTTGACTTGATGTGTTTCAGGTTCCCAATGCCCCTCCTGCTTATGAGACGATATCATCAGGACCTCTACCTCCTCACCCTAATAACAACAGTCCTCTGTGGATAACCAAAAAAGATGAAACTATGAACTTCCTGTGTTGTGTTATTTAAACACTACATCAATTACGAAAAAAGCTTTCGATGATGAAGCTACTATTTGCACTCTATATTTACAATGACAGGATTTGGCATCTTTTAGTAATGTTTTTTTCTATCTTGTATTTTTGTGTGTATTTCTCAAAACTCTAGTTGTGTGTGTTATGGTGTTCCTCAGGCTATATTTCTGAAGGCTGCTCAGAGAACAAGACCCTTCTATCAATACTCGAACAACAGTAGGGTCATAGATTACCTCAAAGTTGTCAACAAATAAATACTCCATGTACTTAGGAAATTGCTTGTTCATTTGAGATAACCAAGATAAACAAATGTGTAGCTGCAATTGAGAATCCATAGTAAGTTAAAAGACAATTACATTTACATTTTAGTCATTTAGCAGACGCTCTTATCCAGAGCGACTTACAGTTAGTGAATACATCTTTTTTTTATACTGGCCCCCCGTGGGAATCAAACCCACAACCCTGACGTTGCAAACGCCATGCTCTATCAACTGAGCTACATCCCTGCCGGCCATTCCCTCCCCTACCCTGGACGACGCTGGGCCAATTGTGCGCCGCCCATGAGTCTCCCGGTCGCGGCCGGCTGCGACAGAGCCTGGATTCGAACCAGGATCTCTAGTGGCACAGTTAACACTGCGATGCAGTGCCTTAGACCACTGCGCCACTCAGGAGACAATAACATCGGCTTGATCGTTGGCTTATGTACTTATGAAAGGATTTTAAAATGATGGAATGGTTATCCCCTATACAATTCTACAGACACATTTCAATAGACAGTTTACCAAGGGTCTAATTGAAATTAACACCACAAAACCCCTATGGGAGGACAGTTTCACCGTTTATTTCCAAGCAGAATTGTCCACAGTTATCCAATGAAAATGTGCCCACTAAATATTTTGAAAAATCTATATGGTAGGAAAAATAAATAAATGTAATGTCAAAAAAAAAAAGAAGAATATGGGCTTCATCATTTCAATAAATCATTCAGAAGTTGCATTTCAATCGTGTGAAATGCCAGTTTATTTTCCAAATAGTTGATAGTGGAAATAAGAGAGAACCAATGTAATAACATTTGGACACTGATATGCCTCTTGAGTAGGCAATACATCGGAAGAGCGTGTACAACAGGTCAGAGGGAAAGTCCTAAGAGTGTGGTAGACAGAATAAAACAAGTGTTGTACCAATCTAAGGAATTAAATGGATATCATTTCAAAATGATCATTAAATGTCAATTAAATGTATTACAATCACATTAAAATCCATTTGTCTATCCTTCAAACCTAGCAATTTACAACATATTTATTACTGGCCTAGAAAAGCTTTAGCAAAAAACAAAATGTCCAAATTTACCTTCAAACTCTGTGAGAAGGAAACCCTAAAACGCTGTTTGCTTTAAGAAATAGAACAATTTCTTGAGCAATCTGTCAACTATAGAGTTTATCTAGCATCGCTTAAAGCTGCAATATGTAACTTTTTGGGCGACCTGACCAAATTCACATAGAAAAGTGTGTTATAGATCTGTCATTCTTATTGAAAGCAAGTCTAAGAAGCGGTTGATCTGTTCTATGTGTGCTATTTCTATGCTTCCCGTTAAGTTTGTTTTTGCGTCTTTTACTTTCGGTTTTGTACACCAGCTTCAAAAACAGCTGATAATACAATATTTTTGGTTCTGGAAAAAATATTTTACAGCAGTTTAGATGGTACAATGATCCTCTAGTCTACACTATACTTGCTTGTTTTGCCACAAACTGAAATTAGGGGAACTATTAGAATTTACCAACCAGGAAATGGCGGAGCGATTTCTGCATAGTGCATCTTTAAACACACTCAGATATGCAAAGTAAAAATACAGCTCAACCAGGCAGTTTCTCAACCAACTCCCGCCTTCTACCAAAAACATACTAGAATGTTCTAGATGCAGTCCAGAACACAAAAGTTTGCTGGAATATGTGTCTGCTTCATTACATTTACATTTTAGTCATTTAGCAGACGCTCTTATCCAGAGCGACTTACAGTTAGTGAGTGCATAAATTTTTTCATACTGGCCCCCCGTGGGAAACGAACCCACAACCCTGGCGTTGCAAGCGCCATGCTCTACCAACTGAGCTACACGGGGCCACATCACAGACAATGGTACTAGATTTCAGTCTCAGTCTTTCAGTCGATAGGTCCACTTCTGTCAGCCTGGGTAGGCATTGAGGGATTGTCAGTATTTACAGGAGGCAGGGGCAGCACTCTCCAAGTGGATTTCGGAGTTACAATCAACGTAGCCAAAGGCTCGTTAGCCACCTCTGGCAGGCCTGTGTTGGCGGTAGGGCCTCTAACAGTGTTTAAAACAGCACAATCAGGACTCACTAGTATATTGGTGGTGGGGCTGGTTGTTTGCACTGCTGATGCAGGCACCTGTAAAGGCTGCAAAGGGCGTTTGCCTAGGCCCAGTATCTGCTGCTGCCGAGGATTGGATAAAACAATGGGCATGCGGATAGTCTCTGCCGACATCACCGTCCTGATAGGTTGAGCAGGTGTCATGTTCACAGTGCTGTTGGATGGAGGCACAGTTGCCACAGGAGACGTTCTGCTACCGGAGGCACCCCCAAGGGGCGGTACGGTCACCACAGGTAGAGACTGCATCCTGGAGAAGGTGCTCCCGATCGGCGGAACAGCAATCGTCGGCAGGACCTGCGTCCGGGTGGAGAGCGCTCCCATAGGTTGCACGAATGACGTTAGTTGCTGTGTTGTGAGTGGTGCGTAGTTGATGCCAAGTCCCGTGTTCAAAGGGAGCTGCTTTGTTGGGCTCTGTGGAACTCCTGCTGTTTGAGCTGCGCTGGGACTTCCTTGTACGGAGGAGAGTGACAGGCCACCCATCCCTTCCGGTTGAGTTAAAGGTGGAGCTGCCACCACATCAGCTAGGCCAGTGAGTATGGTGGCCGGAGCAGGGAGCCGGTGTGAAACTTGTGGAGAACCGTTGGTGGTGGTGCTGGTGGCCGATAGTGGAGCTCGAATCTTCATCACCTGGCGAGGGACAGTGAGAGAGACAGGGAGAGAGGGTCCAACTTTCGCAGCGGACGGCGCTGCCAGGGTTAGTGATCTAAGTGCTGCTTGTTGAGGCTGGTGTGTCCCTGGTGGTGTGGCCATTCTGGGGCCTTGTGCAGGTGTGGCTAGCCCAGGTAACGTTGGCACTCGTGGGACACCAGTGGTTGGGCTCGCTCCCCTGGGACTAGGAGCTACCACAGGCACTGCAGGGCTGGAGATTATGAGGACATGCTGGCCAGGCCCAAGGCCTTGAGGAGGAACAACAAAACGGGTGTTGTTGAGCAGAATCTGAGAGCCGCCTGCAAGTGGAGCAGTGGTGTTGATGACAATCTTCTGTTGCACAGTGGTGGTGGTGGTGCTGGTGACAGGATTGGTATTATCAGCCGGCCGCACTGGAGTGGACTGCTGAGTGGATCTAGGGGCAATTGGAGACTGTGGAGTACTTATCATTTGAGCATGTGTGGTGACCCCGCTGACACAGAGACAGTTGTGAGACTGAGAAACCTGGGCCGGTGATGTGAGAGGGGATGTTTTGACAGGGCTTAGCGGTGTAGTGACCGGCACTGGTAGTTGTGGGTTGCTGGTAATTAAACCTTGGATTATCGAAGACCGTGGTTGCCCGGTTACCTTGCTTAGATTGGGGATCACAGAGGTTGAAGGGATGCCTTGTAGTTGAGATCCAGTCAGCCGCGTGGAAGAGGGCAAATGTGCAGTGCTAGTGACAATGTGAGACAACGTGGTTGCGAGAAGGTCTGCCTGTGAGCCAGACACAGATGTGCTTTTTAAAGTAGATTGTGCAAGTTTACTTGCCTGCTGTGGTAGCCTTATTGGAGATCCTGGAAGCAGATTGATGCGCTGGACCTTATTCAAGGCTCCAAAGTTAGCACTGCTGATAGCTTGACCAAAGTTGAGTCCGATCTTCATTGCTTCATTGGGTATTGACGTGGTCAGAGGTTGTGCCCCAGACACTGATGACACTACAATCTGTTTTGGAATGCTACTTGTTGCGTGGGATGCCTGGGCTGGTGATTGGCTGATGAACATCAACCTTTGCCCTGGAAGAGCGGAGGGAGCTGTGGTGGAAGTGACTTTGGTTGCGGCCATAGATGTGATGTTGGACGAGGGAGAGACCAGGATGAACTTAGTGTATGGGGACCTCTCATCCGGATCTACCCTTTTCAGAACAGGTTTAGTGACACACTGGACCAGAGACGTCTGGGTGGCGCCTGCTGAGTTACCAGGTTCAGTGACCATGCTTTTAGGTAGTTGTGAGTTCACAGCAACTGTAGATGAGACGTTGCAGCCCTGGTTTACAGCAACGGTAACAGCAGAGGCCGCTGTCTGATCTGTGGCCATTGGAATTCCGGCAGTGATCGAAGACTGGTGTGCAGTTGTTGAACTTGTGACAGTTGAAGACCGTAATGGTGACGGTCCTGATTGCGCCTGGGCTACAGTCAAGCTTGTGACCACTGGGACTGTGGAGGCAGCAGGTGGAGAGGTCTTGGACACCAGGAAGGCTTTGAACTGTGGAGAGATGGTGATGACCGGACTGGTGGGTAACGAACCAGATGTACTTTGGTCAGACGCCTGCACCTTGACCACTCCAGTGTTGCCCCCCCTAGTGGTGACTAGGATGGACTGCGAGTCCCTTATACACACAGTCTTCAGCTCTTGTTTAGGGTCAGGAGGTTTTCTGGGATCAGTAAAAGCTGGACTGGTAGGGTTGGATGGTGATCTATTTGGTCTAACATTTTGGGTAGTGCTACTCACTTTCGGACCAGGGATTTGGACAACCTTGTAGCCTGTTGTTAGAGAGGTTGTCTGCAACCTAGGGGAGTAGTTTGGAGAGGCTGTACCTCCCTTTAGCGGTGCCACTTGTTGTATGGGGATCCGGTTGTCATGACTTTGAGGCATGGTGAATCCAGAGCTGTGTGGTAGTGGAGTGGGTGCTTTGGAGGCTGGGACCTGGATTGTCCTTGGTTGCTGGGGGTGACTCTGACCCTCTGACTTTTGAATGAGCAAGTTCGAAGGAAGGATGACCACTTGCTGCTTATCCCCCGTTATCTGGTCCAGGATTGGCTGCACTGCGATTTTCACAGGGCTTCCAGCTTTCCTGACCAGACCCATGCCCTCGGGCATCTTGTAGACAACCTGTACGGGGGTCTTTGGTATGGGCGTGGTATGGGACATCTGTGTGTGTTGAGGTGTTGTTGTTGGTTGCGGTAACTGTAGAGAGCTTTGTGGTAAAGAATGTTTAAATTTAGTAGCATGCAGGGAAGAAGAACAGGCTATGCTTTGTGCATGACCAACATGGCTGATAACACCTGGCTGATGATGAATTAAAGTCACTTTATTGCCAACACTCTTAGCCAGCAGGGTATGTAGCTGAATGGGCTTGTGGGTCCTTTGGACACCAGCCATCGGAGTAGTTATAACCACTGGGCTTGTTTCTCCAACCTTCTGTGGTGCTGGATTCGCTTCCCTGGATCTGTTTTCCACTTCAGCTTCAGGGGAAGTCGTCAGCTCGTCACTGCCGATCCTGCCTCTCTTAATAAGGCTTGGGTTCTCGTCTAAATCACTCTGCAGGCGCTTCAAGCCCCGAGTGGAAGGCCTGTGCTCGTTCAAGGTCAACATCTCTTGTCTGGTTACCACGGTGAAGCTGCCTCTCAATGCCTCCGTTCCAAACTGCCCAGAGTCCTCTGAAAACAAAGAGACACATTCAATGTATTTCAATCTGCCCTGACAACAATGATTTCAATGCAATTTATAACAAAGAGCCTACACAATATATGCTTTTCCATAATGTCTTACTGTACAGCACACACAAATAAAACACAATTTACCTCCCGCCCACAGGATCCTCTGAACTGTCTGATCCTGCTGTTGCTGTTCCTCCTCTTCAGTCAGTCTGGTGTTTTCAGTGAACGAGGTGCTTCTGTCCACATCCTCTGCCACCCATTCCTCTCTGACAAAGTTGTCATAGTCAGGGTGCTTTTTGAAGTCGTCATAATCCTTTTTCAAACGTAGCCTGTGGGGACAGATTACGTTAAAAAAGGCACCTGAGGAGTCAGTGATGTGTTATGCTAGACATGTTTTGTAAACATAGCTTTATGATTTTATAACTGCCTTCAGGACGAGTGTTGATACCTGTTCCTATGGAAAGCCTTGACCAGTTTGGGTTCCCATGGGGAGAGCTCGTTGAGTAGCCTTATGAGAGTGATGTGCAGATCTTTCACGGCTTCTCTCCTGAAGCACCACCTTCCCTGTAAAACCAACAAAACACACAACGTCAAGAATAAACAAGCCCGATGGTTGAGAGCATTTACCACTGTATTTCGTATTCTCCCTCTCATAGTAGACAATCCATATACAGTGGCGAAAAAAGTATTTAGTCAGCCACCAATTGTGCAAGTTCTCCCACTTAAACAGATGAGAGGCCTGTAATTGTCATCATAGGTACACGTCAACTATGACAGACAAAATGAGAAAAGAAAATCCAGAAAATCACATTGTAGGATATTTAATGAATTTATTTGCAAATTATGGTGGAAAATAAGTATTTGGTCAATAACAAAAGTTTCTCAATACTTTGTTATATACCCTTTGTTGGCAATGACACAGGTCAAACGTTTTCTGTAAGTCTTCACAAGGTTTTCACACACTGTTGCTGGTATTTTGGCCCATTCCTCCATGCAGATCTCCTCTAGAGCAGTGATGTTTTGGGGCTGTCGCTGGGCAACACGGACTTTCAACTCCCTCCAAAGATTTTCTATGGGGTTGAGATCTGGAGACTGGCTAGGCCACTCCAGGACCTTGAAATGCTTCTTACGAAGCCACTCCTTCGTTGCCCGGGCGGTGTGTTTGGGATCATTGTCATGCTGAAAGACCCAGCCACGTTTCATCTTCAATGCCCTTGCTGATGGAAGGAGGTTTTCACTCAAAATCTCACGATACATGGCCCCATTCATTCTTTCCTTTACACGGATCAGTCGTCCTGGTCCCTTTGCAGAAAAACAGCCCCAAAGCATGATGTTTCCACCCCCATGCTTCACAGTAGGTATGGTGTTCTTTGGATGCAACTCAGCATTCTTTGTCCTCCAAACACGACGAGTTGAGTTTTTACCAAAAAGTTATATTTTGGTTTCATCTGACCATATGACATTCTCCCAATCCTCTTCTGGATCATCCAAATGCCCTCTAGCAAACTTCAGACGGGCCTGGACATGTACTGGCTTAAGCAGGGGGACACATCTGGCACTGCAGGATTTGAGTCCCTGGCGGCGTAGTGTGTTACTGATGGTAGGCTTTGTTACTTTGGTCCCAGCTCTCTGCAGGTCATTCACTAGGTCCCCCCGTGTGGTTCTGGGATTTTTGCTCACCGTTCTTGTGATCATTTTGACCCCACGGGGTGAGATCTTGCGTGGAGCCCCAGATCGAGGGAGATTATCAGTGGTCTTGTATGTCTTCCATTTCCTAATAATTGCTCCCACAGTTGATTTCTTCAAACCAAGCTGCTTACCTATTGCAGATTCAGTCTTCCCAGCCTGGTGCAGGTCTACAATTTTGTTTCTGGTGTCCTTTGACAGCTCTTTGGTCTTGGCCATAGTGGAGTTTGGAGTGTGACTGTTTGAGGTTGTGGACAGGTGTCTTTTATACTGATAACAAGTTCAAACAGGTGCCATTAATACAGGTAACGAGTGGAGGACAGAGGAGCCTCTTAAAGAAGAAGTTACAGGTCTGTGAGAGCCAGAAATCTTGCTTGTTTGTAGGTGCCCAAATACTTATTTTCCACCATAATTTGCAAATAAATTCATTAAAAATCCTACAATGTTTTTTTCTCAATTTGTCTGTCATAGTTGACGTGTACCTATGATGAAAATTACAGGCCTCTCTCATCTTTTTAAGTGGGAGAACTTGCACAATTGGTGGCTGACTAAATACTTTTTCCCCCCCCACTGTATGTGTTCCTGCCATCATCATTTTTTGAACCTGTATCGATGTAATCCTTCCATACTGTATGTAATAGTTATTTCTGTTCATAAATGTATTTTTGATACAGCACAATCAAAAGCCAAAAATAAAAATAAAAATGTATTTATTACTTTACTAACAGATGTCTTTTTGGTGCTCTCCAGCTCATCCAGCTCATCCTCTGTCCTGCTGATGAGTTCCCTGAGCTCCTCTAGACTAGTGCACACCAACTGAAGAGTGAGAGAGAGAGCGACGAATCAGCACACATGGATTCAAATTGATATATCAATTCATATTCCATATTTTGCATCAAAAAACAAACAAACAAACAAACTGTGGGGTTTACCCTGAATGCAGGTTGAACTGAGAGTTGTGGTTTCCTGGACTCAAGCTTTTTTCCTGTGAAGGAAGAAGATTATTCTATAGAGTAATTCAGACATAAGTGGGGGCAAAGCATTATAGATAAGATTACATCTCATTAGGGCTGACCCCGTTTAGTCGACCGAGATTTCTTTAGTCGAGCAGTTGCCATATATATATATATATATATATATATATATATATATATATATATATATATATATATATATATATATATATATACACACACACACACACACACACACATATTGGGGAGAACAGGTATTTGATACACTGCCGATTTTGCAGGTTTTCCTACTTACAAAGCATGTAGAGGTCTGTAATTTTTATCATAGGTACATTTCAACTGTGAGAGACGGAATCTAAAACAAAAATTCCAGAAAATCACATTGTATGATTTTTAAGTAATTAATTAGCATTTTATTGCATGACATAAGTATTTGATACATCAGAAAAGGAAAACGTAATATTTGGTACAGAAACCTTTGTTTGCAATTACAGAGATCATACGTTTCCTGTAGGTCTTGACCAGGTTTGCACACACTGCAGCAGGGATTTTGGCCCACTCCTCCATACAGACCTTCTCCAGATCCTTCAGGTTTCGGGGCTGTCGCTGGGCAATATGGACTTTCAGCTCCCTCCAAAGATTTTCTATTAGGTTCAGGTCTGGAGAGGTGAGATCTTGCATGGAGCCCCAGACCGAGGGTGATTGACCGTCATCTTGAACTTCTTCCATTTTCTAATAATTGCGCCAACAGTTGTTGCCTTCTCACCAAGCTGCTTGCATATTGTCCTGTAGCCAATCCCAGTCTTGTGCAGGTCTACAATTTTATCCCTGATGTCCTTACACAGCTCTCTGGTCTTGGCCATTGTGGAGAGGTTGGAGTCTGTTTGATTGAGTGTGTGGACAGGTGTCTTTTATACAGGTAACGAGTTCAAATAGGTGCAGTTAATACAGGTAATGAGTGGAGAACAGGAGGGCTTCTTAAAGAAAAACTTACAGGACTGTGAGAGCCGGAATTCTTACTGGTTGGTAGGTGATCAAATACTTATGTCATGCAATAAAATGCAAATTAATTACTTACAAATCATTCAATGTGATTTTCTGGATTTTTGTTTTAGATTCCGTCTCACAGTTGAAGTGTACCTATGATAAAAATTACAGACCTCTACATGCTTTGTAAGTAGGAAAACCTGCAAAATCGGCAGTGTATCAAATACTTGTTCTCCCCACTGTATATATATATATATATATATATATTCACACAGTTGAAGTCGGAAGTTTACATACACCTTCCACAAGCTTCCCATAATAAGTTGGGTGAATTTTGGCCCATTCCTCCTGACAGAGATGGTGTAACAGTCAGGTTTGTAGGCCTCCTTGCTCGCACAAGCTTTTTCAGTTCTGCCCACAAATGTTCTATAGTTTTTCTTTAAGAAGCCCTCCTGTTCTCCACTCATTACCTGTATTAACTGCACCTATTTGAACTCGTTACCTGTATAAAAGACACCTGTCCACACACTCAATCAAACAGACTCCAACCTCTCCACAATGGCCAAGACCAGAGAGCTGTGTAAGGACATCAGGGATAAAATTGTAGACCTGCACAAGGCTGGGATGGGCTACAGGACAATAGGCAAGCAGCTTGGTGAGAAGGCAACAACTGTTGGCGCAATTATTAGCAAATGGAAGTAGTTCAAGATGACGGTCAATCACCCTCGTTCTAGGGCTCCATGCAAGATCTCACCTCGTGGGGCATCAATGATCATGAGGAAGGTGAGGGATCAGCCCAGAACTACACGGCAGGACCTGGTCAATGACCTGAAGAGAGCTGGGACCACAGTCTCAAAGAAAACCGTAACACACTACGCTGTCATGGATTAAAATCCTGCAGCGCACGCAAGGTCCCCCTGCTCAAGCCAGCGCATGTCCAGGCCCGTCTGAAGTTTGCCAATCACCATCTGGATGATCCAGAGGAGGAATGGGAGAAGGTCATGTGGTCTGATGAGACAAAAATAGAGCTTTTTGGCCTAAACTCCACTCGCCGTGTTTGGAGGAAGAAGAAGGATGAGTACAACCCCAAGAACACCATCCCAACCGTGAAGCATGGAGGTGGAAACATCATTCTTTGGGGATGCTTTTCTGCAAAAGGGACAGGACGACTGCACCGTATTGAGGGGAGGATGGATGGGGCCATGTATCGCGAGATCTTGGCCAACAACCTCCTTCCCTCAGTAAGAGCATTGAAGATGGTTCGTGGCTGGGTCTTCCAGCATGACAACGTACCGAAACACACAGCCAGGGCAACTAAGGAGTGGCTCCGTAAGAAGCATCTCAAGGTCCTGGAGTGGCCTAGCCACTCTCCAGACCTGAACCCAATAGAAAATCTTTGGAGGGAGCTGAAAGTCCGTATTGCCCAGCGACAGCCCCGAAACCTGAAGGATCTGGAGAAGGTCTGTATGGAGGAGTGGGCCAAAATCCCTGCTGCAGTGTGTGCAAACCTGGTCAAGACCTACAGGAAACGTATGATCTCTGTAATCGCAAACAAAGGTTTCTGTACCAAATATTAAGTTATGCTTTTCTGATGTATCAAATACTTATGTCATGCAATAAAATGCAAATTACTTACTTAAAAATCATACAATGTGATTTTCTGGATTTTTGTTTTCGATTCCGTCTCTCACAGTTGAAATGTACCTATGATAAAAATTACAGACCTCTACATGCTTTGTAAGTAGGAAAACCTGCAAAATCGGCAGTGTATCAAATACTTGTTCTCCCCACTGTATCCACATACTTTTCCTTCCTCATGATACCATCTATTTTGTGAAGTGCACTAGTCCCTCCTGCAGCAAAGCACCCCCACAGCATGATGCTGCCACCCCCGTGCTTCACGGTTGGGATGATGTTCTTCGGCTTGCAAGCGACCCGCTTTTTCCTCCAAACATAACAATGGTCATTATGGCCAAACAGTTCGATTTTTGTTTCATCAGACCAGAGGACATTTCTCCAAAAAGTACGATATTTGTCCCCATGTGCAGTTGCAAACTGTAGTCTGGCTTTTTTATGGCTGTTTTGGAGCAGTGGCTTCTTCCTTGCTGAGCGGCCTTTCAGGTTATGTCGATATAGGACTCGTTTTACTGTGGACATCATTTGAGTCAATTGGAGGTGTACCTGTGGATATAGATACTTTGTACCTGTTTCCTCCAGCATCTTCACAAGGTCCTTTGCTGTAGTTCTGGGATTGATTTGCACTTTTTGCACCAAAGTACGTTCATCTCTAGGAGACAGAACGCATCTCCTTCCTGAGCGGTATGACGGCTGCGTGGTCCCATGGTGTTTATACTTGCGTATGATTGTTTGTAGAGATGAACGTGGTACCTTCAGGCGTTTGGAAATTGCTCCCACAGATGAACCAGACTTGGGAGCAAGGTCTCGGCTGATTTCTTTAGATTTTCCCATGATGTCAAGCAAAGAGGCACTGAGTTTGAAGGTAGGCCTTGAAATACATCCACAGGTACACCTCCAATTGACTCAAATGATGTCAATTAGCCTATCAGAAGCTTCTAAAGCTTCTATTCATTTTCTGGAATTTTCCAAGCTGTTTAAAAGGCACAGTCAACTTAGTGTATGTAAACTTCTGACCCACTGGAATTGTGATACAGTGAATTATAAGTGAAATAATCTGTGTGTAAAGAATTGTTGGAAAAATTACTTGTGTCATGCACAAAGTACATGTCCTAACTGACTTGCCAAAACTATAGTTTGTTAACAAGAAATGTGTGGAGTGGTTGAAAAACAAGTTTTAATGACTCCAACCTAAGCGTATGTAAACTTCCGACTTCAACTATATAGCAGTACCAGTCCAAAGTTTGGACACACCTACTCATTCAAGGGTTTTTCTTAATTTTTACTATTTTCTACATTGTAGAATAATAGTGAAGACAACAACATTATGAAATAACACATATGGAATCATGTAGTAAACAAAAAAAGTGTTAAACAAATCAAAATATATTTTATATTTGACATTCTTCAAATAGCCACCCTTTGCCTTGACAGCTTTGCACACTCTTGGCATTCTCTCAACCAGCTTCACCTGGAATGCTTTTCCAACAGTCTTGAAGGAGTTCCCACATATGCTGAGCACTTGTTGGCTGCCTTTCCTTCACTCTGCCGTCTGACTCATCCCAAACCATCTCAACTGGGTTGAGGTTGGGGGATTGTGGAGGTCATTTGATGCAGCACTCCATCACTCTCCTTCTTGGTAAAATAGCCCTTACACAGCCTGGAGGTGTGTTGGGTCATTGTCCTGTTGAAAAACAAATGATAGCCCCACTAAGCCAAAACCAGATGGGATGGCGTACCGCTGCAGAACGCTGTGGTAGCCATGCTGGTTAAGTGTGCCTTGAATTCTAAATAAATCACAGAGTGTCACCAGCAAAGCATCCCCACACCATATCATCTCCTCCATGCTTTACGATGTGAACTACACATGCAGAGATCATCCGTTCACCCACACCGCGTCTCACAAAGACACGGCGGTTGGAACCCAAAATCTCAAATTTGGACTCCAGACCAAAAGACACATTTCCACCAGTCTAATGTCCATTGCTCGTGTTTCTTGGCTCAAGCAGGTCTCTTCTTATTGGTGTCCTTCAGTAGTGGTTTCTTTGCAGAAATTCGACCATGAAGGCCTGATTCACACAGTCTCCTCTGAACAGTTGATGTTGAGATGTGTCTCTTACTTGAACTCTGTGAAGGCTTTATTTGGTCTGCAATTTCTGAGGCTGGTAAATCTAATGAACTTATCCTCTGCAGCAGAGGTAACACTGGGTCTTCCATTCCTGTGGCGGTCCTCATGAGAGACAGTTTCATGATAGCGCTTGATGGTTTTTGCGACTGCACTTGAAGAAAGTTCTTGAAATGTTCCGTATTGACTGACATTCATATCTTAAAATAATGACCTTCTTGATCCAAACCAGTCAGGTTTCAGGACTGCTCTTCTCTGTGTCACGGAGGCTCTCCGCACTGCTAAAGCTAACTCTCTCTCCTCTGCTCTTGTCCTTCTAGACCTGTCTGCTGCCTTTGATACTGTGAACCATCAGATCCTCCTCTCCACCCTCTCCGAGCTGGGCATCTCCGGCGCGGCTCACTCCTGGATTGCGTCCTACCTGACCGGTCGCTCCTACCAAGTGGCGTGGCGAGAAGCTGTCTCCGCACCACGTGCTCTCACCACTGGTGTCCCCCAGGGCTCAGTTCTAGGCCCTCTCCTATTCTCCCTATACACCAAGTCACTTGGCTCTGTCATATCCTCACATGGCCTCTCCTATCATTGCTACGCTGACGATACACAACTAATCTTCTCCTTTCCCCCTTCTGATAACCAGGTGGCGAATCGCATCTCTGCATGTCTGGCAGACATATCAGTATGGATGACGGATCACCACCTCAAGCTGAACCCTGGCAAGACGGAGCTGCTCTTCCTCCCGGGGAAGGACTGCCCGTTCCATGATCTCGCCATCACGGTTGACAACTCCGTTGTGTCCTCCTCCCAGAGTGCGAAGAGCCTTGGCGTGACCCTGGACAACACCCTGTCGTTCTCCGCTAACATCAAGGCGGTGACCCGATCCTGCAGGTTCATGCTCTACAACATTCGGAGAGTACGACCCTGCCTTACAAAGGAAGCGGCACAGGTCCTAATCCAGGCACTTGTCATCTCCCGTCTGGATTACTGCAACTCGCTGTTGGCTGGCCTCCCTGCCTGTGCCATTAAACCCCTACAACTCATCCAGAATGCCGCAGCCCGTCTGGTGTTCAACCTTCCCAAGTTCTCTCACGTCACCCCCCTCCTCCGCACACTCCACTGGCTTCCAGTTGAAGCTCGCATCCGTTACAAGACCATGGTGCTTGCCTATGGAGCAGTGAGGGGAACGGCACCTCCGTACCTTCGGGCTCTGATCAGTCCCTACACCCAAACGAGGGCATTGCGTTCATCCACCTCTGGCCTGCTGGCTCCCCTTCCTCTGCGGAAGCATAGTTCCCGCTCAGCCCAGTCAAAACTGTTCGCTGCTCTGGCACCCCAATGGTGGAACAAGCTCCCTCACGACGCCAGGACAGCGGAGTCGCTCACCACCTTCCGGAGACATTTGAAACCCCACCTCTTTAAAGAATACCTGGGATAGGATAAAGTAATCCTTCCACCCCCCCCCCCCCCCCCCCAAAAAAAAAAAGTGTAAAGTGGTTATCCCACTGGCTATAGGGTGAATGCACCAATTTGTAAGTCGCTCTGGATAAGAGCGTCTGCTAAATGACGTAAATGTGCCCTTGAGCAAGGCACTTAACCCTAATTGCTCCTGTAAGTCGCTCTGGATAAGAGCGTCTGCTAAATGACTAAAATGTAAATGTAAATGTAAATGATGGACTGTCATTTCTCTTTGCTTATTTGAGCTGTTCTTGCCATAATATGGACTTGGTCTTTTACCAAATAGGGCTATCTTCTGTATACCACTACTACCTTGTCACAACACAACTGATTGGCTCAAACGCATTAAGATGGAAAGAAATTCCACAAATTAACTTTTAACAAGGCATACATGTTAATTAAAATGCATTCCAGGTGACTACCTCATGAAGCTGGTTGACAGAATGCCAAGAGTGTGCAAAGCTGTCATCAAGGCAAAGGGTGGCTATTTGAAGAATCTCAAATATAAAATATATTTTGATTTGTTTAACACTTTTTTGGTTACTACATGATTCCATATGTGTTATTTCATAGTTTTGATGTCTTCACTATTATTCTATAGTAAAAATAAAGAAAAACCCTTGAATGAGTAGGTGTGTCCAAACTTTTCACTGGTAGTGTGTGAATGTACCCTACCGTTCAAAAGTTTTGGGTCACTTAGAAATGTCCTTGTTTTCGAAAGAAAAGCAATTTTTTTGTCCATTAAAATAACATCAAATTGATCAGAAATACAGTGTAGACATTGTTAATGTTGTAAATGGCTATTGTAGCTGGAAACGGCTGATTTTTTATGGAATATCTACATAGGCGTATAGAGGCCCATTATCAGCAACCATCAGTCGTTTCTTTGCAGAGTTGCAAAGAAAAAGCCATATCTCAGACTGGCCAATAAAAATAAAAGATTAAGATGGGCAGTCTGAGATATGGCTTTTTCTTTGCAACTCTTCCTAGAAGGTCAGCATCCCGGAGTCGCCTCTTCACTGTTGACGTTGAGACCGGTGTTTTGCGGGTACTATTTAATGAAGCTGCCAGTTGAGGACCTGTGAGGCGTCTGTTTCTCAAACTAGACACTAATGTATTTGTCTTCTTGCTCAGTTGTGCACCGGGGCCTCTCACTCCTCTTTCTATTCTGGTTAGAGCCAGTCTGCACTGTTCTGTGAAGGGAGTAGTACACAGCGTTATACGAGATCATCAGTTTCTTGGCAATTTCTCGCATAGAATAGCCTTCATTTCTCAGAACAAGAATAGACTGACGAGTTTCAGAAGAAAGTTATTTGTTTCTAGCCATTTTGAGCCTGTAATCGAACCCACAATTGCTGATGCTCCAGATACTCAACTAGTCTCAAGAAGGCCAGTTTTTTTGCTTCTTTAATCAGCCCAACAGTTTTCAGCTGTGCTAACATAATTGCAAAAGGGTTTTCTAATGATCAATTAGCCTTTTAAAATGATAAACTTGGATTAGCAAACACAATGTGCCATTGGAACACCGGACTGATGGTTGCTGATAATGGGCCTCTGTACGCCCATTATTTACAACATTAACAATGTCTACACTGTATTTCTGATCAATTTGATGTTATTTTAATGGACCAAAAAAATTGCTTTTCTTTCGAAAACAAGGACATTTGTAAGTGACCCCAAACTTTTGAACGGTAGTGTATATAACATGGTGTACAAGACACCTGTCTGATTGGCGCCTGTCTGAGTGGACTGATCCATTGTGGAGGCCGTGGGGATGGCACAGTCCATCACTCTAAGACGTGTGCTGCTGAAATTATATATGGTTATATTACATAAGAACAACGGTGCAACACTAATACAAATAATATTATTCTATAACAAATGAGCTTTCTCCCACATTGGATAGTGGTCGTTGTCTGTAGTTCTGGAACACATCTGTGCGCTGTTGAATTAGCGCCTTTTCCTAGACCATGTTGCTATGTGCATAATAGCAAAGTGAACCAGCATATTGGTGTTGAGAACAATGCGGTGGAGGCTGCAGCAGAATGAGGAAATGAGAAAACAGCCCTCGCCTTATTGTCTAAAAAAAGTGAGGAGAGAGGAAACCCAAACTTAATTAGGTCTATAATCAAAAACCTCACTGTTAAATGGGCCTGGATTTATAAATCATCCATATACATCTACAGAAATAAGACAGATCATGCTACTGTTGCCTGTTTGAGTGTTTGTTTAATAGCCTGCTGATTCCATGAGCACCAACCTTCACGCAACGTCATGTCAAGTAAACAATTTCACAAATTAGTCTGTTTTTAATCTTTGCTGTGCTGTAATAAAGGCTTTATACTTTTCTTTCCGTTAGAACAGCTTCTCTGGTATTATTTATAATTTATTTAGTGTTGTTTACACTATTCCAAATTGTCAGAAAAACAATATTTATAATAATTATGCTCCTTTTTCCTTGATCTCCTTATTGGTATTATTACTATTATTATTAATATTATGATAATCATTATAATAATAAGTAAAGTCATTATCATTAGTAGGCTTAGTATAGCAACCTTGTATAACCACCATTGAGCTGTAGGCCTAAGAGCACATCCTGTTTAGTCTTAATACCGTAACTTACTTAGGCCTTTATTCCATTACTTATATACTGTAGGCTACTGTTTCAATCGATCATTCATTTGTTCATGTCATCACACAGCATACGAGTCATTCATGATTTGAAATGAAATCAAGCATTTTAGTTTGAAAATAAAATAAAGCGAGCATTGAATAATTAGCTTAAACAATAAATAAACCGTTCCATTTCGGAAATTGCTTTTACAAATGAATGCGACTGTTTTTAGTCTTTGCTGTAATAAAAGCTTAACAAAAAAACAGACGCTTATAATTTATTTAGTGTTGTTTACGTTGTTTCAAACGGTCAGGAAAATTATATTGTAATTATAATTTATTATATTGTAATCTAACAGCACCTATTTGGCACACTTCTTCTTGATCTAAAGTATTTTCCACAACTAGTCACATCTATTCCACACATCTGACTTCCCCTTTATCTCCTGAGAAACCAGTAAACATTCCTCCGTTTCCAGTTTATTTGTCTCGTCCTCTGCATCCATTTTGCTGTCACGTGTTCGGTGTTCGTTATAACCAATTTATTGATGTGATTATGATATGCTATAGGTCAGGGCCTGTTGGTCACGTGCATGCAATGCATACGTGTCACGTAAAGAGAGCAAGGGTTGAGGGAATAGGGAATGTTTTTCCTAAACAAATGAGGGATTTTGGTAACAAAACTTTTCAGTCAGAAATGGCTGTAATTATGTTGCAGCTTCAGCAACACGATAAACACTGAGCAATCAAATAAATTGCTGGTCGGACTCCCTCTAGTCATTTGTGTTTCTTAATTATTTAATCAAACAGTGTGCTTAAAGCATCAGACAAGCTCAGTGAATATAGTTGATTTGATTAAAACACAGGATGTGTCTATGGAAAAATACACGTTTAAAAATCGATTGCTCTAAAGAACAAATGACTATTGGTCGACCAAGATTTTTTTGTTGTTGTTTGGGACAGCCCTACATCTCATCACTGAACAAGTGCCAAGTCTCTCGGCTGTGGTTTTACATAGGCCTAATTTAGCCTAACAAATGTCAAATATTGATTTAGAAGACAGGCATTCCTTTTCCTTACCCATTTTTCGTTTTTTCCTCTTGTCCTTTTTCTTGATGGTGGTCGCAGCTCTCCTGAGGGTGGATTTAGCTGCCTTGGCCTTACAGAGTGGGCTCCTGTCTGGTCTGCTCTGCCCACCTGTTGCACGTAGTTCCGTCTCTTTCTTCCTTTTCTTTTTCTTGGCCCAAATCCTGTCCATCCTATTCTCTGTCAAGTTCACCTTGCGGGGGTGGCCAGCACCAGAGGCTGACGTTATTGATTTCTTGTCCGTGGCACAACGGCAGCGATGATTGTCCTCCGACTTTGTCCCCATTTTGGAGAAACATTTTGGACAAGGTCTTTGTCCCTCAGTGAGTTTGTTCCTGTCCACTTTAACATGGACATCAGTCGGTCTCATGGGTACGGCTACACCAGGCCTGCTGGTTGCCTTAGCAGGGCGAGCAGGGGACTTCCCTGTATAGCAGTGTTCCCCCACACTGAGACGTGGCTCACATGACCCTGCGGACGACCCTGATGATACATTCGACCCCTCTTCCTGTTTCACCTGAAGTCTATTAGGCCTATATTCCAATTCCTGTGGCTCTTCCTTTACACTCCCTCTGCCCACAAAGTCCTTGATATGTGAAGAGGGTGCAGTAGAGCCAATGAGTCTGTTCTGATTAGTAGGCTTACAGTCCTCCTTATCACCCTCATCCTCCATCCCCCGCCCAGTTCCACCCCTGCTCCTGTCCCCGTTCTCCTCTTTAACCCTCCCACCACTCAGTCTGTCAGAACTAGGTTTCTCCTCAGACTCCTCCTCCATTGAAACCAGGTGCTCAGAGTCCTTCTGCTTGTCAGATTCCTCTGATAGCCCTTTGTCAGGCTCCACCCTCTTCACCCAGACAGCTGGTAAGGGGAAGTCAGAGGGCATGCTGGCACTCTGGCAGTAGATACGTAGGTCCGCCCCGCAGAAATGCGGAAAGTGTATGTAGGCATTCTCGTTCCCGTCGTAGCCCAGGATGGACTCTCGGCACTCGTGGATGGGCTGGCCCAGCACAGCGTCCTGCACGTCCTTCTGGGTCTCGTATATGTTGTCACACAGGCCTTTGAGCAGCCACACACGCTGGATGAAGGGTAAGAGATGGAAGGGGGTCTCCTCCAGGGGACTAACCACCCCGACTGTCCTGAAGAATTGATGGGATAGGCCCAGCTGCTCAGCCATCCACCCCTGGTCCTCCGCCGTACCCATAGCGTAGTACCAGCCTTGCACCTTCTGCCGGAGCTCGGACTCCCAGCGGCGGTAGGTGAGGGCTGGGCGACGGTGGAGCGTCCCCCTCCTCTGGGGCGGGCAGAGAAGTGAACTCATGATCTTGGAGAGGAAGACGCTGCAGCGAGGCATGAGGAGACACCGCTCCAGCTCAAAGAACACTATCTCTGGGAGGTTGAGAGCTGCCTGGGCCAGGCAGAGGAAGTGGCCGATGGCAGGGAGTTCCCACATGGTCTTCAAGGGGGTCTGGATGGCCTGGGAGAGAAGACTGCGCTCCCACTCCTCCACCTCCTTGGCTGAGGTCTCCTCCGCCTCCTTCTTATCTAGCTCCCGCTGCCTACAATCAGAAATGAAGGATGAGTTTATCAAGCAGATGTAATACTAAACACAATCACAGCCACACACAGAATTAAATATTATTATCGAAAATGTTTAATGTAATTATAGTGTCACAGTTGTGGGGATAAAGTAGTCTATGGAATTTTCAAGTTTTTATTCTGACCACGGAGGGAGTCAGAACATAGAAAACCCAACATCTGCCTGGCCAGGCCTTAGCCTCAGGCACTGGAGCATTCCAGGGCGGCAGGTAGCTTAGTGGGTAAGAGCGTTGTGCCAGTAACCGAAAGGTCGCTGGTTCTAATCCCCGAGCCGACTAGGTGAAAAATCTGTCGATGTGCCCTTGAGCAAGGCACTTAACCCTAATTGCTCCTGTAAGTCACTATGGATAAGAGCGTCTGCTAAATGACAAAAAAAAATTTTTTTTAAAATAATAATATCTTACCTCTTCTCTTCCTTGACTCTCTGCTGCTCCTCCAGCCTGAGTGCCTGCACCATGATGGACTCATTTCCCCCCACTGTGATCGTGGCCAGGCTGCGAGGCACTGTCCTCCGTCTGGTAGAGGTGCCCACAGGCGCCCTCTCATCCTCGGTCCCCAAACGACCCATGGAGGTCACCGCCAGAGTGGTCTTCTCTCGCAGCGTCCTGGTTGGGTAGGTGGATACAGACACAGCATCATTGGGCTAGTTAGGGTCCCAGTCATTTCATCAAGGGTCCTGGATGAAACAGACACTACTGATGTGTGTCACTACTGACAATTGACGAATGAATCCATATCGTTGAATGTGTACATTTTAAGTGTAAATGAATGTATGTACAATAGGTAGGCTATGTCATGAATACTTGAATGAATATATGTACCGTGCATTCGGAAAGTATTCAGACCCCTTGACTTTTCCCACATTGTTATGTTACAGCCTTATTCTAAAATTGATTAAATCGTTTTCCACCTCATCAATCTACACAATACCCCATAATGAAAAAGCGAAAACAGGTATTTAGAAAAATGTCCTAATTTATAAAAAACAGAAATAACTTTACATTAGTATTCAGACCCTTTGCTATGAGACTCGAAATTAAGCTCCGGTGCATTCTGTTTCCATAGATCATCCTTGAGATGTTTCTACAACTTGATTGGAGTCCACCTGTGGTAAATTCAATGGATTGGACATGATTTGGAAAGGCACACACCTGCCTATATAAGGTCCTACAGTTGACAGTGCATGTCAGAGCAAAAACCAAGCCATTAGGTCGAAGGAATTGTCCGTAGAGCGTCAAGACAGGATTGTGTCGAGGCACAGATCTGGGGAAGGGTACCAAAAAATGTCTGCAGCATTGAAGGTCCCCAAGAACACAGTGGCCTCCATCATTCTTAAATGGAAGAAGCTTGGAACAACCAAGACTCTTCCAAGAGCTGGCCGCACGGCCAAACTGAGCAATCGGGGGAGAAGGGCCTCGGTCAGGGAGGTGACCAAGAACGCGATGGTCACTCTGACAGAGCACCAGATTTCCTCTGTGGAGATGGGAGAACCTTCCAGAAAGACAACCATCTCTGCAGCACTCCACCAATCAGGCCTTTATGGTAGTGGCCAGATGAATGCCACTCCTCAGTAAAAGGCACGACAGCCCGCTTGGAGTTTGCCAAAAGGCACCTAAAGGACTCTCAGACCATGAGAATCAAGATTCTCTGGTCTGATGAAACCAAGACTGAACTCTTTGGCCTGAACGCTAAGCGTCACGTCTGGAGGAAACCTGGCACCATCCCTACAGTGAAGCACGGTGGTGGCAGCATCATGCTGTGGGGATTTTTTTTCAGCGGGAGGGACTGGGAGACTAGTCAGGATCGAGGGAAAGATGAACGGAGCAAAGTACAGAGATCCTTGATGAAAACCTGCTCCAGAGCGCTCAGGACCCAAAAAGACTCAAGGCTGTAATCGCTGCCAAAGGTGCTTCGACAAAGTACTGAGTAAAGGGTCTGAATATTT
This sequence comes from Coregonus lavaretus, assembly GCF_964263955.1. Classification (NCBI taxonomy): domain Eukaryota; kingdom Metazoa; phylum Chordata; class Actinopteri; order Salmoniformes; family Salmonidae; genus Coregonus; species Coregonus lavaretus. The sequence goes on along the minus strand of NC_139997.1, from coordinate 8,010,633 downwards.
ATGTAAATGTAATATTTATATTATTATAATTTTGTGTATATATATATATATATATATATATATATATATATATATATATATATATATATATAAAAACAGTTTTTGCTTTGCCATTATGGGGTGTATAAATAAGGCTGTAACGTAACACAATGTGGAAAAAGTCAAAGGGTCTGAATACTTTCCGAATGCAATGTACGTATGTAAGGCTTGCACTTGCTTACCTTGATAGCAGTGTCAACTTCTGCTCAAGCATTATTTCCAATTTCTGTGCCTGTTTAGAAATCCAGTGGTCGACCCCATGGTACCTATAGCAGTTCTCTAGCATTAGCCTGAAGTCTGCCACAAACTCTGTGATTGTTTCATATTCCCGGCTAACAAACTTCTCCTCCATCCTTCTGAAACACATAGAATTCTTGAGGAGACCCCCAACCCGGTCAGTGTGTTTTTCAAGGCCGATGGGGTGCAAGAAGGGAGTCATAATGCCTTTGTGCTTTTCCAGAAGAAAGCCATTAAATATCCTATAGGCCTGCTGTAACTCATAGCTACGGTCTTCTTCTACTGTAACTGTAGTAGGTATGCAGACCTCTGACAATGACAGTTCGTTTGAGATTTCAGGCACCCCATCATGTCTTAGTGCAGGATTACTAGTAGAACTACCGTGGGAAAGAACATGAACATTCTCCAGGGAGGTTCCGTTGCTGAGTCCTCCTTCGGTGACTAGGCGGCTGCGTTCAGTGCTGTGCCATTTGGAGTCTAATGATGATACAATGTGAACATTCTGATTCTGAGATCCTGAACCCAGTTCATTCTGACAGTCTCGGTTGAGAAAAAATAAATTACTATTGTGGCTGTCCTTTTTGTTGGACATGTCTTGCTGCTCCCCTGTGTCGTTTCGCACCTTGGATGGGTTACAAGTTTCAGTTTGCACTTTCATGTTGCTGGCTGCACTGTATTTCAATAAGAGGTAGCTAACATACTAGCTAACTGACTACTAAAAAAACCTGCCTCTTTTATTGGCCAACATTAGTACGCTTTGCTGCCATCTTTTTGACCAAATTATCCTGCACAATTGGCAGTGGATATATTATATCCTGCCAATTAGGGTCACATACATAACTTGGCAAGTCCTTCCTTGTTTTGACTCTTCAAAACATTCACCCGCACGTGCAAGAATGAGTTGACGTTACAGTGCTAACTAGTTAGCCAAACATTAGCTAGTACTAACAAGCTACTTATGATTTAGTTAACTTGACAGCATTGTGAGAGATATGTTATGAACGTTAGTTTGACAGCGAACATTATTCGTTGTTCATTAAGTTATAATAGGTGGTGATTATTTAGCTAATCCACCACAAACATCTAGCAAACTAATAAACAGCAGTCAAATTTACTGGCTAACCGGTAAGGCGGATTGCAAGCTAACGTTAGTTAGCTAGCTAACATAAGTTGACAAGAAACAAAGTGAAGTTCAAAATTAGCCATATAGCTATTACCTAGTCGAACTTTCTTTGATAAATTATATGATGGGACTGGTTGTCTAGATTCGACAAATAGCTAACTCATTTTACAAGGCCATTACTCATACCTCACAATCAGCGCTTTAAGGTCGCGTCGGATACAAGCGGTACAAACTGCAAGTTAACTAGCCAACTTGTTAGCTAGCAGCTAGTTAGTGTGGCTGTGTCTCCTTCACAGCCTATCATTGAGCTCATGGTTTCCAGTCAGAGGCCTGGTCTGCAGTGTCCGGAACAACGTTATCAGGGAACATGTTAGGCAACACAGCGATGAATCCTTGCTATGATGAGCCAACGAAACAAGTTTAGCTAGAAAGATAGATAGCTAACTGAGAAGATCCATCAATTCAGCAAGCTTGCTAGGTAGTTAGCTAGCTAGCCATAGTTAGCAGGTTAGCTAACAATTCATGTAAGTTAGCTAACTTCAACATTTCTACAATTAAATTAAACTAGCTAATGACAAAGTAACTCCATAAATCTAGCTAGACAACTTTCTAACTCAGCTGAACAGTCTACAAAGTTAGCTAGGTATCGAGTCCGTTACACCAGAGAGCCTATGCTAGCTAGCTAACAAAATATTCCCCGTTACGTTTCTTTGCAACGTCATGGGTGTGTGCACCCTGACGTAGTCGCGTGGCACATATTTTGATTTGGGTTTCATATCACTGAGGGGACTTTTATAAATTTTAAATTTTAGTAATTTAGCAGACGCTCTTATTAATTCCATTCCATTCACACTGTTAGGGACATTTTGTTGTCTGAAGAGATAGCCTTGAATTGTACATCTTGTCTCATACAATCATTGGTTCCTGTAGGTGCTGGGTAGAGACATGAGGGGTCGGTCATGACTCCCTCCTCAGACCTTTTGTAAGTTAAGATAGGAGACGGTGCCAGACACATGCAGGAACCAACCCTATGAACCATGCCTATGTAGCTTGTCTGTGTAAGCAGTATACAGTGGGGAAAAAAAGTATTTAGTCAGCCACCAATTGTGCAAGTTCTCCCACTTAAAAAGATGAGAGAGGCTTGTAATTTTCATCATAGGTACACGGAATAATAATAAATATAATATGCCATTTAGCAGACGCTTTTATCCAAAGCGACTTACAGTCATGCGTGCATACATTTTTGTGTATGGGTGGTCCCGGGGATCGAACCCACTACCCTGGCGTTACAAGCGCCGTACTCTACCAGCTGAGCTACAGAGGACAAATTGAGAAAAAAAAATCCAGAAAATCACATTGTAGGATTTTTAATGAATTTATTTGCAAATTATGGTGGAAAATAAGTATTTGGTCACCTACAAACAAGCAAGATTTCTGGCTCTCACAGACCTGTAACTTCTTCTTTAAGAGGCTCCTCTGTTCTCCACTCGTTACCTGTATTAATGGCACCTGTTTGAACTTGTTATCAGTATAAAAGACACCTGTCCACAACCTCAAACAGTCACACTCCAAACTCCACTATGGCCAAGACCAAAGAGCTGTCAAAGGACACCAGAAACAAAATTGTAGACCTGCACCAGGCTGGGAAGACTGAATCTGCAATAGGTAAGCAGCTTGGTTTGAAGAAATCAACTGTGGGAGCAATTATTAGGAAATGGAAGACATACAAGACCACTGATAATCTCCCTCGATCTGGGGCTCCACGCAAGATCTCACCCCGTGGGGTCAAAATGATCACAAGAACGGTGAGCAAAAATCCCAGAACCACACGGGGGGACCTAGTGAATGACCTGCAGAGAGCTGGGACCAAAGCAACAAAGCCTACCATCAGTAACACACTACGCCGCCAGGGACTCAAATCCTGCAGTGCCAGACGTGTCCCCCTGCTTAAGCCAGTACATGTCCAGGCCCGTCTGAAGTTTGCTAGAGTGCATTTGGATGATCCAGAAGAGGATTGGGAGAATGTCATATGGTCAGATGAAACCAAAATAGAACTTTTTGGTAAAAACTCAACTCGTCGTGTTTGGAGGACAAAGAATGCTGAGTTGCATCCAAAGAACACCATACCTACTGTGAAGCATGGGGGTGGAAACATCATGCTTTGGGGCTGTTTTTCTGCAAAGGGACCAGGACGACTGATCCGTGTAAAGGAAAGAATGAATGGGGCCATGTATCGTGAGATTTTGAGTGAAAACCTCCTTCCATCAGCAAGGGCATTGAAGATGAAACGTGGCTGGGTCTTTCAGCATGACAATGATCCCAAACACACCGCCCGGGCAACGAAGGAGTGGCTTCGTAAGAAGCATTTCAAGGTCCTGGAGTGGCCTAGCCAGTCTCCAGATCTCAACCCCATAGAAAATCTTTGGAGGGAGTTGAAAGTCCGTGTTGCCCAGCGACAGCCCCAAAACATCACTGCTCTAGATGAGATCTGCATGGAGGAATGGGCCAAAATAAAAGCAACAGTGTGTGAAAACCTTCTGAAGACTTACAGAAAACGTTTGACCTGTGTCATTGCCAACAAAGGGTATATAACAAAGTATTGAGAAACTTTTGTTATTGACCAAATACTTATTTTCCACCATAATTTGCAAATAAATTCATTAAAAATCCTACAATGTGATTTTCTGGATTTTTTTTCCTCATTTTGTCTGTCATAGTTGACGTGTACCTATGATGAAAATTACAGGCCTCTCTCATCTTTTTAAGTGGGAGAACTTGCACAATTGGTGGCTGTCTAAATACTTTTTTCCCCCACTGTATGGATCTGTTGGGGCGGTATGCAAGTTGGAGTGGGTCTAGGGTTTCTGGGATAATGGGGTTGATGTGAGCCATGACCAGCCTTTCAAAGCACTTCATGGCTACAGACATGAGTGCTACGGGTCGGTAGTCATTTAGGCAGGTTATCTTAGTGTTCTTGGGCACAGAGACTATGGTGATCTGCTTGAAACATGTTGGTATTACAGACTCAGTCAGGGATATGTTGAAAATGTCAGTGAAGACTCTTGCCAGTTGGTCAGCGCATGCTCGGAGTACACGTCCTGGTAATCCGTCTGGCCCTCCGGCCTTGTGAATGTTGACCTGCTTAAAAGTCTTACTCACATCGGCTACGGAGAGCGTGATCACATAGTCATCCGGAACAGCTGATGCTCTCATGCATGCTTCAGTGTTGCTTGCCTCGACGCGAGCATAGAAGTGATTTAGCTCATTTTGTAGGCTTGTGTCACTGGGCAGCTCGCGGCTGTGCTTCCCTTTGTAGTCTGAAATAGTTTGCAAGGCCTGCCACATCTGACGAGCGTCAGAGCCGGTGTAGTACGATTCAATCTTAGTCCTGTATTGACTCTTTGCCTGTTTGATGGTTCGTCGGAGGGCATAGCAGGATTTCTTATAAGCTTCCGGGTTAGAGTCCCTTGAAAGCAGCAGCTCTACCATTTAGCTCAGTGTGGATGTTGCCTGTAATCCATGGCTTCTGGTTGGGTTATGTACGTACGGTCACTGTGGGGACGAAGTCATCGATGCACTTATTGATGAAGCCAGTGACTGATGTGGTGTACTCCTCAATGCTATCGGAAGAATCCCGGAACATATTCTAGTCTGTGCTAGCAAAACAGTCCTGTAGCTTAGCATCTGCGTCATCTGACCAGTTCCATATTAACCGAGTCACTGGTTCTTCCTGCTTTAGTTTTTGCTTATAAGCAGGAATCAGGAGGATAGAATTATGGTCAGATTTGCCAAATGGAGGGCAAGGGAGAGCTTTGTACGAGTCTCTGTGTGTGGAGTAAAGGTGGTCTAGAGTTTTTTTCCCTCTGGTTGCACATTTAACATGCTGGTAGAAATGAGGTAGAACGGATTTAAGTTTCCCTGCATTAAAGTCCCCGGCCACTAGGAGTGCTGCCTCTGGATGAGCATTTTCCTGTTTACTTATGGCCGTATACAGCTCACTGAGTATAATCTTAGTGCCAGCATCGGTTTGTGGTGGTAAATAGACAGCTACGAAAAATATAGAAGAAAACTCTCTTGGTAAATAGTGTGGTCTACAGCTTATCATGAGATACTCTACCTCAGGCGAGCAAAACCTTGAGACTTCCTTAGTATTAGATTTCGTGCACCAGCTGTTGTTTACAAATATACACAGACCGCCACCCCTTGTCTTACCGGAGTCAGCCGTTCTATCCTGCCGATGTAGCGTATAGCCCGCCAGCTGTATGGTATCCATGTCGTCGTTCAGCCACGACTCGGTGAAACATAAGATATTACAGTTTTTAATGTCCCATCTCCTCCTCTACTGCCATTCATTCCAATGACTGGTTTGGATTTCTCCCTGACCATTTGCACCCCATTCTGGAACTTTGAGAGTTCATGACATAGCCCCTCTAGTAATTTAATAGGATCTCTATGGTCACCCCCCTCCCCAGACAGGATATGAACATGGCAAAAATGTTTAGAATGACAGGAATCTAGCTGTAAAACTGAAGAAAATAAATTTCTCAGCTTCGTTGCGAAATGTGTAGAATAGCATGAGATTAGCTATAAAACTGCACATGTTCCTCTCTGCCCCATGGCAAAATGTGTAGAATTGCAGGAAATTTGCTTTAAAACAGTAACATTTTCTCTCAGCCTCATGGCAAAATGTGTAGAATAGCATGAGATTAGCTATAAAACTGCACATTTTCTCTTTGCCCCATGCCAAAATGTGTAGAATTGTAGCAAGTTAGCCGTTTCCCCAAAATTAAAATAATTATTTGGGGTTGGGGGGGCTTTCTCAGACCTTGCGGGGGTCCCGTGAAACCGCGGTACGCCACTTAGATTAATCAGTTCATATAGGTTAGTGCTGGTTGACATCTGCAGAAGGCCTACCTGCACTGCACCGTAAGCTATTGTTCAGTATTCAGAGGCTCAGTGACTTTTGCAAGTTATATTTTATGCTGTCTATGATTCCACCACTAGATGTCAATAGAGACCCACAGTAGTAGTAGAGCAGAGCTCAGTCAATAGGTCTTTGGTCCAATTTATTCCAGGCAGGGTCCACTTCCAATACAGACAATACAGGACAGGTGTGTTGGCCACACCCACTAATTGCCCACACCTGATGCCAATGGTTGACCCGCCCATACATTTATATAAACCGTTCGTAGAGGTTGTGAATAGTTTAGGTAGAGTATTGCATTGAGAGAGCAAGTGGTAAAAGGAAGCTAGACGTGATCAATTGTTGTCATCATGTTTAGTATGGGCTGCATTTGTTCCTTTTAAAAAAATTCCATCTTCCCCCAACAGATACACAGATGACGCAATCTCTTTTGCACTCCACACTGCCCTCTCCCACCTGGACAAGAGGAACGCCTATGTGAGAATGCTGTTTTGGTATTTTATTAGGATCCCCATTAGCTGTTGCAAAAGCAGCAGCTACTCTTCCTGGGGTCCACATGAAACATGACATAATACAGAACATTAAATAGACAAGAACAGCTCAAGGACAGAACTACATCAATAAAAAATAAGCTACACGTAGCCTTCATATTGATACATACACACGAACTAGCTAGGTCAAATAGGGGCGAGGCGTTGTGCTGTGAGGTGTTGCTTTCTGTTTTTTCAAACCAGGTTTGCTGTTCATTTGAGCAATATTAGATGGAACAGCGTTCCATGCAATAATGGCACTATATAATACTGTCCATTGACTACAGCTCAGCGTTCAACACCATTGTGCCCTCCAAGCTCATCACAACATTCCGGTCCCTGGGACTGAACACCTCCCTCTGCAACTGGATCCTGGACTTCTGACGGGCCACCCCAGATGGTGAGGGTAGGCAACAGTACATCTGCCAACCCTCAACAAGGGGGCCCCTCGGGGGTGCATGCTTAGTCCCCTCCTGTACTCCCTGTTCACCCTAGACTGTCATTAAGTTTGATGATGATAGGCCTGATCACTGATGACGATGATTCCGCCTATACGGAGGAGGTCGGTGACCTGGCAGTGTGGTGCCAGGGCAACGACCTCTCACTCAACGTCAGAAAATCAAAGGAGCTGATCATGGACTACAGGAAACGGAGGGCCGAGCACGCCCACATCGACGGGGCTGTAGTGGAGCGGGTCGAGAGCTTAATGTTCCTCAGTGTCCACATCACTAAGGAATTAACATGGTCCACACACACCAACACGTGAAGAAGGCATGACCACGCCTCTTCCCCCTCAGGAGGCTGAAAAGATTTGGCATGGGCCCTCAGATCCTCAACGTTCTACAGCTGCACCATTGAGAGCATCTTGATTGGCTGCATCACCGCTTTGTATGGCAACTGCTTGGCATCCGACCTCAAGGCGCTACAGAGGGTAGTACGTACGGCCCAGTACATCACTGGGACTAAGCTCCCTGCCATCCAGGACCTCTACACCAGGCAGTGTCAGAGGAAGGCCCTAAAAATGGTCAGACTCCAGCCACCCAAGTCATAGACTGTTCTCTCTGCTACAGCACGGCAAGCGGTACTGATGCACCAAGTCTGGCACCAACAGTACCCTGAACAGCTTCTACCCCCAAGCCATAAGACTGCTAAATAGTAAAACAAATAGCTACCTGGACTATCTGCATTGACCCTCTTTTGACTTGTCACAAACGCTGCTACTGCTTATCTAGCCTGTTGCCTAGTCACTTTACCCCTACCTATATGTACATATCTACCTCAATTACCTCATACCCCTGCACATCGACTCTGTACTGGTACCCTGTGTGTATAGCCAAGATATCGTTCCTCATTGTGTATTTATTTCTTGTTATTTTTCTCTCTAAATTGTTGGAAGGGCCTGTAATCATTTCACTGTTGGTCTACTCCTGTTTACAAAGCATGTGATTTGATTTAGACAAATATTTTGTAGATGTATTTTTTGAACTGTCTCCTATTTATCAACCCAACTCTTTACAATGCAAGTCGGTGTAGCCTTTAATTTGACATTGAAGTTAGACATTCAATATCAATGCCTTAATTTGACAATGACCACTAGGTACGTTGCACATTCTAAAAAAAAGGTGAGATATACCAGAGCTATGAGAGAAAGGAGATGGGAATCGCAATAGTCAATGAATGGGGAAACGTATAACGCCCCACCCAGCAGACTGTCGACCAATTGCGCTCACGTTTTTACTCGGTTGCTAATCGTCACGCCAGCCCTTCTAAAAGTTGAGAAACCTAACTATTTTCCTCAAGTATGTAATGCCCCGATTCCAAAGCTATATGACATTACAGAGAACAAGTTCATTATTCCACATCTCGGAAAAGATTTGCAATGTTGTACTTCATGAAATTCTTCCTAATGTTGGATTTTTTAGCTAGCGCCCAATGACAAAGGTGCTTAAAGATGGGGGAATTCAGATATGACCTCATTGTTTTTAGCACTACCAACAGAGTTCTTAAACTATGGCGGCCAACTTGATCAAATGTGCCAGTCAATCTACTTTTTAGTATACTGTGCTTCGCTAATACAAAAGCATAACGGAGAGTAATGTACAATACGGCGAACTTAGCAAACAAGGCATTTTTGGTAAGTACATGGGGGCAACCATCTTTATGCACCTTCGCTATTGACTCCCATTCCCTACTTGAAGGAGAGCTTTCCTTGTCCCTGAATCGCCCAGAATGCACCGTGTGGCCCATTGACAACGCATGGGCAACGTACACAATGGGCGGTAATACGATTCCAATGGAGTATCTCTGGGTATACTGACATCCGTTGGCTGGGTTTCTTGTATTAGCATGCCCACAAAAAAGGGGTCTTCACTAGTTACCCCAGCCACAAAGTCATAAACCCCGCTCATGTTTACAATTAATCTTCTTAAAATCATTATAAACCTTACCTTACCCACAACTTATGCCTAACCCTAAACTCAAATTAAGACCAAAAAGCACATTTTTGTTTTCATGAATTTTAACGATATATAAACAATTTTGACTTTGTGGCTGTGCTATCTATTGGAAACCACAAAAAATGGGCCCTGCGTCTTTAACGGCAAATTGTACTGAATTTTATTTCGCGAGATTTGCTTGGCGCCGTGACCCATGTGAGAGACACCTCCTGCAAGAATTATTCTCCCCTGCAGAGGAAAAGGCTATGGAGCGCTGAACGTTTTCACTGTTATTCCCCTTTCCCCCCAAGCCCGGTATTTGTTGTGTTTAGATTTCTGTAACCTTTTTGGTGGCTATAGGGCGGTGGAACGATGTGGATTCAAATTCGGACCATAGACGGAAAGGAGACACGAACCATTGAGGATCTTTCCAGGCTGACCAAAATTGAGTCTCTGAGGCTGAAAATCCAAGAGATCTTCAATGTAAACCCCGGACAACAACGGTTATTCTATCGGGGCAAACAGGTAGATGTTATCTAACCTATGGCCATCGTAACAGTCGTTTGTTGTTTGTTTACATTGCAGGATTAGGAGGCTGCTAACGTATTTAGAACCGGAGCTTCCTGTTTTGAAGGGAATTCGCCAACAGATCTTGCGCAAGAACCGAGAGGACGCACTCTGTCAGTGATATTAATGCGCTGCTGTTGTCCCCATTCATGCTTTATCTACTGTTGGATACATTGTTGCAACGTTTTTTCAGTTGGCCTATATAAGATGCATTAGCCAACACTTGAGCTAGAGAGATGAGAAATGGCGTATACGTCGTGTCTTTTTCCAGATATTTAGTGTTTTCCACATGTCGGGAAGGCAATAGAAAATGTCCCCTTATTAGAACCTCATTCAGATCCAATGACCAATTAGATATTTTCTGTTTTATTTTCTTTGATATTTTGGATAGGTGGGAATATTTTATATAATTACCCGGTAATAGTCTTAGATGCATTGCAAACAAGAATCAGCCACGTTTTCAAAAACATTTGGGATCTTTACTAATGTAGTTTCATTGCCTTTGATGTTCATGCGGCATGTGATTGTATGATGCATTTGTTTACGCTTAGGATGCGTTGCTCCACGTGCATTGCCATCCAGTGAAGTGCAGTGTTTACAGCCGCGCGCTACTGGTTTGACACACACTCAACGTCACAGCATAGTGAAGACGGTGGTTAGGTTTTCTAGTGAAAGATGCTACTGTCAGAGTTATCTAAGCATGATTACTTTGTTTCCCCATATTCTGCATGTACATGTACATTCTAGAAGCTGAAGTGGATTCACACATTTTCTCTCATTAACATTACCTCTTTTACAATAGGACATTGATCAGTCAGTGCAACATTGTATTTTCTGAGACTTCATATAATTCCTTGTCATAATTTCAGTGTTTGTGAAGGTAATATGCTAGAATCCTCTGTATCTTTTTTAGGGCTCTGTTTCCAATGTAGTATTAATGACTAGTAGCCTGAGCGTTGTCAGAATAGGTGTACAACCACCTAATGACTCAAAATGCAGACAGTTAAGAAAAACACTGGCGATAAGGTTGGAGACATCCTGTGTAGGCCTACTGCCCATATAATAGCCATTAAGTCCTCTCCTGTTTGTGTCGAATCTAATTGTATTTGTCGGATGCTTCGTAAACAACAGGTGAAGACTAACAGTGAAATGCTTACATTTACATTTTAGTCATTTAGCAGACACTCTTATCCAGAGCGACTTACAGTTAGTGAGTGCATACATTTTTCATACTGGCCCCCAGTGGGAATTGAACCCACAACCCTGGCGTTGCACGCGCCATGCTCTACCAACTGAGCTACAGGAGGCCTACAGAATAAATAATTGAACAAATAATAACATGAGGAATAAATACACAATGAGTAATGATAACTTGGCTTTATACACAGGGTTACCAGTACCGAGTCGATGTGCAGGGGTACGAGGTAATTGAGGTAGATATCATTTACATTTACGTCATTTAGCAGACGCTCTTATCCAGAGCGACTTACAAATTGGTGCATTCACCTTATAGCCAGTGGGATAACCACTTTACAATATGTTGTTTTTTTATGTACATATAGTTGTACATATAGGTAGTGGTAAAGTGACTAGGCAACAGGATAGATAATAAACAGTAGCAGCAGCGTTTGTGATGAGTCAAAAGAGTTAGTGCAAAAAGGGTCAATGCAGATAGTCCGGGTAGCTATTTAGCAATCTTATGGCTTGGGGGTAGAAGGTGTGTGTGTGTGTGTGTGTGGCGCCCACTTCACAATTGGCGGTAATCTGAGTATTCAGATGTAGAATGCTGGGAGGAGGACGCTGTAGTCAGACAGTTAATCGTCTGAGCACTGTGTCCCTGCCTACTTCCCAAATGGCACCCTATTTCTTATGTAATGCACTACTTTTGACCACGGCCCATACATACTAGGTAGATAATAAGGTGTAATTTGGGACACACTCCCTGTGTGGGGAATATTAAAGTTGGAATAATGACTCAACGGGGCAGCCCATAACGAAAATACTGCCTTTCTATTATCATCATTTAATACACTTTAATCACACCATTTTAATCCAGTTATTTGATTGATCAAATAAATGGTTTCCCTTTGAAGGCCCTTTAGCCATCCTTAAATCCTAGGCCGCACTTTTACATTTTAATCTGTAAATAGATCAACTAAAGCAGAATTGTGTCATTGAAAATAAATAGGTCGATCTTGTTTTCCCTGATGTTTGACACTACATGAAGGATTGAAATGGTTTTGTCTCTTGCTTGGGGAGGGATTTCATTCCCGCGGAAGTCGTTCGTTGCTGTATAATGTTGTGCAGTACAGCATGAGGTGTCGGCCATTTTGCATTTTTTGAATGAGGAATCCCTCCATGTGTTTGTCTGTGGAGAGGAAACATGGGACGTAGCCACGCCAAGCCTACTTTTTTTTTTGTGGGGAGCAAGCGACTAAGCAGGTTTCATTTATAAAGTTAATTTAAACTTGGTTAGCTTTGACAGGGGTGTTCAGTTGACAGCCCACCTATGTTTCATCACTGTGTGATTTATGCATGGCTGTCTGTTTCTAAGGAAACAATATGCTTTTCTCTTCCTGCATTTCCATACCTAGTGTTGAATTTTCCCACAATCCTTTTATTTATGCCTAGTTAATGATAATAATACATAATATATGTCATTTAGCAGACGCTTTTATCCAACGCGACTTAGTCATGCGTGCATACATTTTATGACGTACGGTTGGTCCCGGGAATCGAAACCACTATCCTGGCGTTGCAAGCACTATGCTCTACCAAATGAGCTGCAGAGGACCACAATATGTGCTAGGCTATGGTTTTGAGGGTTATAAGGCTTATTATACAAGAAGACCCTTGGTTTTCAGTGCTGATTTTGTGTAGTACTGTAGTAAAGTTGTATTGTAGTGCAATGTAGTGTAGGCCTAGTAGTACAGGAATGTACTGTAGTAAAGTTGTAATGTAGTAATGTAGTGTAGTACAGTACAGTAATGTAGTGTAGTAAAGTAGTAATGTAGTGTAGGCCTAGTAGTACAGGAATGTACTGTAGTAAAGTTGTAATGTAGTACAGTAATGTAGTGTAGTAATGTAGTGTAGGCCTAGTAGTACAGGAATGTACTGTAGTAATGTAGTAATGTAGTGTAGTACAGTACAGTAATGTAGTGTAGTAAAGTAGTAATGTAGTGTAGGCCTAGTAGTACAGGAATGTACTGTAGTAAAGTTGTAATGTAGTACAGTAATGTAGTGTAGTAATGTAGTGTAGGCCTAGTAGTACAGGAATGTACTGTAGTAAAGTTGTAATGTAGTAATGTAGTGTAGTAATGTAGTGTAGGCCTAGTAGTACAGGAATGTACTGTAGTAAAGTTGTAATGTAGTAATGTAGTGTAGTACAGTACAGTAATGTAGTGTAGTAATGTAGTGTAGGCCTAGTAGTACAGGAATGTACTGTAGTAGGCTAGTCCTTTTATTTCCTCTGCCTCATAGGAAAGCAGTCAGGGTGGGTGGGGGATTTCCACGTGTGAAGAATGAGCCACTCACAGTACAGACTACCAAACACTGTTAGAATATGTTGCCGGAGGAGACTTGTTCAACTCATTCAATATCAAAATGGCGTCGTTTCAGCCCTAGTTCAAAGTACAGACTGACTCTGCCCTTGTGTTTGAATGATGGTCAATTTTACAATGCCACAGTGGTCTTGTAAGTCTGTGGTAAAGGAACCTCTCTAGTCTCTACACTACCTGCCTAACAGTCACCCGCTTTCCCTTACATAGAAATAGTCACGTTGCCATTCTCTTTCAGATCAGAACATACTGTCTCGTCGTCACACTCAAGGCATGTGATTGGTTGGTTTTGAATTGTGCTCCCTGTCTATTGGTGAGTGAGCGTTGCTCAGAGTGTTTGTTTGAAGGTCAGGCAGTAGTATTTCACTTTTCGAGTTGTAATGACCATTCGGTGCCAAAAAAACACTTGTACGTCTGGCATGTTATAAATGCTCCCAAATGCGAGAAAAGACCGATCAACAACTATTTTTCATAAACACAAATACAAACGCAATGTTTTCAACACGACAGACTAATAAACCGTGACACATTTTCTCTGTTGGAAAATCAGGGCATTTGTTCAGTTATCTTGTTATTGCTCAGAGGCATTGAGGGCTTTGTAAGAACTGGTTCCATCGTTGTCCAGGGTTTTGGGGGACAGGGATAAGAGTGAGCTGCAGTCAGCCATGCGTACAGGCACGCCTTGCTCTCTCCAGTTTAGGGCTGGGCTGGCAGAAGGTTTGGAGCCTGTCGTCTGACAGGGCTGAGGGCACTTGAATCCAGTTACTGTGAATCCAGTTTCACAGTGCTTCTTGCCTGCAGTGGATGCAGTTTAATAACCTGATGAAAGATGGTGTCCTTTCTGAGTTAAGAAATGAACAGTGTGCCATTAAGAAGTGGCAGTTGAGGTAGATCAATGTAGTCCATGGTCGTGTTCATAAGGGCACACTGTAATAAGATGTTTCAAAGCATTTTCTAACAGAAAACGAAAAGTAGCATTTCTTATTGGACAAGTTCAGGTACTCCCTCTCCTTTTTCTTCCATTTTGTGCCTACTGAACACAGCCCAGTATTCTGTGAATCCTGTAGGTCAAAGGTCAAAGTAATTGTTACGCTGTAGGAAGTGGTGTAGTTCAAAGTAATTGTTACGTTGTAGGAAGTGGTGTAGTTCAAAGTAACTGTTACGTTGTAGGAAGTGGTGAAGTTTTCTGAGAGAGGTCAGTGTGAAATGGGGAGTAGGAGGGAATCAATCCAAAGCTTTAGGCTTTTGTAGGCTTAGGTGTGTTTTATGTAGCCCATCTTTTCTGCCCTCCTGCCCTTTCACCTAGTTTCTGTGGCATCTAAATTCTGTCAGATGGCTCTTGGTGAAGTACTGCTTGCCATATAGAAGACCTTACAGACACTGCGATAGGACAATGAATCCATTGACGTATTTTGTTGGTAACCATGAACCTAGCTCTGGCTTTTATAAACAATAACATTCAAGTCTTTAAAGTCTGTTAGATGACTAATGTGATGTAGATGTTGAGCGGCTTCACTCCAAGTAGATTGTATGTTTTAAATATTCGATAAAAAAAATAAGTATTTAAAGAATGTTAAATGGAAATATTCTAGTCTAGTCCAAGCTTAGCAATTTTATGTTCAAATACCCTGCATGTGGATTTAGGCTAGTTATCACAGTATTCGCGCGGTCTAGTCTAGTTCTGTTGTTGGTGGTTCCTTCAGCGGCGACGCTACGTTGAAGCCTGTGTTTGATCATTTGAATAGCAGCTAGCTACAGGAACTGTGCCACAGTTGTTGGTAATGTAAGGTAATTGGGAGCACTTTCCTTTTCACTCTACCGGAACGGTTTGTCAAAAACGCAGGGTCCTGCTTTACGAACACAACGGCTAGAAAGAAACAAGGTTTGGGGGGAGAGGAGAGCAAGCCGCACCGAGCATGTATTTACTAGAGATGAAGAATGGAACCTGTTTGAGAAACAACGACTGTGTGATGTATAGATTAATAAATAAAGCAGTAGTTTGGGTACACACTAGACGGACAGTTCCATGTCAGTGTTTTGGGCTGCTTGGGGCCGGGGTGTTCGCTCTTGATTAGAAACGTGACCTATTTTTTCTTTTTTTTCTTATTGCTCCCCTCTTTGGCAGTCTAGCGGGCGAGGGGTGGGTTGGGCGGCGGGATGGGCTGTGGGGGATGGGCTACGAAGCAGGAGCACACTGTCTGGTTGAGCAGTGTGTGTGTGTTGGGCGTTTCCTAACTTATCCCAGAATTACTTTCTCCCCGCCAGGCTCTGACTGTGGCTCTCTAGACTCACTATCAGCCCCGCTGACTCTATAGACTAGTCTCTCACCACCAGCCCCACTAATTGGTATAGTTTTGCACCTTTTGATGCATTAGGGAAATCAATCGTCACACATACAACAGCCCTGACTCACTTATGAAAATACACACACACACACAGCTGTGCGTACACACAAAAACACCAAGTGCGTTTGGCACGTACGCACAAATACCTTCCCCAATTCTGATAGAGGTTGATCCCAGGTGGTCCAATCCACTTAATTGGCAGACACAGATAAACCCCACAAAAGTACCATGGTTATAATATAAATATTCTGTCATTTTAATTGCATTTACAGAGTACTTTTCTCTGTTGTGTTTAAAATCATTACGAGATGCCAAGTCATATCTGTCAGCAAGGATAGAATCTAATTGACTTTTCCAGGTTCGGCCTGGTGGTGTAGTGTTGCCCTCCTCTCCACCTGGAATAGATTAGGTTTCTGTTTCTTATCATAATGAACGGAACAGTCCAGCAATTGCCTATTCAAACAGTAAAGGAGACGTTCAATAATTACGTATTCAGAATAGGTTGTCCCAACCTTGCCAGGGCATAAGCAAAGCACATCCAATGCTGTTTTAGTCACTGTCTGATGAGAGCTGTGCTTGTAATGATTAGAATTGAGCTTTTCAAAGACAGTCCGGCTGACATGTCACCTCGGATAAGACAAACACAGAAATGAGTTTGACTGGGGAGAGGTGGTAATTGCGATCAATAACCAAATAATAACGGGAATAAACACTAGGGCCGTCCCCAAAAACAAAAAAATACAAAAAATCTTGGTCGACTGAAAGTCGTCGGTTCTTCCGACCAATCGATTGGTTGAAATGTTAAAATGGGTATTTTTCCATATATAGACACACCCTATGTGTTTTAATTAGATCAACTATATGCATTGAGCTTGTCTGATGCTTTAAGCTTACTTTTTTATGAAATAAGGCACAAATGACTCAAGAGGGAGCCAGATATCTAGATAACCAGAAGAACAAAACTCTCCTGAAGTTGCCGGTAATAGGCTACACGAGGAGTCGGCAACCCTTCTTATGTGGATTGCCAATTTATCTTACCATTTCTACCGATCTGCATGCCAGTTATGGTTTTCATATACACATTTTGGTGGAACAGTTGCATTTAATTTATAATAGCGTCTTCATATCTCAAAATCATTGTCATGTGGTTAATCAAAATTCTATCAAAATCTAAAGGAAAATGATACAAACCAAAAAAGTAACTTCTATTGCCATTGCCAAGTATGTAAAAATAGCCTACATAAAGCCAACAAATAAAAACATTGCAGCCTGCAGGTAGAAAATATCCTGATAAAAATAAATATCCTATAAATCACATTGGCTACACATGGCCTGTCTCCAAGGAACTTGAAACATTGTATTAACTATTAACTCAGAGCTTGAGGCGTCACTACATACCTCCTGGTTCGATTCCAGGCTGTATCACAACCGGCCGTGATTGGGAGTCCCATAGGGTCCGGGTTTGGCCGGTGTAGGCCGTCATTGTAAATAAGAATTTGTTCTTAACTGACTTGCCTAGTTAAATAAAGGTAAAATAAATAAAATAAAATAAAACTTGGGTCCAGCCGAAGCTTGCACTAGCGAACTTGCCACATTGTATGAAATATTCTGGGCCCTCAGAGTTTCCCCGTGCCAGTGAGCTCCGGACAGACACAGCTGTAGGCTATTTGCGCAAGGGATAAGAAGCAGTACTTGACTTGGGCAGGAGCTCACCGGAACTGAGTACCGGCACCTCAAATGTTCTACTGCTTGAGCTCCTGTTCCTCTTGTAGAATATTAGCTCAAAGGTATTGTGGAGCTCCTGCACCTAAATGAGGCGAAGAAAACATTACTTTGAGAAGTTCCACAGCTCCTTAGTGGTGGTGTGTTAAGCCAATCAGAAATACTCTCAGACATCCCCAAATGGGCACATGAATATACCTACATTTGCACGCAGGCCATGTAGCCTATAGGCCTATTTCTATGCGTAATCAGGTGTGCTTCCTCAACATTGACAGGAGCGCGCCAAACAAAATACATTTACATTTACATTTAAGTCATTTAGCAGACGCTCTTATCCAGAGCGATTTATAAATTGGTGCATTCAACTTAGGATAGCTAGTGGGACAACCACCCTTTTTTTTTTTTTTTGTGGGGGGGGGGGGGGGGGGTGTAGAAGGATTACTGTTATACTATTTCAGGTATTCCTTAAAGAGGTAGGGTTTCAAGTGTCTCCGGAAGGTGGTCAGTGACTCCGCTGTCCTGGCGTCGTGGGGGAGCTTGTTCCACCATTGGGGTGCCAGAGCAGCGAATAGCTTTGACTGGGCTGAGCGGGAACTGTGCTTCCGTAGAGGTAGGGGGGCTAGCAGGCCAGAGGTGGATGAACGTAGTGCCCTCGTTTAGGTGTAGGGTCTGATCAGAGCCTGAAGGTAAGGAGGTGCCGTTCCCCTCACAGCTCCGTAGGCAAGCGCCATGGTTTTGTAGTAGATGCGAGCTTCAACTGGAAGCCAGTGGAGTGTGCGGAGGAGCGGGGTGACATGAGAGAACTTGGGAAGGTTGCACACCAGACAAAGACAATGACTAAATTGACAAAACTTGTAAATGGAATAAAATTAACCAAAACGTATTTCTCACAAGTGTTGCAGCATAGGTTGTGCGCTCTGCAAACAAAATGTCCACTCCGACAATGAGAACGGTAAAAGACTGGAATAATAATAATATGTTGAATGCATTAACAGAAATTACCATAACCAAACAAACATTGTAGATTAGGAATTAAAGGTAAAGGCACTACTGGTGATATATGTAAGGGGGAATTGATAGACACTGACAATCAAACGCAAACAATTCACACAATGAAGTTATGAAACAATGAATGTGCACAAATTGGCGGAAGAGAGCGCATTCTGGAGAGAGAAGTGCATTGTGCATCTGGGCGCTGCATGGTCAATCCGATGCACTGGCCATGCAGCATTTGGTGATACAGCCTCTGCAGAAGTCAGGGCATTTATACTTCTTGTGCTTTGCGGAGCAGTGCAGAGCTGTGGTGAAGGAAGTTGTCCAGGAAGTGAGCTTATGTTTATAGAGGATGTACCGCCCCCACCTACCGTCAACCAATCATGACAATGCGGAGCTATACGGAGCCCTCCACATTGTTACAACATTTGGGAGGCTCATGGCGATGCAGTACAGAGCTCGATTTGGCCTCAGCATGCCTCCAGAGGCTCCGCAATTGCGTTACACCGTCCATATGGAGCCACCGACCACATTTTCGGATCAAGCATAAGTTGGCTTTTAGTCTAGGCCTCCGCAATGGATTAGTTCACTGAGATGGGCGCAAATATATATATATATATATATATATATATTTTTTTTTTGCTACTGCTCGACTAAATAAATCTGTCGACCAAACAATCGACCAGTTGACTAATTGGGGTCAGCCCTAATACACACACACACACAGTGGTTGTGCTACTGCCACCAGATATGGTCAATTTCGACTATGCCTTCAAATCAATCTTCCAGTTAAGTGTTTCAGATGCAGTGGCGGCTCCTGAAAAAATTCTCAGGGGGGGCAATTTTTCTGATGATTTAGGTGACCTACACACATTTAAAAAAAGATATGTCCAGCAACAACATGAAGACAGGGGCAGCATATAAGTCAATACTGATATACACATTACTTGCTTCAAAAAGGCCTCATGGTTGAATTGGAAATATGTGCACCTGAGCATAATTCACAACAAGCAAGCAGGAGCTTTTGATAGAGGCTACTGAAAACATTGATGCAAGTTATTGGTAATAAGAAATTTTTATAGACTTCCATATTCTGCCCTCTTGTATAGATTTGTGAAAATGAACAGTGATAGACATTTTGCCTGAAAACAGAATTTGAAAATAATTTATAGAAAAGGTAAACACAGCTATCTGTATGGCTTTGTAAAAATGAACAACCATATTCTGGGCAATTGTATAGATTTGTAAATATGAACAACCATATTCTGGCCAATTGTATAGATTTGTAAAAATGAACAGATTTTTTATTTTTTTTTACTTAAAAAAAAATGAAAAATAACTATTTTAAACAACATCAACTGTGAACTGATTTGGGCGTGTGTGTGTTAAAGAGACAGACAGGGAGGGACAAAGAGAGAGAGAGGCTACATTACTTGTACTGAAACTGTTCTAGCTTGCTGCATGATCAAATTCAGCTGATGCGCATAGCAATGCACGTAATAGGCATTCTTGAAATGCTCACGCACCTTTTGCTGCACACCAGCCTTCTCTCCCCTCATCACACTGGCTCCATCGTAAGCTTGCGCAATGAGTTTGACTTTCTCGTCGTCGGCAAAAAGACCGTTCAGTCTCTCCAAAAGCACACTGGCGATTGAGACTGAGGTTGATTCCGAGATGGGAAGGACCTCAAAAAAGCGCTCCTGCACTTTGTGGTTGCTATCTATGTACCTCAGCACAAGCACCAGCTGTGTCTGTGTAGAAATGTCTGTGGTCTCGTCAGCTTGGATAGCTACGAAGTTCGCCGACTTCACCTCCTCCACAATATGTTCCCTCATGACCGCTAGCATACACTCCAGTAGCTCGTTTTGAATGGTCTTTGATGTTCCCTTGAAAACTTTAGCATTTTTAAGATGGTCATCAAACACCTCATCTAATTGTGCCACAAAGTTGACAAGTCCAAGAAAAATACCAGGGTTGGTGGAGCCCTCAGTTTCATCTTTACCTCGCAAAGCTAGCCATCTTGACAGTTGTACGTGAATTGATTGACGCTGCTACCCGCTCTTTTCTTAGTTATGTTCATGGTTACTTATGTTACGTATGACGAAAGCGCGTAAGTGCAAGCCCTCCCGGAACCCATAGAGATTGTATTGAAAGCTCTGATATTTGAAAAAAAAAATATTTTACATGATAGTCTATGAGAGACTCCTGGGCGATTTTCAACCTGACTGAAATCGCCCCAAAAGGGGCGGGGCCATTTGAAGCACGACTTTAGCCTGATTGGACATTTAGTGGCAGATCAGACGTCTAGATTAGAACACTGATAACTACTGTTGCCGTGATATAATTGATTAGAAAAAAAATCCCTTCCTTTTCCCGTTTGGCAGTGCGTCGCCCATATCGCCCTAATGAACACACCGCCCCTGTTCAGATGACTGTTCTGAGGTTTTACTGCAGATTTCTAATGATGGAGGATGATATTTCTCAATGGAAGAATAAGATTGATTGGAAGAAGGCTTTGGGACTCAATTTGTACTGCATTATGTTATTTAATTATTCACATAAGGAATATATAAAGTTCTGATTTATTACCCCTTCGTACACCAAGAGCGACATTTTGCTTAAGCAAATGGCAGTGAGCCAACTAACCATAACATTTCAAATAGACCGGATGGATGGCATATTATCCAATCGCCCCAAATATTTCACCATCTCTTAAATGTCTTAACACCAAATGTGTTGAAACATTTACAGTGCATTCGGAAAGTATTCAGACCCCTTGACTTATTCCACATTTTGTTACGTTACAGCCTTTTTATCAAATGGATTAAATCGTTTTTCCCCCTCATCAATCTACACACAATACCCCATAATGACAAAGCAAAAACAGGTTTTTAAGAAATTTTAAAAAAAATACATTTTACATTTTTACATTTGAGTCATTTAGCAGACGCTCTTATCCAAGGCAACTTACAGTTAGTGAGTGTTTTTATTTTATTTTTATTTTTTACTGGCCCTCTGTGGGTTTCAAGGTAAGGTAAAAAATAAATAAAAATAAAATGAAATATTACATTTGCGTAAGTATTCAGACCCTTTACTCAGTACTGTTGAATCACCATTGGCAGCAATTACAACCTTCTTTGGTATGACGCTACAATCTTGGCACACCTGTATTTGGGGAATTTCTCCCATTTTTCTCTGCTGATCCTCTCAAGCTCTGTCAGGTTGGATGGGGAGCGTCGCTGCACAGCTATTTTCAGGTCTTTCCAGAGATGTTCGATCGGGTTCAAGTCTGGGCTCTGGCTGGGCCACTCAAGGACATTCAGAGACTTGTCCCGAAGCCACTCCTGCGTTGTCTTGGCTGTGTGCTTAGGGTCGTTGTCCTGTTGGAAGGTGAACTTTCGCTCCAGTCTGAGGTCTTGAGCGCTCTGGAGCAGGTTTTCATCAAGGATCTCTCTGTACTTCGCTCCGTTCGTCTTTCCCTCGATCCTGACTAGTCTCCCAATCCCTGCCACTGAAAAACATCCCCACAGCATGATACTGCCACCACCATGCTTCACCGTAGGGATGGTGCCAGGTTTCCTCCAGACGTGACGCTTGTTTCTCATGGTCTGAGAGTCCTTTAGGTGCCTTTTGGCAAACTCCAAGCGGGCTGTCATGTGCCTTTTCCTGAGGAGTGGGTTCCGTCTGGCCACTCTACCATAAAGGCCTGATTGGTGGAGTGCAGAGATGGTAGTCCTTCTGGAAGGTTCTCCCATCTCCACAGAGGAACTCTGGAGCTCTGTCAGGGTCACCATCGGGTTCTAAGTCACCTCCCTGACCAAGGCCCTTCTCCTCCGATTGCTCAGTTTGGCCAGGCGGCCAGCTCTAGTAAGAGTCTTGGTGGTTCCAAACTTCTTCCATTTTAAGAATGATGCAGGCCACTGTGTTCTTGGGGACCTTCAATGCTGCAGACATTTTTTTGGTACCCTTCCCCAGATCTGTGCCTCGACACAATCCTGTCTCGGCTCTACGGACAATTCCTTCGACCTCATGGCTGGGTTTTTGGTCTGACATGCACTGTTAACTGTGGGACCTTATATAGACAGGTGTGTGCCTTTCCAAATCATGTCAAATCAATTGCATTTACCACAGGTGGACTCCAATCTAGTTGTAGAAACGTCTCAAGGATGATCAATGGAAACAGGATGCACCTGAGCTCAATTTCGAGTCTCATAGCAAAGGATCTGAATACTTATGTAAATAAGGTATTTCTGTTTTTTATTTGTAATACATTTGCAAAAATGTCTAAACCTGTTTTTGCTTTGTTATTATGCGGTATTGTGTGTACAATGTTGAGGGGGAAAAAATATTTAATCAATTTTAGAAAAAGGCTGTAACGTAACAAAATGTGGAAAAAGTCAAGTGGTCTGAATACTTTCAGAGTGCACTGTAGATAACATTCAATATCATGGATACTAATTGGACCCGTGTTTGAGTATTTGTCTTGCTATAACCTAAGGAGCCTATAAAACGTCTTGATAGAAAGGGGATTGCTTAGCTCATGGCTGAAGAGGGATATTATGCGAATAGTCATTGACTCTCCAGTGAAAGGTCTAATGCAGATAATGTACGCTGTATTATGGGGTTCCATGCATAACATAAAATGGCCCTTTTCCCAACATAATAGATGAATTCAAGTCAGTGTGCCGCAGCCTGCCTAGTGTCCCTTTGTCCAGGATGGTTTCTGTCTAGGCCACCATAGAAATATAATTACTAGAACGGACATTCCATTCAAGTCGATGTTCTGTGATGGGTAGGAATTATTTTTCTATACTATGCTGTCAACTCCACACGGCAGACAGACAGACACATAGACACGGGGGGAGGGGGTCCTTTTGGTTGTCATAGCGACTTACACCCCCCCCCCCCCTTCTAAGATGTATTTATTTATTTATTTGAGGAAAACATGCAGTGGAAGGCAGAGAGATTTTGTGTTCATTTGTTCTACTGACTTCAGGAATGGATGTCGGGTTTTGGGGAGACAAATTAAAATCTACAGCATATTCCACAATTCACAATTGTGTTATCTCTTATTGGAATATTCTTGTTCTCATTGTCACAACTAAGATACATTCTTTCATTTTGAGAGATGCTGGCCCCGCTGTAAAATGATTCCCTAGCCTTAGCCCCCTAGTGTCATAACAACTAGGACATTTGGCCCATGGACTGAGTAGATAGAAACCTGTCTGGCACAGGACAGGTGGTGCAGAGCTATTGATTCAGCCTGGAGGTGTAGTAGCTTTTCTTTGTTCAGGTCTCATAGCTTTGATTCTGAACGGTGTTGAGCATCAACACATTGTCCCTCCTCAGCCTTCTGCAGCAGCCGTGGAATTCTGTATTTTTGCCGTGCTCTTCGTTTGCCCTTGACAACGAGCTTGTGCTCGGCAGACGCTTCCGACGGCGAGTCAGTGACGCTATGCTGATTATTTAATATCGCGCAAATGTTGGCCAGTCCCAAAAAAAAATATAAGAATAATATTTATTTAAGACCAAAATGGCTGCCTAACAGATCAATTTGGGTGTATATTTCAGATGCAAGATGGCCAGATACTGTTTGACTATCCCACAGCTGTTTTACCCATCTCAAGAGGAAAAACCTGAGAAGAAGAATTGCTGCCTATCTAACAGATCGATTTGTGTCTTTATTTTTCAGATGGAAGATGGCCATACACTGTATGACTACAACGTGGGTCTGAACGACATTGTCCAGCTGCTCATCCGTTCCCAAGCGGGGGACGCTCCAGATAGTCCCCTCATCCCTCCCTCCGTCATCTCCCCTGTCGTCAGCCCCAAGGAGTGTGACACAATGCCCATGTCCTGCAGTACAGCTCTGCCACACAACACCACAACTTGTGCAACTACCACCCCCCCCCACTCTAAGCTTACCACCGTGGCCCCAACACCTACCCCCAAACCCACCACAGTCAACAACAACACAACCACCACTGGCAACACCAGAACTACCACCAACACCAGTACAACTGCCAGTAAGAAAATGAGTAACACCAGTAAACCCAATAACAACGGAGACAAGTCTTCTTCTGGTCCACCTGCACCGCTGGAGAAGCTCGACAACCAGCCTTCAACCTCTACACGTCCCTTCCTCATAGATGCGGGCATTGGGGTGTTCAAGGTAAGAGAAAGATAACTTGCTGGATTGTGGTACCATTTTCTCTCAGGTTGATTCATTTGTTGTGGTTTGTGTACTAAAGGCTGTGGGATAATACGATATAGAATAAGAATATAATTAAGCAAAAAGGCCCAAGGGGGTGTGGACGCAACGCGTCGTGCCTGGATATAGCCATTTACATTACATTTTAGTCATTTAGCAGACGCTCTTATCCAGAGCGACTTACAGTTAGTGAATACATTTTTTTTATTTTTTTATACTGGCCCCCCGTGGGAATCGAACCCACAACCCTGGCGTTGCAAACGCCATGCTCTATCAACTGAGCTACATCCCTGCCGGCCATTCCCTCCCCTACCCTGGACGACGCTGGGCCAATTGTGCGCCGCCCATGAGTCTCCCGGTCGCGGCCGGCTGCGACAGAGCCTGGATTCGAACCAGGATCTCTAGTGGCACAGTTAGCACTGCGAAGCAGTGCCTTAGACCACTGCGCCACTCAGGAGACCGTGGTATATTGGTGGTATACCACAAACCCCTGAGGTGCCTTATTGCTATTATAAACTGGTTACCAACGTAATTAGAACAGTAATAAAAAAAGATGTGTCATACCCGTGGAATACGGTCTGATATACCACAGCTTTCAGCCAATCAGCATTCAGGGCTCGAAACACCCAGTTTATAAAGTCTGATTTACCACAGCTTTCAGCTATTCAGCATTCAGGAACCAAATGACCTAGTTTATAATACCTTTTCGCTCCGGTCCCCCTTCCAGCATTGGGGAACATCCCACGCACCCCCTGCGTGCACCACGTCTTTTTCTAAGGGCACAAGCACTGTTCATGACACAAACTGTTCACACCCATCTTGTTGGTGCAGAGAACATTTTGCAGGTTTGAAGCTCATTTTCTTGCAATTCTATACATTTTGCCATGTCTAATGTGTATTCATGTGATATTTGAATGACTCAAACATTACAACAAAATCTATGGGCTAAAAAATAGAGCTAAGAAATGTTAGCTGACATGGGCTAGTTGATCTGGACATTTGTATGGATGGATGGATGGATGGATGGATGGATGGATGGCATAACAAGAGGAAAGCTGATGATGCACTACCCAATTTCGAAATTGCACCTTGTGCATTCTACTATTACGACTTTCAATAGTAAGTTGAAAGCCGGCCGTACTGAGTTCCAAAACAAAAAAGAACCCGCTCCCCCTGTGCCTCCCCTGCCAATCCCTTGTGCCCCACAGTTTGAAAACCACTGATATAGAATAAGATTCTGTTCATTCAATAATGGATGAGAACCAGCTGAGCGACGCCCAACAGTAAGTATGCTTGTGTCTGGAAAGGTTTCAAGCCTGACTTTCTGTCCTCTACTGTAGCTCAGTTGGTTATATAGCATTCACAATTAAGGAGATACTGACATGTTATATAGAGAGCATTCACAATTTAGGAGATACTGACATATGTTTTGTCATTCATTTCCTTGATGTCACTGGCACGCCAACAGCAAGTCAAGCGGCCTCATTTCGCCACCTTTTCCCCTTTGCATTGCTGTGGTTTGGATCCACATGCCTGTGGTAGTTTGAATTGGCAGCCGCCTCTCAACTCCCTCAGCGTACTGTGCTCAATCTCCATAGTGACCGGCCTAACCAGACACAGGGCTCTGGAGTGTTTAGCTACTGTAGCAGGTCCAGTGGTGTGGCTGTCTGTCTATCTGACTGGCTGTCTGTCTATCTGACTGGCTTGTGTGTGCATATCCCTACTCTCCCCGAGTCTCCCTTGGAGAGTGGGGTCACAGCCAGGGGAGGTCTCCCCGAGTCACCCTTGGAGAGTGGGGTCACAGCCAGGGGAGGTCTCCCCGAGTCTCCCTTGGAGAGTGGGGTCACAGCCAGGGGAGGTCTCCCCGAGTCTCCCTTGGAGAGTGGGGTCACAGCCAGGGGAGGTCTCCCCGAGTCTCCCTTGGAGAGTGGGGTCACAGCCAGGGGAGGTCTCCCCGAGTCTCCCTTGGAGAGTGGGGTCACAGCCAGGGGAGGTCTCCCCGAGTCTCCCTTGGAGAGTGGGGTCACAGCCAGGGGAGGTGGATATGTTGTTCCTGGCCCTTATCCACAAAGTCTCAGTAGGAGTGCTGCTATAGGATCAGCCTTTCAGATCATAATGAATAGGATTTATATGGACAGGGGGGGGACATGGTCATACATCAGCACTCCTGCTCTGATAAGCATTTTGAATACAGGCCCTGTACTCAAGTCTTCCTGTTGAATGATGTCTGGACAGGACTGGACCACATCTTTTACCTCATGGTATGTTGCTCTACAGATTTAATCTCCCCTTAGAATCAGATATCAGATTCTGAAAACCTTATTACCATGGAACAAATGGTTGCTAGGAATTTCTCTTGGTATTTTTTTATTGTTCATAATCACTTACAGTAAACGGTAGAGCTGACACGTTTTGATAGACATGTCCTGTTAACAGTTAACACCAAAGCCAAGCTGCAGGGGAGCGTGGGCCTAAAAATGCCAAGCAGACCCACGCTAAGAGACACACTATACCCAGAGCTCAGCCCTGAGAGAGAGCCTGCTGCTGGCGAACCACAGCGGCTGTAAAAGATATGTGCTGGAACATGGACAGGACAGTCTCTTGGCTCGAAGCTTATAGCACCATCAAGGAGATGACTGCAGCTGTGTTTTCAGTTCCTGCAGGGATCACGTACACATACACTACATGGCCAAAACTATGGATCTCGCTTTGTGCACAGGGGCATTGTCATGCTGAAATAGGAAAGGGCCTTCCCCAAACTGTTACCACAAAGTTGGAAGCACAGAATTGT
This sequence comes from Coregonus lavaretus, assembly GCF_964263955.1. Classification (NCBI taxonomy): domain Eukaryota; kingdom Metazoa; phylum Chordata; class Actinopteri; order Salmoniformes; family Salmonidae; genus Coregonus; species Coregonus lavaretus. Next base: position 7,983,159 of record NC_139997.1, on the reverse strand, counting down.
CTAGAATGTCATTATATGCTGTAGCGTTAAGATTTCCCTTCACTGGAACTAAGGGGCCTAGCCTGAACCATGAAAAACAGCCCCAGACCATTATTCCTCCTCCACCAAACTTTGGCACTATTTGGCACTATACATTGGGGCAGGTAGCATTCTCCTGGCATCCGCCAAACCCAGATTAGTCTGTCGGACTGCCAGATGGTGAAGCGTGATTCATCACTCCAGAGAACGCGTTTCCACTGCTCCAGAGTCCAATGGCGGTGAGCTTTACACCACTCCAGCCGACGCTTGGCATTGCACATGGTGTTCTTAGGCTTGTGTGCGGCTGCTCGGCCATGGAAACCCATTTCATGAAGCTCCCGACAAACAGTTATTGTGCTAACGTTGCTTCCAGAGTAACTTTGGAACTCGGTAGTGAGTGTTGCAACCGAGGACAGACGATTTTTACGCGTTACGCGCTTCAGCACTCTGCGGTCCCGTTTGTGAGCTTGTGTGGCCTACCACTTCGTGGCTGAGCCGTTGTTGCTCCTAAACGTTTCCACTTCACAATAACAGCACTTACAGTTGACCGGGGCAGCTCTAGCAGTGCAGAGATTTGACAACTGACTTGTTGGAAAGGTGGCATCCTATGACGGTGCCACGTTGAAAGTCAGTGAGCTCTTCAGTAAGGCCATTCTACTGCCAAGGTTTGTCTATGTAGATTGCATGGCTGTGTGCTCGATTTTATACACCTGTCAGCAACGGGTGTCGCTGAAATAGCCAAATCCACTAATTTGAAGGGGTGTCCACATTCTTTTGGCCTTGTAGTGTACTAACAGGATTACTTAAACACTCAAATGTACCGGTGTGCACTCTGACTCACTGTCTAATAAATGGCATATATTACTATATTATGACTAAGGATGGAGATGAGTAAGGAGATGACTGACCAGCAAACAGGTTTACTCAGTAGAGAAAACAGACAAGGTAAGCACACCCACACATAATGAACAGGATGTAGTATATGTACTGTATGTACGTAGTGTGAACAGGAAATAGTAGCTCTATGTAAACTTCAAGTGAACAGAAACGCCCAAAAAATCTGCCTCACTTTGATACTGCTACTGATCCGGAGTACAGTAGTAATGAACTCTAGTTCCTCTATTGAAAGCTAATGTTTGTTCATTATCAATTGTAGCAGGTTACTGGTGTTATTGATGTGCTACTGATTTTGGTGCGACTTGCAGGTTAAGATTTTAAATGTACCGGTATTTCTCAAACCCAGTAGTTGGCATGTGGCCCAGAGGATGTCCCTGTCAATTAGCAGTCCCTGTGGGCCTGTAGAGATGAGCATGTCTGCTTTCACTATCCATCTCCCCTGGAGCTGATGACAGAACCACATAAAAACAGCAGCCTGACCGAAGGCTCGGTCTGATTCTTATGTAGATGTGAATTAATATGGAAGGGTACAAGCTTTGTCCTTATAAACAGGCTGGTGGGTTTTGGAGATTAGGCTTGGAGTCAATTCCATTTAAATTCAGGAATTAGAATTTTATTTACTTCCTGAATTGACCCCCAAACCCCACTGTCCCTCCCAGCCTAACCCTAACTCAGCTCTTTTTCTCAAGGCCTTTACAACAATGTCTGATACTGTATATTCTGCATGTGTACAAGGCTGAGATCTGGATTGAGATGGCCTCTTGATGCGTCCTCAGTTTGTGTTATGATGCGTAATGTAGTAAGCTAATAGAGTTAGCCGCTCAGGGTGATGTCACTGTTCTGGAATGTTCATCATCAGTTCTGGAATCTTCATCAGTGAGTTCTTCAGAGAGTGTTTGTTGACAGAGGCAAAGGGGGGACAGAGAGAACCTCCATCCACTGTAGCCATGAAACACATTGTAAACATTGCTATGCTCAGAGGTCCCAGACAGCCTGTAGTTGGCCTTGCCCCTCCCTGTCTCCTAGCTCTGTTATGCATGTGAGCTGCTCATGTCCCGTATACAGAGGCAAGGTGACGCATTTATAGCATAGTCAAAGGTGTTTAGCTAACACTGGAGACAGCGTGACTCTCTCATTTTGTCACTAATCATTAACTAACTTTTTCTCTTATCAAAACCTTCCATTGCCCATGTAACTGAGGATTCTTTTCAGCCACTTTGTTTGTTCATGATGTCAACAAAAGTAAAAAGGCTTTGACTTATAGGAAGACCTTTCTTAACATTTCATCACTATCCTTGAAATGTCCCATGAGTCTGTTGCTTAGTTTACCCACAAACCTGTTATTGCTTTCATCAGTACTCCAAGCCAGCTGCACTCTGCACATCATTTATTTTTTATTTTTTATTGTATGTGCATTTTATTCATAGTTGAAAGGTAAACTAATTTTCTGTTATTTTTCCCCTTTCAGATAAACGAGTTGGTGGACTGCAGAGACATAAGCATCGGTGCCTGGTTTGAAGCCAGCATTGACAACGTGTTACGCACCCCAAAGGGACAGAACAGCACCAGTAAAGCAGCTCCTACAGCAGGGAAAGTTGGCAGGCCTAGCAAAAGGACTAACGGCAAGCTGGAGACAGAGCCAGGCCAAGGCCAAAGCCACCTCTCCTCCTCAGACAATAATAATAATAATAATGGGAATAATTCTTCTTCTGCATTGAACTCTGACAGTAGTGGGTCAGGGGCTGGGCCCTCCACCTCTCAAACAGACTATACCGCCACAGACAAAGAGAAGGAGGATGTGACGTATCATATCAGATATGATGAGTAAGTTGATGCACCTGGGAAAAACGAGCACGGCTTGTCAGTGTTTTCTGACCTACTAGGCTTGCTATCGCAGATTAATATTTTCCTTTTTGTTTGCTCACTGTTTTAGAAAGGTTTAATTAAGTTTGGTGGGGTTAACCAACTGTGAGTGGTGATGGATCCAACCAGGTAAGTAAGGAGTGTGTAGATTGGGGTGCTTGGGAGTTCAGGAAGAGGTGAGATTGCATGTTATGTATGAATGAATAAATAAATTAGTGATCTAAGCCATAAAAATGGCTGTATAACATGATATGCACTTACAGTATGTAGTGATGCACCATTAGATACAGAGGAGGAGAGATTACATTCCATATAAATCGCCATAGAGAGTAGCTATCAATCTCTTCAGCCATTGGCCATATTTCAATATGATCAGTGCTTGACTTGGACAGGAGCTCACCGGAGCTGACAACTGGCACCTCACATTTTTCTACTGTTTAAGCTCCTGGTTCTCTTATAGAATATTAGTTCAAAAGTATTGTGGAGCTCCTGCACCTAAATATACACAGTACTGGCACCCAAAATGAGTGCCGGCACCTATTTCAGTCCAAGCCATATAAATCGCCATATATCTACCATGATACTTCTTGATGTAGTGCTGCACCATTAGATACAGAGGAGGAGAGATTACATGCAATATAAATCGCCATATAAATTTGGAGTCATCTTTTTCTGGTGAATTCATTCATTCAGGAGTCGTTTCCATGGTAACCGCAGAGTTCTCGGGAGCGTTGCTCTAACCGCCCCATCTCCACATTCTAATTGCTGCCTAAAATTGAGCGGCACATCTAGCATGTCACATGGAGAGGTGCATGAGGCTCTTTGCTGTGTGAACCACATACACTGCTGTTGTAGAGGAGCTATCAATCTCTTCAGCCATTGGCCATATTTCAATATGATCAATGCTTGACTTGGACAGGAGCTCACCGGAGCTGACAACTGGCACCTCACATTTTTCTACTGCTTAAGCTCCTGGTTCTCTTATAGAATAATAGTTCAAAAGTATTGTGGAGCTCCTGCACCTAAATATACACAGTACTGGCACCCAAAATGAGTGCCGGCACCTATTTCAGTCCAAGCCATATAAATCGCCATATATCTACCATGATAATTCTTGATGTAGTGCTGCACCATTGGAGTTGATTTACAGTAGCTCCATCCTCTCATTTGACCTTTAACTCAGGAAACAAAAGCTCAGGCACTAATTGAAGAGAATACTATTTCCCCAATAGCCTTGGTGAGTCAGTCAAATGGAAGTCAAAGTGCAACAGGAAGTCATTTCCTGTCTCAGAGATCTGTTAGAAAAAAGGGATAAAAACAATTTGTCTGCAGCGTTGATCCAGGATGATGGAGTATGTTTGTTTTTAGGACCGACGCATAACTTTAATTTACACACAGTTGCTAGGCATAGAGTAATAGCCAGATGAAACGGACAAGATATAGTTCCTTGTTTTGACAAAATTCTGGATACATTCTGTCAGTTTGGTAATCTGAGATGTTGAATTACGTTTTTACTATATTTACACAACTTCCATGGCCAATCTCTAAAAACAACATTGTCAGTAGTTGGTGTTTTTAGCTAAAACTGGGACAATGACTTCAGTTTTGCATGCAATCAAAGTAGTAAACATCTGCAACGTATTAACTCACGCAATTAAGCAGAAATCACCCTACATCCTGCTGGATGGTGAAAGTTCCCCTGTGGGGACGTGAACCCACAACCCTTCGGTTCAGAGCGAACAGAAAAGGGGGTCCAGTTGGGGCAGCTTGTTTAAAAACCACAGCCCCTGATTTCTCCCTCTCTGCCTGCAGCTTATAAGGGAATGTAGAATAGAGGTGGTGGTGGTGGGGGGGGGGGGCTGCTAAATAACATTTGGAGTCATCTTTTTCTGGTGAATTCATTCAGAAGGAGTCATTTCCATGGTAACCGCAGAGTTCTCGGGAGCGTTGCTCTAACCGCCCCATCTCCACATTCTAATTGCTGCCTAGAATTGAGCGGCACATCTAGCATGTCACATGGAGAGGTGCATGAGGCTCTTTGCTGTGTGAACCACATACACTGCTGTTGTAGAGGAGCTATCAATCTCTTCAGCCATTGGCCAAGCACTGAGTATGATGATGGGAAATAACAATGCATATTTCAAATGACCCCAAGCCAAGCAGCTTTTTTTTCTCCTCTCTCTCTCTCTCTCTCTCTCTGACTCTGATTGGTAAACGGCACAATCTGCCTTCCCAGGTTTCTGCCTGTTTGTTAGAGCGCAGAGTGGAGGGTTTTTCTGTTCTCCTTTGTGTGGTTAGGCTGAGCTTCCCAAGGTTCTTGCTGTATAATTTGATGCAGAAAAACAGCTCCTTAGAAATGAAACCGCCTGTTTCACATGGAAATCTCAGACTAATTTCCAACAAAACCGTTGCCTCAAGATAGAGAATCCTCTGCATTTTTTGGCCTGTTTTTCCATATTAACAAGCGTCTCAGATCTGGCTTATGGTCCGTCTAGCATTTGGCCCAACCAATCCATCCAACCAGATAAAAACCTGGATAGCATAAATAATACAATTATCAGATGATATGGCTCTATAAAAAGACCAGAAGGAATATATTATAGTTAATTGCTGCAGAGGCCATGCTATGTTACCCCCCTCTAATTTAGCTGCATTAATTAAACCTGGTACTTAAATGTAAGAGAGATAATTCAGTGTATTTTCATTGTGTATTTCACTATTGCTAAAGGCAGACTGAGACCAAATGCCTGCAGGTCCATTGAATTATAAACTAATACCGCTGTAGCACGTGGTAACCTTTATTGCGTGAATAGATCCAGCCAGGTGGACTGCCTGCCCCACTGTCCTCTCCATGCACTTCACTTACTATCCTACCTCCTTGTTTTCTGATTTAAATGTGATTAAACAGATCTTGAAAAAAAAAAATACAGTCTCCATTTAAATCCTCAATTACAAATGAACAGAGAGGTTAACAGAATGTGATCATTTCACCCGTGATGCTGCCATGGAGTAATTACGCTCAACTAAGAACAGCCTGGCGTGTGTGTGCGTGTGTGTGTGTGTGTGTGTGGGGCTCCTCATCTGAACCCAGAAACCCTATCAAACCATGCAGCTTATCTGACAGCCATGGGACTTCATAGTATATCCACGGAACGATATTGGTTTTCACATCTCTGTCTGGTTGTCTACGTATGATGTTAATCAGTCTCTCCAGTCAACTCTCTACATTCCAGATTCTAATTTCCAGATTCTACATTCCAGATTCTAATTTCCACAATCTAAAACCCAGATTCTAAATTGCATTCTAGAATCCCTGCTTCCTGCTCCTCTGTGTGGCCCTCTAGTCTGTTCCCTGTGTTGTTCCCCTCTCACTCTCTCCTTCGCCACAGGACCACCGTGTGCTAAACACTGACTTCTGTTCTGTTCTCCCCCTACGGAGCCTCCTGTTACCCTCACAGTGTCCCAGCACACTGACTTGTGTTCTGTTCTCCCCCTACGGAGGCTGCTGTTAATCCGTGCCTCTAGCCTGTTACCCTCACACAGTGTCCCAGCACACTGACGACTTGAAGCCATCACTGTGTCCAAGCGTTCTTCTCTAGTATCTACTCACCTATACACCAGTCATGCTGATGGACTGAATTGTAATATTAATTCTAGTAGAATGCATAAAATACATGCACTGACAGGAAACATTAGCATAGATGTGTTAGGAAGTGGGCCCCTATGCATGCTCTCTCTCTCTCTCACACACAACACACACACACACACACACACACACACACACACACATGAACACACACACGCATATGAACTCACACACACACGTAGAGGGTGTTGCTGTGAAACATATCCTGGTCTTTCTCTCTCCCTCTGTGTGTAAAGCGTCGGCCCGATGGCTATAGAGGTTTACGGAGTGTGTGTGTGTGGGGTACCACGGATTGATATTCAGGACATGAACATGATTATGCAGGGAGCACATGCAGGTAGAGGAGAGAGAATGTGAGGGACAATCACAGACTGAGGAGGCCGAGGCTGCGTCCCAAATAGTACTCTATTCCCTTTATAGTGCACTACTTTTGGCCAGAGCCCTAATGCAGGTCCCCTTCTAGCTAGTAGCTTCATAGTACAGCCAGTGGCGGCTAAGCCTCCTCCCTATGCTAATGTGTGTACCCCAATCTTTCATCCATTCAATGGTCAAATATATATATGTTGAAATAACAGTCAGCTTCCTCTGGTCATGATTCTGTCACCCCACCACTGTCTCATTTCTATGATGGAGGATGGGCAGAGAATATTAGCACAAAATCCTACAAAAAACGACACTCTTTTCTTATGGCGATACGTACTTGACAAACTCTTTCTAAATCTCTAAGCCTGTTGAATTAGTCCCAGTCCACAGTGCATATTATATTTGGTATCTGAGTGCCTGCGTGTGTGAAATACCATTTTAACCAAAGAGACGAACCCAGACCCAGTTTTCCTTGCATGAAAAAGATTAGTCACTGCCCAAGGAGACTCCAAATACTGGGATGTAGTGCTGCCGTAGTGTAGGGGAGGGGTGCTCCCTCACTTTTTTGAATTTGAGAATAAATGGAGCAGGTAAAAAATATTTCTGGAAAATGAATTCTGATAAATTCTAGATCAATTACAGTTGAAGTCAGAAGTTTATATACACCTTAGCCAAATACATTTAAACTCAGTTTTTCACAATTCCTGACATTTAATCCTAGTAAAAATGTCCTGTCTTAGGTCAGTTAGGATCACCACTTTATTTTAAGAATGTGAAATGTCAGAATAATAGTAGAGAGCTTTATTTCAGCTTTTATTTCTTTCATCACATTCCCAGTGGGTCAGACGTTTACATACACACAATTAGTATTTGGTAGCATTGCCTTTAAATTGTTTAACTTGGGTCAAACGTTTCGGGTAGCCTTCCACAAGCTTCCCATAATAAATTGGGTGAATTTTGGCCCATTCCTCCTGACAGAGCTGGTGTAACTGAGTCAGGTTTGTAGGCCTCCTTGCTCGCACAAGCTTTTTCAGTTCTGCCCACAAATGTTCTATAGGATTGAGGTCAGGGCTTTGTGATGGCCACTCCAATACCTTGACTTTGTTGTCCTTAAGCCATTTTGCCACAACTTTGGAAGTATGCTTGGGGTCATTGTCCATTTGGAAGACCCATTTGCGACCAAGCTTTAACTTCCTGACTGATGTCTTGAGATGTTGCTTCAATATATCCACATAATTTTCCTTCCTCATGATGCCATCTATTTTGTGAAGTGCACCAGTCCCTCCTGCAGCAAAGCACCCCCACAGCATGATGCTGCCACCCCCGTGCTTCACGGTTGGGATGGTGTTCTTCGGCTTGCAAGCCTTCCCCTTTTTCCTCCAAACATAACGATTGTCATTATGGCCAAACAGTTCTATTTTTGTTTTGTCAGACCAGAGGACATTTCTCCAAAAAGTACGATATTTGTCCCCATGTGCAGTTGCAAACCGTAGTCTGGCTTTTTTATGGCGGTTTTGGAGCAGTGGCTTTTTCCTTGCTGAGCGGCCTTTCAGGTTATGTCGATATAGGACTCGTTTTACTGTGGATATAGATAATGTTGTACCTGTTTCCTCCAGCATCTTCACAAGGTCCTGTTATTCTGGGATTGATTTGCACTTTTCACACCAAAGTACGTTCATCTCTAGGAGACAGAACGCGTCTCCTTCCTGAGCGGTATGAAGGCTGCGTGGTCCCATGGTTTATACTTGCGTACTATTGTTTGTACAGATGAACGTGGTACCTTCAGGCGTTTGGAAATTGCTCCCAAGGATGAACCAGACTTGTGGAGGTCTACCAATTTTTATTGGCTTATTTATTTTGATTTTCCCATGATTTCAAGCAAAGAGGCACTGAGTTTGAAGGTAGGCCTTGAAATACATCCACAGGTACACCTCCAATTGACTCAAATGATGTAAATTAGCCTATCAGAAGCTTCTAAAGCCATGACATCATTTTCTGGAATTTTCCAAGCTGTTTAAAGGCACAGTGAACTTAGTGTATGTAAACTTCTGACCCACTGGAATTGTGATACAGTGAATTATAAGCGCAGTGGAACCCAGAACGATATGTTGACCACTTGGTTATGGTGAGGTCCTTTCAGTGCCACTGCGCAGGAGGGGTCCGCGGATCTGTTGATTTAAATGGAAACCGTAAAAGTTTTTTCATGATCTGTTTAATCACATTTGATCAGAAAACGAGGGAGGATAGTAAGTGAAGTGCATGGAGAGGACAGTGGGGGAGTAATTTACTAGCAGGCAAGATCTGTTGCCTACGCCTAATAGTCATACTCATCACATTATTATTATTATTATTATTATTATTATTATTATTACAAATAGAAGATTATCACTTCTCACAGTGGTGATCGTTTAGTAAAGTTAGATCAAAGCTGAATCAATGTCTCGCAAGATCACATAATGATTAATTTAGTATTATAAATTGCAATTTTACCCCGGTCCCCAGTGAAAGTTGCGCCCCTGGTGAAAACATTATAAATATGAAAATAGAATACAGTGTTTCAGAATGTGAGCTACCGCTTGCATGTCAATATCAGACTGGGAAGAATTTTAAGTTCGGAATCTCCACCTATCTGCATCATGACCAATGGCATAACACCTTATTGATATGTAAATTCAAACAACCAATAGGAATACATAAAGATGGATATACATAATTCTGCAGTGTCAGGTGGAAAGATAACCAACCCTGTTACACTTTGATTGAAACAAAATAGGCATAGAAGAAAGGCTTATAGTTTAACACCATCTGCTTTAATTCGCTCACGAAACAGTAATTCAAGAAGATTTAAACGCTTATTCCCATGAAACTGATTGAGATCAAGTGATTGGCAGTTTGGACATTTCCCCGCTAAAACGTGAAGAATTATCATTCCCAAATGGCAGTGATGATGGCCTATTTTGAAATTAGGTTTTTGTGTGGGCAGAGGCAGATGTTGCAATTGGAGGATGCATTTTATGCATATTCTATTACATTTTTACATTTACATTTACGTCATTTAGCAGACGCTCTTATCCAGAGCGACTTACAAATTGGTGCATTCATTCACCTTATAGCCAGTGGGATAACCACTTTACAATGTTTTTTTTAAATGTTTTTTTCTATGATGATATTCAATAGGCTACAAACTTCGATTGAGAAATGACATGATTATATTTAAAAAATTGTGCTCCCTCGCCTATAAAAATAGCAATACACCACTGCCCAAATAACATATTTCTGAATAAAAAATGTTAATGTGATTTTGCTATACGAAGAATAAATGTCAGATGTTGCATATACTTTACGAACATTTCAAGTGACTATGCTTAGCCAAAAAGGAATATTTTTCATAGAAAATGTCTTTGGACATTTTGCAGGCATTGAATTAGCCAAGCTTAAGCCAAGCAGTCCTGTCAATTCCCTTTGAGAGTCATTCGTTTTGGAGATTTACACTCCTGTAGATGCTTTACATAATGAATGCATTTTGGGGAAGATGTTATGTTGTTGAGGAGGATAAAGATCATTTCCTTTCCTCTCCCTAGTTACCCTGAGAACGGCGTGGTGGAGATGTGTGGCGGTAACGTGCGGCCGCGGGCTCGGACCCTACTCAGGTGGGACCAGCTCACGGTAGGCCTGGTTGTCATGGTGAACTACAACATAGAGATCCCTGAGGAGAGGGGCTTCTGGTTCGACGCTGAGATTACAGCACTCAATGAGATCTCCAGGACCAACAAGGAAGTCCGCATCAAGATCCTTATGGGGTAAGAGAGAGCTGGGGTAGAGGACATGCTGGGGTAACAGAGAGCTGGGGTAAGAGAGAGCTGTGGTGGGACAGTTTCCGTTGGGAAAGTCTTCTTCTCTTTTCTAGGTCAGATGATTATGCCAGTTATGTAACTTAGATATTTCTGCTTACATAAATTAAGAGGACTTTCTCTCTTTCTGAATAGTCTGGCTGAGTGGGTGTAGAGAACATTCCCTGTGGAGCTCTGATGGACTGATGAACACATTCTCTCTCCCCCTCCCTCCTTTCTTCCCAGAGGGCCAGGGGACGTCATCCCAGACTGTAAGCTGTTGTTTCTGGATGAGATCTATCAGATTGAGAAGATTGGAGCACACTCGCTGTCTGCTGTAGATGGACAGTTCAAACGTAGGCCTCCGCACACTCATACCAATACTAGTCTACAGCCAATCAGGGCTGAGATGGAGCATACCATAGCCAATCAGGGCTGAGATGGGGCATACCACAGCCAATCAGGCCTGAGATAGGTATACCTAGCATACCAGCTGTTCTAGAAGGGCCGTGGTCAAGGGGGTACTTCAGAGAAGTAACTTGAAATTGTTTTAATCAATTAGCCTCAAATTGATACATTTCAAATCCTTCTTATATAGCATTCTGCATATCCAATTTAAATGGCAAGATGTACATGGATTATTGGCATCAATACATGCATGTGTGTTTGTGGTGTGTGTGGGCTTATGGGTATTTTTGTTTTTGTTTTGTTCGCCTGTGTGTGTGTGTGTGCCAATTCTTTGCATATGTATTTGTGCGTCTGTGTGTGTGTGAGTGTGTGCACACCGGTGTGTGTGTATGTGTTTACATGTGCGTCTGTGTGTGTCTGTCTGTGCGCTGGGATGGATCCAGGGAAGAGCGGGCCGGAGTGTAAGCACTGCAAGGCGGACCCCGAGTCGGAGTGCAGGTTCTGCTCGTGCTGTGTGTGCGGAGGGAAGCAGGACGCCCATATGCAGCTGCTGTGTGATGAGTGTAACATGGCCTTCCATATATACTGTCTCAACCCACCACTAGCCACCATACCTGACGACGAGGACTGGTGAGCTCTGACCTGGTCCTCCCAGACCACCTGGGGGTGCTATACTCACACAGGATGACCCTATGGGCTCTGGTCAAATGTAGTGCACTATATAGGGAATAGGCTGCCATTTAGGACGTAGACAGAGACAGACCAATAGACCGGTCATCTGATGGCTGGTGGAGCAAGTATGATGCATGATGTCATTGATTATAATGATTGATGAACATGCATTGTGAGTGTAATAGTCCATTTACATGTTAGTGATGACTGATATAGATATGCCTTTAGCCATATGAATAAGTTCCACATTCTATATTTTCTTTGGGTGCCAGTCCAGATTTCTCTCTCATAGATGTCTTAGTAACACACTGTCCATACAAGAGACACTGACACCAACAGTATACTACCAGTAGTAGTTTCTCTCCTGTCCATATAATACCACCTTACATTGACTTCCTGTATTGATCATGATCTGACAGGGCAGTAGACCAGTAAGGGAGTTATGGTTCTTGTGTTGTGCTTGGCAGGTACTGTCCCACCTGTAAGAACGACACCAGTGAGGTGGTTAAGGCCGGGGAGAAGCTCAAGGCCAGTAAGAAGAAAGCCAAGATGCCCTCGGCCCATACAGAGAGCCAGAGGGACTGGGGCAAGGTGAGACAGACAGGGTCTACAACACTAACCCCTCGGCCCATACAGAGAGCCAGAGGGACTGGGGCAAGGTGAGACAGACAGGGTCTACAACACTAACCCCTCGGCCCATACAGAGAGCCAGAGGGACTGGGGCAAGGTGAGACAGACAGGGTCTACAACACTAACCCCTCGGCCCATACAGAGAGCCAGAGGGACTGGGGCAAGGTGAGACAGACAGGGTCTACAACACTAACCCCTCGGCCCATACAGAGAGCCAGAGGGACTGGGGCAAGGTGAGACAGACAGGGTCTACAACACTAACCCCTCGGCCCATACAGAGAGCCAGGGGGACTGGGGCAAGGTGAGACAGACAGGGTCTACAACACTAACCCCTCGGCCCATACAGAGAGCCAGAGGGACTGGGGCAAGGTGAGACAGACAGGGTCTACAACACTAACCCCTCGGCCCATACAGAGAGCCAGAGGGACTGGGGCAAGGTGAGACAGACAGGGTCTACAACACTAACCCCTCGGCCCATACAGAGAGCCAGAGGGACTGGGGCAAGGTGAGACAGACAGGGTCTACAACACTAACCCCTCGGCCCATACAGAGAGCCAGAGGGACTGGGGCAAGGTGAGACAGACAGGGTCTACAACACTAACCCCTCGGCCCATACAGAGAGCCAGAGGGACTGGGGCAAGGTGAGACAGACAGGGTCTACAACACTAACCCCTCGGCCCATACAGAGAGCCAGAGGGACTGGGGCAAGGTGAGACAGACAGGGTCTACAACACTAACCCCTCGGCCCATACAGAGAGCCAGAGGGACTGGGGCAAGGTGAGACAGACACGAAGGTTGTGTCCCAAATGGCACCCTATTCCCTACATAGTTCACTACTTTTGAAAAAAGACGCTATGTAGGGAATAGGCTTAGGCTGCATGCCATTTGGGATGCAGCCTAAGATTTTCTAATGACAAGGGTCACACCAGGGGGTTGGGGCCAATTCCATTTCAATTCAGTAAGTAAGTAAACGTATTGATTTTCAGTGTCAGCTGAATTTTAATGGAATTGATCCCAACCCTGGGTCAGATCGGGTCATGGGCATTGGCAGAATCACTATTTGTGGTTATCAAAATTCTAGAGGGGGAACTGGGGAGAGAATTTGGAATTTGAAACGATTCTTCGAATTTGTTCTCTGCTTGTCAAGTACTCTAGCTAAACTGTGTGGGGTGACTTAATTAGTTTGACTCAATGTATATTTCAACGGAAGAAAGAGGAGATATCTTGGCCTGGACTGGAGCTCATATTTTAATGCCTCACTCAGAAGGAAGACCTACTTGGTTGTTTTGGCAGCAGACAAAATGAGTGAGACACACACACACACACACACACACACTGGGTGGCAGACAGAACTGTCATTGTCTAGCGCTTGGTGCTGCTAACAGAAGCCGTTGGCCTGTTGAGTCACACAGTGTTAGCAGAACAAAGTAGATGTCTTGTTCACGGCTTGGTAGCAGAGTTACTGAGTGCTCCTGAAGGAGTCAATTGGCAGCAGGTAGCAGTGGCCAAGCTTTGGCATGTTCATTATTCACCAAATGTGAAGAAAACGGACTGAGACCGGGATGACTGCCGTTTTATGTACAATGGCGCCGGAGGGGATGGCTGCCGTTTTATGGACTCTAAACCAACCGTGTGTGTTTTTTCGCATTGTTTGTAACTTATTTAGTACATAATGTTGCTGCTACCGTCTCTTATGACCGAAAAGAGCTTCTGGACATCAGAACAGCGATTACTCACCTTGAGCTGGACTAATCATTTTTATTTTATGAGTCGGACGAGAGGGATTTGCTCCAGACACCCGACAGGGCCCTCATCCCCGTCATTCGCAGTAGAAAGAAAAGGAAATATCGCAGAAGGAGATCGGGGTGCCTGGTAAGGAGCCGGCGACGAGTGGCTAATCTGCCTTTGCCATCGATACTATTGGCCAACTTACAATCGCTTGATAATAAAATGGACGAACTACAGGCACGAATATCCTACCAACGGGATATTAAAAACTGTAATATCTTATGTTTCACCGAGTCGTGGCTGAACGATGACATGAATAACATACAGCTGGCGGGTTATACACTGTATCGGCAGGATAGAACAGCAGCCTCTGGTAAGACAAGGGGTGGCGGTCTATGTATATTTGTAAACAACAGCTGGTGCACGATATCTAAGGAAGTCTCTAGGTTTTGCTCGCCTGAGGTAGAGTATCACATGATAAGCTGTAGACCACACTATTTACCAAGAGAGTTTTCATCTATATTCTTCGTAGCTGTCTATTTACCACCGCAAACCGATGCTGGCAGTAAGACCGCACTCAATTAACTGTATACGGCCATAAGCAAACAGGAAAACGCTCATCCAGAGGTGGCGCTCCTAGTGGCCGGGGACTTTAATGCAGGGAAACTTACATCCGTTTTACCTCATTTCTACCAGCATGTTAAATGTGCAACCAGAGGGGAAAAAACCTCTAGACCACCTTTACTCCACACACAGAGACGCATACAAAGCTCTCCCTCGCCCTCCATTTGGCAAATCTGACCATAATTCTATCCTCCTGATTCCTGCTTACAAGCTAAAACTAAAGCAGGAAGCACCAGTGACTCGGTCAATAAAAAAGTGGTCAGATGAAGCAGATGCTAAGCTACAGGACTGTTTTGCTAGCACAGACTGGAATATGTTCCGGGATTCTTCCGATGGCATTGAGGAGTACACCACATCAGTCACTGGCTTCATCAATAAGTGCATCGATGACGTCGTCCCCACAGTGACTGTACTTACATACCCCAACCAGAAGCCATGGATTACAGGCAACATCCGCACTGAGCTAAACGGTAGAGCTGCCGCTTTCAAGGAGTGGGACTCTAACCTGGAAGCTTATAAGAAATCCCGCTATGCCCTCCAACGAACCATCAAACAGGCAAAGCGTCAATACAGGACTAAGATTGAATCGTACTACACCGGCTCTGATGCTCGTCGGATGTCGCAGGGCTTGCAAACAATTACAGACTACAAAGGGAAGCACAGCCGCGAGCTGCCCAGTGACACGAGCCTACCAGACGAGCTAAATTACTTCTATGCTCGCTTCGAGGAAAGTAACACTGAAACATGCATGAGAGCATCAGCTGTTCCGGACGACTGTGTGATCACGCTCTCCGATGCAAGTAAGACCTTTAAACAGGTCAACATTCACAAGGCCGCAGGGCCAGATGGATTACCAGGACATGTACTCCGAGCATGCGCTGACCCACTGGCAAGTGTCTTCACTGACATTTTCAACCTCTCCCTGTCTGAGTCTGTAATACCAACATGTTTCAAGCAGACCACCATAGTCCCTGTGCCCACTAAGATAACCTGCCTAAATGACTACCGACCCGTAGCACACGCGTCTGTAGCCATGAAGTGCTTTGAAAGCCTGGTCATGGCTCACATCAACACCATTATCCCAGAAACCCTAGACCCAACAGATCCACAGATGATGCAATCTCAATTGTGCTCCACAATGCCCTTTCACACCTGGACAAAAGGAACACTTATGTGAGAATGCTATTCATTGACTACAGCTCAGCGTTCAACATCATAGTGCCCTCAAAGCTCATCAGTAAGCTAAGGACCCTGGGACTAAACACCTCCCTCTGCAACTGGATCCTGGACATCCTGACGGGCCGCCCCCAGGTGGTAAGGGAAGGTAACAACACATCCGCCACGTTGATCCTCAACACGGGGGCCCCTCAGGGGTGCGTGCTCATTCCCCTCCTGTACTCCCTGTTCACTCATGACTGCATGGCCAGGCACGACTCCAGCACCATCATTAAGTTTGCCGATGACACAACAGTGGTAGGCCTGATCACCGACAACGACGAGACAGCCTATAGGGAGGAGGTCAGAGACCTGGCCATGTGGTGCCAGGACAACAACCTCTCCCTCAACGTGATCAAGAAAAAGGAGATGATTGTGGACTACAGGAAAAAGAAGAGGACCCCATTCTCATCGACGGGGCTGTAGTGGAGCAGGATGAGAGCTTCAGGTTCCTTGGTGTCCACATCACCAACAAACTAACATGGTCCAAGCACACCAAGACAGTCGTGAAGAGGGCACGACAAAACCTATTCCCCCTAAGGAGACTGAAAAGATTTGGCATGAGTCCTCAGATCCTCAAAAGGTTCTACAGCTGCACCGTCGAGAGCATCCTGACTGGTTGCATCACTGCCTGGTATGGCAACTGCTCGGCCTCCGACCGCAAGGCACTACAGTACATCACTGGGGCCAAGCTTCCTGCCATCCAGGACCTCTATACCAGGTGGTGTCAGAGGAAGGTCCTAAAAATTGTCAGACTCCAGCCGCCACCCTAGTCATAGACTGTTCTCTCTGCTACCGCACGGCAAGCGGTACCGGAGCGCCAAGTCTAGGTCCAAGAGGCTTCTAAACAGCTTCTACGCCCAAGCCATAAGAATCCTGAAGATCTAATGAAAGGGCTACCCAGAGTATTTGCATTGCCCCCCCCCCCCTTTTTACGCTGCTGCTACTCTCTGTTTATTATCTATGCATAGTCACTTTAATAACTCTACCTACATGTACATATTACCTCGACTAATCGGTGCCCCCGCACATTGACTCGGTACCGGTACCTCCTGTATATAGCCTCGCTATTGTTAGTTTTACTGCTGCTCTTTAATTATTTGTTACTTTTATTTCGTATTATTTTATATAGTATTTTTTATTTTTGTAAAAAAAATGTGGGGGGGTATTCTTTCTTAAAACCGCATTGTTGGTTAAGGGCTTGTAAGTAAGCATTTCACTGTAAGGTGTTGTTGTGTTTGGCGCATGTGACAAATAAAAGTTGATTTGATTTGATTGACTACCTGGACTTGTCCATTAAGAACCACTCATTTTCGTTTTCCGTTGTAAAATGTTTTGCGACAGTGTGCTCTACTGAACACAACCCAGGCACAGTGTGCCCTGCTGAACAATACTCTGTAGTTTGCAATGAAAACTAAAATGAGTATTATTTCTTATTGGACAAGTCCAGGTTGTGCCTTCCCATTTAACTCAGTAGTCTTCCGTTTGGTGCCTACTGAACATGCCCCAGGCCCACAGTAAGGGCCTCTCTGCTCTCACTAAGAGGTGTGTTATTCTGTGTTGGCTAACTCCCTCTCACGCTGTGAGGCGATGGTAACAATGCCATCTAAAATGTTTTGCTACAATGTGCCCTACTGAACACAACCCAGGCCCAGGTAATACAGACAGGCCATCAGTAAAGGCGTCTCTGACTAAGCTACAGTGTTGGCTGTCTCCCTCTCACACTGTGAGGCGATGGTAACAACGCTATTTAAAATGACTCAGCAGAGTGAAGTTATTTTCCTGGAACCAAACTAGGGGAAAATAACTAACCCCATTGTTTCCCAGAAATACCCCATGGATGCGTCCCAAACGGGACCCTATTCCCTATGTAGTGCACTACTTTTGATCAGGGTCCATAGGGTTCTGGTCAAAAGTAGTGCACTATAAAGGAAATTTGGTGCCATTTGGAACGCATAGAATGCTAATTGAAAACAGCCTATTCTGTACATTAGTATGTATTTATGTGATAAACCTAAAAAAAATGTGACTCATAGTTTGGTAATGTTATGAGAAAGAAAGACCCATTGAGAAAGAAATTGTCCCAACACTTTAAAAAACATTTCCAGCCCGGAAAATGGATTATTGTTATGCATACAATGCTATTCAGGTCTGATTACGCTATATGGTAGCTAAAGCATCTAGTAGGAAGTCCTTGGTTTATGGAATGTGTGTGTGGTCCAACATGTGAAAACATGCTAGCTAAAGCATGCATGAATAAGTCCTTCTCCTGAATGCCATGTTGATGTTGTTACAGGGTATGGCCTGTGTGGGGCGCACTAAGGAATGTACCATCGTCCCCTCCAACCATTACGGGCCTGTACCTGGGGTTCCCGTGGGAACAACATGGAAGTTCCGCGTTCAGGTGAGCCAATAGGAACAAGGTTTGGTACCATGCGACCATATGACCATACAGGTGGAGTGATACAGGTTAGGTGATTACTCACAAACTCGGAGAGAACAGAGAAAATTTAATATTTTCAAATCATGAAGATGTTGAATCTGAAAATATAGTTATTTTCAGTTAACTTTAGAGGTTCATAGTTTTCAAATCTGATATTCTGACACTAAGGATTTGTTTACATAGCCAGTATCACATCTATCACACCATCATTCCTCCCCTCTCTCTTTCTCATATCACCCATCCTGACTCTCACCCTCTCCTGTTCACGCCATCTCTCCTGTTCACTCCATCTCTCCTGTTCACTCCATCTCTCCTGTTCACTCCATCTCTCTAACTTCTCCCTTCCTGTGTTCCAAGGTGAGCGAGGCGGGAGTGCACAGGCCCCACGTGGGAGGTATCCACGGCCGCAGTAACGACGGCTCCTATTCGCTGGTGCTGGCTGGGGGCTTCGAAGATGAAGTGGTGGGTGTCTTTCTTTTTTGTTGTTGATGTCTGTTTTTTGTTGTTGATGTCCGTTGTTTGAGCTAAGCAATTTAGGAGCGTGGGAGCGTAGGAGAGAAGAGAGGTGGAGGGAGATCGCTGTCTTTCTGCCTATGTTTTTCCTGCTCTCGCTTCCTCTGTCTGGCAAGACCCTCTTTGATGCCCCATGCTTTTTGCTCTGGCCCTTTTAGCATGGTAGACACCGGAGGAGGGTCGACGGGGGGAGGATGGTAGTCTACCCATCTGTCTGGTTCTCACACAGCTGTAGTCTGTCTATCTATCTCTTTCGCCCCTCTCCTTCTCTCCCTCTAACGCGTTTGACTTTCTTCGAGGATGTTCACTGTACAGCATAGCTCCGGAGAGTGCATTAATGGCACTATGATTAATGTTTTCACATTAGCTAGGTTTCCATCCAATTGGCGACAGATTTTCATGTGAAAAAAATCAGTGAGTGATGACGTAGTGCACACAAAATGTACTTTTTCGCTTAGGTTTTCATGCACCAAATAAACATCGAAAGTTATATGTGTTTCCATCGCATTTTCAACTCTACCAATAGTTTTGTCACAGAAACTGTTGCGTTAAATAGCAAATGTGCCTACTCTGGTCTTGGCGCTCCGTAGCCAACATCTTGCAGATACAGTACAGGTAGGCTGTTCGGATACAGTACAGGTAGGCTGTTCAGATACAGTACAGGTAGGCTGTTCAGATACAGTACAGGTAGGCTGTTCAGATACAGTACAGGTAGGCTGTTCGGGTAAGCTAGGCTACATTTCCACCACCTTTTCTCGCAATTAATTTTAGACACAAATATCCTACCAAGTCATTTATAAAATTTGACCGAAACTTCCTGTCTCCATCACAGCTGTCATGATTTTTAAAAAATACGCTATGACTTTACTCGCATTAAAAACTGTGGATGGAAACGTGGTTTATGACTTATTTGGAGGAGGGATTTTGATGATATTTTGACTGGATTTCGAATTACATCTATGTTGATTTAGCTGTGCGCCTCGGGCTGTCATATAAGAGATTTCCACTTACTCAGCAAAGAATGACAAGGATAAGCTAGTATGTGCAGGGGCAGTATTTTTTAAGAGGTGTGTGTGTGTGTGTGTGTGTGTGTGTGTGTGTCTCCTTTTAACCCTCTGACCTCCACCATGACCCCTCAGGACAGGGGAGATGAGTTCACCTACACAGGCAGTGGAGGTCGCGACCTTTCAGGGAACAAGCGCATCGGGGAGCATTCCTTTGACCAGACCCTGACCCACTATAACAGGTACAGTAAACAAACAAACAAAGTACTGTACCACCTGACCTGTTTCTCTCCCTGACATTTCAAATAGATACCTTTTTTCAGTATCAGACCTTTTTTGGTCATCCCACACCAAAAACATCAACACACAATTATAACACAGATACATTATTTGACTGGTTTCGGAACATGCACTAGTTCTAGTCATTAACCCTTGACCTCTCAGGGCCCTGGCGCTGAACTGCGACGCCCCCATCAACGACAAGGACGGGGCGGAATCCAGGAACTGGCGTGCGGGGAAGCCGGTGAGGGTGGTGCGGAGCTCCAAAGGCCGACGCATCAGCAAGTACGCTCCGGAGGAGGGCAACCGCTACGATGGCATCTACAAGGTACACTAGCTAGGACACAAACCATATAATTATTAGAAAACACAAACTCCCCAAGACCACGGCAGTTTGACTGGTACATTCAATATGGCCGCCGGTTCACCCATAATGTAATGTTGACTTGAATGGGAATGTCCGTTCTAGTCACTCTACACAAACACCCTGATTAACTCAATGTCCATACTAGCACAGTACTTAGAATGCATGTCCTATACATGTCTTCATTCTAAGTAGTATGCTAGCTAGTTTGGATATTGGAACGGAGCCGCCTGGCTGCCTCTCAGGAACATAGACTGGACCCGGTCCTTTTGGACCCTGTATGCATATACTTAGTCTCTTTTAGTCCCTTGTGACAAAATAAAAAAATGAATTACAAATATAATACAAACAGTCAAAATAAATTGGGTGCAGATATCAGAGGGGCTGGTCCTCATTATGAGTCATGCCTTTTGAACACATCTTGATTTCCCCAGATAGACCAGGCCAGCACGGTAATCACAACCCACGTGGTTTCAGAGATGTTGCATCTCAAACAAGACAAGATGAGGAAATAAATGTAATTTTTTTAGATGAATCCCTGATTACCACAAATCGAATCACATTTTTTGTACTGTTCCTGTCTCACCATAAACTCCTATAAGTTACATTTTAGTCATTTAGCAGACGCTCTTATCCAGAGCGACTTACAGTTAGTGAGTGCATACATTTTCATAGTTAGACAGTATCAACATCAATGGGGAATCATGTGCTCATAGAATGATACAATTACTAGAACGGACATTCCCAAGTCTATTCTGTGGATGGTCAGTCATTCTATTTCTGTGTGTCTCTCAGGTGGTGAAGTACTGGCCAGAGAAAGGGAAGTGTGGTTTCCTGGTGTGGAGGTACCTGCTGCGGAGGGATGATCTGGAGCCCGCTCCCTGGACACCTGAGGGCCTGGAGCGCATCCAGACACTGGGCCTGGCTGTGCAGGTGAGGGTTTACGGTGCTGTTTTATATGACATTATGACCGTATGAGAGGACGGGTGTTTGGTTATGACTGCTGTTTCAGTGGCGGTCTCTTTTATGTCTCAATTGAATGTATTAACTGAATGTAAAACCGACCAGCCTCTCCATTGTGTGTAGTTCTGTGTCCTTGGTTTGTTAAATTTGATATTGTCGTCTGTCCGACTTTCTCTGTGTGCTTCTACTACGGTATCCTCTTGGCTATCGTTGTGCATTATGAGTTGGTTATAATGCATTGTAATACTTACCGATGTTTTCATTTGCCTGTCTCTGTGCATCTACTCTACAGTATCCCCCTGGTCGCCATTTTGTTTTCATCTGTCTCTGTGCATCTACTCTACAGTATTCCCCTAGTCGCCATTTTGTTTTCATCTGTCTCTGTGCATCTACTCTACAGGATCCTCCTGGTCGCCATTTTGTTTTCATCTGTCTCTGTGCATCTACTCTACAGTATCCCCCTGGTCGCCATTTTGTTTTCATCTGTCTCTGTGCATCTATTCTACAGTATCCCCCTGGTCGCCATTTTGTTTTCATCGGTCTCTGTGCATCTACTCTACAGTATCCCCCTGGTCGCCATTTTGTTTTCATTTCTCTCTTTGCCTCTACAGTATCCTCCAGGCTACGTGGAGGCCATGGCCAACAAGACCAAGAAGGAGGCTAACGCTCGGCCAGGGTCCACCAGGAGCAAGAAGCACCATGGACGGGGCCGGCCGCGGCTACAACCCCTGGAGAAGAAGGTGAAGAAGGGGGAGGAGGAGGAAGAGATGCCCATGGAGGTTACAGACCAGCCACAGAGCAACGGTAGTCAGAACACTCCCAAGGACAAGGAGACAGGTACCTGTTGAGACACAGCTAGGGATATAGGCCAGAGACGGAAGAGAGATGTGTTTTTACCTTTGTGTGTACAGTTTATATCTTGTGCACTGCTATGTACGCATGGGCGGAATTGCCGCTAGGGAAAGGGGGGACATTTCCAATAGATATAAAACTAGATATGCCAAGGCGTTTCGTGGGTGTTTTTAAAGGTGTCAAATAAAATGTTACCCATATTTGAATAGAAACGATATGTGTACATGCATCTGTAAACAATGTGTGTGTTGGTATGCGTCTCTCAGAGGTGTGTAAGGAGTCGGCGGAGCCCCGAGCCAAGCGTCAGAAGATGGAGGAGTCGTTCCAGCTGACAGAGCAGCAGCAAAGCCTCATAAAGGAAGACCAACCCAACAGAAAGAACTGGGACGAGGCCATGGGACACCTCAAGGAGGGGCCGGTACGTAAAGGTCACAATGCGACATGACATGGCACAACAAGGCACAAACAGCATCTAAACTAACACAACAGCAGCTCACAACTCCGTCACCTTAATGAACTATATACAACCAATATTACACCGACACACAGTTCTGATGTAAGACTAATATTACTGGAACAGTTATGATGTATGTGAAGCTGCGGTTTCCATGGTGATGTCTGTACCTGTACTTCCTGTCTCTTTGTCTTTAGAACTTCCTGAGGAAGGTGGAACAGACGTTCATGTGTGTCTGCTGCCAGGAGCTGGCCTACCAGCCCATCACCACCGTCTGTACACACAATGTGTGCAAGGTTGGTGTCCACAAGCACTGTGTGTGTGTGTGTCGGTTCAAGGTTTCACCTGAATCTGCTGTTTAAATGTAATGATTGTTGTCTGATTGTGGTTTCATGATTTCATACACATGAAGGTCAGGTTTAGAATAAGTAATGACTGTATGGCACTGTACAGTTAAGGAGTTGTGTTGTTCTTTGACCTCTGACTGACTGGCGTTCTCTCTGTCTGTTCCTGGTCCACCCCAGACCTGTCTCCAGCGGTCATTCCGTGCTGAGGTGTACACCTGCCCTGCCTGTCGCCACGACCTGGGGAAGGACTACGTCATGGTCCTAAACAAGACTCTACAGCTGCTGCTGGACCAGTTCTTCCCTGGCTACAGCAAGGGCCGATGAGGACAGACACCTGCACTCACACAAGCAGTTACACACAGACCCATGATGCATACAAACAAACATAGGCATACACACACTTATTCATACATTGGTACATAGTACACACACACACACCCTCCATCTCCTAGGCAGCAGGGACTGACCCCACCTGTTGGACTTGTACTGTCCCCATTTACGTCACCAGCCTGAAGTCATCCAAGCCCCAGGAGAGCCTGGAGCACCATGCCCCTACACCCCCATTTGGTTCCCATCCCTGGGTAACAACACCCCCTAACCCCCCAATGAGTTCCCTCTCTCCCTAGCCTTCCACGTCCCCAGTCCCCAGAACTCATCAGTTCATCGCCATCTACCTGTCCATGTAAGGAACAGCCAGAGAGGATGCTAATGCTAACCATAGCCATGTAGAGAATAATGTATCTGATGCTAATGCTACTTAGCCTCCAATGGGAGGGTGCCTGAGGTCAGCAGCACCTACAGGGGTCAGGGATTACCACCCAGGAGAGGGGGTTGATGGGAAATGTAGTGTACAATGTTAAAGGTTATTTCTTTGTTACTGGTCCATTTGAAGTTTAGACACAAACTGATTCATTCTTTTAAAGGCCCAGTGCAGTCAAAAACGTGATTTTCCTGTTTTATATATATTTCCACACTGAGGTTGAAATAATACTGTGAAATTGTGAAACTTATGATAATGCCCTTTTAGTGTAAGAGCTGTTTGAAAAGAATGCCTGAAATTTCAGCCTGTTTTGGTTGAATGGAGTTTTGGCCTTCCATGGTGACATCACCATGTGGTAAATGAGTTAATAGACCAATAAGAGTTCCAAATCTCTCTGCCAATAACAGCAAATGTTTCGTTTTCCCTTCTGCACTCAGACCACTCCCAGACAGTCCTAGCAAAGTTCTTGCTTGAGAAATTGCCCTTTGCTAAGGAGCTATTTTTGATTATTTTAATTGAAAACGATCACAGTAAGGGATTTGGTTGTAGCCTTGTACGAACCACCCTGGTCTCGTTTCCCTACACAGATATCCAGGATGGTTTGTACGAGACTAGCTTAATTGTTACCCAGAAATGATTTGAATATTGAGATAAAAACAGCTGCATTGGACCTTTTAAAGATGTATGCCTGTTCCTTTTCTCCTCTCAGTTCCTTTTCTCCTCTCAGTTCCTTTTCTCCTCTCAGTTCCTTTTCTCCTCTCAGTTCCTTGTCTGTCTGTTTTTTTTGTGGTGAAGTCCTTTTCTTTCAAATATTTCAGGATTTCTTTTTTTAAAGACATGCAAAATGCAAAATATTTTAAATAATGCTATGGTCTTTAAAGCAGCAAACTGTGATGTGTATTACTTCCTTCCTCCCCACCGCTCAAATAGCTTATATACAAAACAGAAATGTTCTCCTGCATCGACTGGCAAGCTAATAGTGTCCTTCTTTGTGAGCTTCTCTTCGTCCCCCGCCCCTAGGGTTGCAAGATTCCGGTAACTTTCCGAAGTTCCCAGGTTTCTAGAAATCCTGGTTGAAAGATTCACGGAATCAGGGGGGGAGTAAGCAGGAAATCAGGACACCTTCAATAGGGATTTCTGCAAAACCTTTGGGAAAGTTTTGCAACCCTACCTGCCACCCCAGTCTTGTACCCTACCGACCCCTACCGTGGACTACAGTACTAACAGTTCTTTAGACGTCAAGTGGACGCTTCGCTTCAGCATTAATGTTCTCTGTTTTTATTGTACTCGTTGAAAAGAAAATATGTTGAAAAGAAAAAAAGTGGTGTCTATAATTTCCTATACTACTACAACGTATGCCATTTTTCTATCATTTTAGTTACCTATTCTATGTTAATCATTAGTTATTTTTGTGGCGATCTTTACCTGCTGCTGTGTCAGCCTGAATGAAGAGTTTCATTGCTTCATATTGTGATCTGAAATTTTATACATGGTATAATAATACTTGATATGTACCTAATTAAATATTTTGATTCCAGAAAACAACTTGCCTGTTCAGTTTCCTTCACATTAGAGGATAGTGGACTTCTGCTTAGCCTGGTCCCAGTCCTGTTTTGTGCTGCAGACCAGTGTTTCCCAACTCCAGTCCTCGAGTACCCCCAACAGCACGAGTTGTTGTATCCCCGGACAAGCACACCTGATTCAACTGGTCTACTAATCATCAAGCCCTCAATGAGTTGAATCAGGTGAGTTTGTCTGGGGCTACAACAACAATGTGTTCTGTTGGGGGTACTGGAGGACTGGAGTTGGTAAACACTGCTGTAGACAACGACCATAGGAGTTGGCAAGCAGGTATCAACAGATCTGGGACCAGGCTTCCGCTGGCCTCACCTGTAACATTGGTTTCAGTCTCAATATGGGCCTCAGTATGGGCCTTCCTGTTTTGATCTAAGACCCAAGCAAAAGGACAGTGGAAGGAGATCTGTCTATTTAGGTACGGTATGAAGAGGCTCGTCTCTCTATACATTACTTAAGTAATGTAGGAGTCAGAGAATGATTATGTATAGGGGGCCTCCTTTTACACCCAAATCAACTACCTACTGAGCTGCTAAGTAGAACCGGGTCTTGTACCTACTGAGCTGATTAGAGCTGGGTCCTGTACCTACTACCTACTGAGCTGATTAGTAGAGCCGGGTCCTGTACCTACTACCTTCTGAGCTGATTAGTAGAGCCGGGTCTTGTACCTACTACCTACTGAGCTGATTAGTAGAGCCGGGTCTTGTACCTACTACCTACTGAGCTGATGAGTAGAGCCGGGTCCTGTACCTACTACCTACTGAGCTGATTAGTAGAGCCGGGTCCTGTACCTACTACCTACTGAGTTGATTAGTAGAGCCGGGTCCTGTACCTACTACCTACTGAGCTGATGAGTAGAGCCGGGTCCTGTACCTACTACCTACTGAGCTGATGAGTTGAGCCGGGTCCTGTACCTACTACCTACTGAGCTGATTAGTAGAGCCGGGTCCTGTACCTACTACCTACTGAGCTGATTAGTAGAGCCGGGTCCTGTACCTACTACCTACTGAGCTGATTAGTAGAGCCGGGTCCTGTACCTACTACCTACTGAGCTGATGAGTAGAGCCGGGTCCTGTACCTACTACCTACTGAGCTGATGAGTTGAGCCGGGTCCTGTACCTACTACCTACTGAGCTGATGAGTAGAGCCGGGTCCTGTACCTACTACCTACTGAGCTGATTAGTAGAGCCGGGTCCTGTACCTACTACCTACTGAGCTGATTAGTAGAGCCGGGTCCTGTACCTACTACCTACTGAGCTGATTAGTAGAGCCGGGTCCTGTACCTACTACCTACTGAGCTGATTAGTAGAGCCGGGTCCTGTACCTACTACCTACTGAGCTGATTAGTAGAGCCGGGTCCTGTACCTACTACCTACTGAGCTGATTAGTAGAGCCGGGTCTTGTACCTACTACCTACTGAGCTGATTAGTAGAGCCGGGTCCTGTACCTACTACCTACTGAGCTGATGAGTAGAGCCGGGTCCTGTACCTACTACCTACTGAGCTGATGAGTAGAGCCGGGTCCTGTACCTACTACCTACTGAGCTGATGAGTAGAGCCGGGTCTTGTACCTACTACCTACTGAGCTGATGAGTAGAGCCGGGTCCTGTACCTACTACCTACTGAGCTGATGAGTAGAGCCGGGTCCTGTACCTACTACCTACTGAGCTGATGAGTAGAGCCGGGTCCTGTACCTACTGAGCTGATTAGTAGAGCCGGGTCCTGTACCTACTACCTACTGAGCTGATTAGTAGAGCCGGGTCCTGTACCTACTACCTACTGAGCTGATTAGTAGAGCCGGGTCCTGTACCTACTACCTACTGAGCTGATAAGAAGAGCCGGGTGCTGTACCTACTGAGCTGATTAGTAGAGCCGGGTGCTGTACCTACTGAGCTGATTAGTAGAGCCGGGTGCTGTGCTATGGCCTGTAAATATTGCTGCGCTGATCTTGCATTCTGGAATGTGAGATGTGTGCTATGCCACTGCAACTTTTCTGTTATAAAACCAGGTAGAGAGAACCCCATAGAGATTAGAAGGCCACTGTCTGACTGACTTAAAGGCACTGCATTGTCAATCTGCTGTCTGCATTGGCCATGTGATATTGCCTCTGCAGAAGTCAGGGCATTCATACTTTTTGGGCTTCGCCGAGCTGTTGTGAAGGAAGTCGTCAAGGAAGTGAGTTTTTGTTTATACAGGACCTCCCGCCCTCACCTACAGTCAAACAATCATGTAAATGCGAAGCTATATAGAGCCCTCTGCATTGTTAAAACATTTGAGAGGCGCCCGGCGATGCGGTACGGACCTCAATTTGGCCTCTGGAGGCTCCGCAATTGCGTCACACCATCCATACGGCGCATCCGACCACATTTCGGATCAAGCATAAATTGCAGCCAGGTTGTCTTTAGTGTAGAGAGGATTTAGTTCACCCCTGGATTCTGCATGTGAAACCAATGCCATACATACAAAATGGTATAGGTTATAACAGAACAGGGAATATCCTGGTGGTTGGCGTCATGAAGGATGGAGCGTTCCCTGATGGTGAGCAGCGTTTTATAACTGACCTATTTCGCTTACTCTGCAAACATTACTAGGACTGCAGTCCTATTCTCTACTCTTCTCCAGAAGTGTGCACAACTCCCACCCCATGCATTTAAATGCATTGGATTGGTGCAAGCATGGCCGGAGGGTGTTTACACCAGGGGTGTCAAACGTCCGGCCCGCGGGCCGGATCAGGCCCGCAAACGGGTTTAATCCGGCCCGCGAGATGATTTTGAAAAAAACTAAACAAAAAAAACAAAACAAAAATAAAAAATTGTAAAGTTTAAAAATGCGCTGCAATTTTTCAATAAAATAAACTGCTGTTCCAATTGCGTCCACTGGATGGCGCAATAGCAATTGTGTTAAGCAAGCAAACTGTTTATACCGGGGCAGAGCAAGTAGGTCAAGCACGTGCAGCCAATGAGCTACTTTGTTTTGCCCGCGCTATTTATTACGGCTTCTACTTTTAACATTATGTGCTTTGGCACCCTCATTGCCCCAATATGTCTCTGTCAAAAAAGAGAAAAGTGGACGCAGAGTGTTCCAAGAAAAATTGTCATCCTATTTATTCACGGAATTGAATGGGAAGGCTGTATGTTTAGTGTGTTCAGAGCATGTTGCAGTGCTGAAAGAATATAACCTTCGTCGCCACTATGTGAGTCTTCATGCCGACAAATATGACAACTTTCAAGGACAGCGGAGATGAGAGAAGGTGAATGAACTGTTGGCGGGTCTGAAGAAACAGCAGTCTGTGTTTACTCACAGCCGAGACATCAGTGACGCTGCAGTGAAAGCTAGCTACCTCATTGCTAATGAAATCGCAGTGGCTTCAAAACCATTTAGTGAGGGTGAATTTGTAAAAACATGCATGATGAAGGCAGCGGAGATTGTGTGCCCTGAAAAGCGGCAGGCTTTTGCAAATATCAGCCTGACAAGAAACACAGTTGCAGACAGGATTTCCGATCTTTCAGTGGATTTGGACAGCCAGTTGAAGCAAAAAGTAAAGTCATTTATTGCGTTTTCGGTTGCAATTGATGAAAGCACGGACATTACAGATGTTGCACAACTGGCCATTTTCATCCGCGGAGTTGATGACACATTGACCGTCACCGAGGAGTTCGTGGAGTTGGTGCCGATGACAGATACAACGACAGCAGCTGATATTTTTACCGCACTCGTCGGCGCGCTGGACAGGGTCGGAGTGGACTGGTCCCGCGCTGTCAGCCTGGCTACAGATGGTGCGCCCTCAATGATCGGGAAAAAAGCAGGCGTTGTGACAGAGTTCAGAGAGAAAGTGCAATCTGCAAATGGAGGACGTGATTTTTTGACTTTTCACTGTATTTTGCACCAGGAGGCTTTGTGTTGCAAGTCATTAAAGATGGATAACGTCATGAAGGTGGTCATCCAAACTGTTAATTTCATCCGATCCAGAAGCCTGAATCACCGTCAGTTTGACAGCCTTCTCAGAGAGAAAGACCACATCTATGGCCTGCCATACCACACTGAGGTAAGATGGTTAAGCTGAGGTGCTGTGCTGAGGCGTTTCTTTGATTTACGAGAAGAAATTGAACAGTTCATGGAAGAAAAGGGCAAACCAGTGTTAGAATTTCATTCCGCAGAATGGATGCAGGACCTTGCATTTATGGTGGATGTTACAGAGCACCTGAATAACTTGAACAAACAGCTGCAAGGGCGCAACAAAGTTGTCACGCAGTATTATGACAGCATACGTTCTTTCAAGTTGAAGCTGTCATTGTGGGAGACGCAACTTGCCGGTGGTGATGCAGCTCACTTCCCCTGTCTGAAAAATGTGTGCGCAACCCAACGTGGCAGACATGAAGCGGTTCAAAGATAAAATAACGGGACTGTTACGGGAGTTTGAGCAACGCTTTCAGATTTATGTTTATATGTTTTTATGTTGATGTGCTATTGTTTTTAATTGTTTTATTTTATTTGTATATTTAACCTATTCTTGACTCTGTGGTTCTTGCACTTGTTTGGGGAACAGGATTTCATTATTTTTTATCTACATTTCTGCCTGAGAAATGACACCCTGATATAGTTCTGTGATCTGTGATATACTTCTGTGAATCACTGAGGCATTGTGTGTTTGTGTGTTCTTTGTCCTCAGAACTTTCAAATAACTTGAGGTGTTTTATGATTAATAGTGATGTTGTGCTTTTGGACACTGTCCTCAGGCTCCAGCTTTATGTTTATATGTTTTTATGTTGATGTGCTATTGTTTTTAATTTATTTTATTTGTATATTTAACCTATTCTTGACTCTGTGGTTCTTGCACTTGTTTGGGGAACAGGATTTCATTATTTTTATCTACATTTCTGCCCGAGAAATGACACCCTGATATAGTTCTGTGATCTGTGAAACAGTTCTGTTAATCACTGAGGCATTGTGTGTTTGTGTGTTCTTTTTCTTTAGAATTTTCAAATAAACTTGACGTGTTTTATGATTAATAGTGATGTTGTGCTTGTACTATTTTGGACACACTGTCCTCAGGCTCCAGCTTTATGTTGATCGTATTAAAACAAAGAAAACAATCTGAAGTTGTTGTTTTTAAGTTATATATACCATGATTTTTCCGGTCCGGCCCACTTGGGAATAGATTTTCCTCCATGTGGCCCCTGAGCTAAAATGAGTTTGACACCCCTGGTTTACACCATGTTCCTCACACCAGTCCATTGCTTTTAAATCCACGAAGGGGAGTGTACGAGTGCAAAGGGTAGAAAAGAGGTGTGCAGGCAGCCATAGAATCCAGAACGCACCCATGAATTCAATCAATTGAAGATCAGGGAAACTAGCATTGCTAGTTCTCGCAATGTTCACACGTAACGTATCTGAGCTGAACACTGTTTATTCTGTCACAACTCCGCAATCTGTTCCTACTGTATCATGGCTTTGCAGAAATACTGACGCGTCAGTAACTAGTGTACCCTCGTGGTAAATGTCTAAAACAAGAACCAGTGCATCCTTGCCCTGAGACACAGCTACAGACTGGCTGCCACAGCCGTCTTCAACCGTGCCCCATGCAAACAGGCCACATACGGTGTCATGATGAGATTGGCATTTCTTACTTTTATTGTCACAGAAGCACAATAGGTACCACTATGCAAGGTGAACACCAAGCTTATAAACCATTTTGAAAAACAAAACAAAAAGTTAAAAGGAATGCAAGTCCAAATATCCCATCAGACATCACAACAAATGTATCCAAAAACAATGCTACAATAATGGTCAGGTATACACGAGACAGAAAAGCAAAAGCTCTTTGGATTTTTCTTCTTCCTCTTTTTTAGCTTTGTACCAACTCACCCATCATATTACTTGATATTTATCGCAAATGCAGCCAAACCAGTCACACAAAACAGCATTCACCTGTGCTCTCCAACACACACTGCTAGTCTAAAGAGCTATCCAGCCATGAAGTACCAATATTGGGGCGGTTTTTGCTTAAAATAAATCTTTACACACATTGTTACAACATTTTCAGAGGATTGAGTGCTTTTATATCAAACTTATTCTATCAAAACAATTGTCAGATTAAAGGTGGGGTTGACATTGTAAAAAAAAAAAAAAAAACTTAGCCAAAGAAATAAAAGCTATATTGAATATAGCCAATTAAATGAAAGCTTATGCTTTTATTTCAATGGCTATATAAGGTATATCTTAGCCAATCAAATTAAAAGTTGGGAGTACCCAAGCGTAAACCTGATGACCTGTTTTTGTACATTCAGAAATAACGACAAATCCATATTTCTAGGAACAAAAAATAGCAACAATAGACAATTGATTGATGATAGTTATGAGAATTGCAATATGCTCAAAGTCCTTAAAAACATGGTTCCCTCTGACATGTTGGAACAAAATACCAATGAAACCTAAATGAAGAATTTAACAAAGGGATAAAAGATAGAGATAAATATCAGCCAAGCTGTGAAACTGGGGGATACATATCTAAACTAATCATCCGCTTCCTTTGACACAAAAGCATGGAAGGCTGTAAGCACTTGGGTCGGGTGGTGGATTGGCTGGGGTACAGGAGGGTAGGAGGTTGGGTAGGGGGCAGGGGTTAGCCTGGATCCAAACTGAAATTGCTCCCTTTCACAACTGCTTCCCTTTACAATTGTGGTCATCACAGTCTGGCTTTCAGACTTGAGTCTGGCTGAACCATCTCTTCATTGAAACTGTTAGTGAGACAACAGTGAAAACAGCACAGTTTTCATTATTTGGGATACAGGCTAGGCAGGGCTCAGAGGGCTCTTCCAGAAAGCAGGCTCAATGTGTTACTTAGACAACTAACTGTCATAACTAAACGTTCTGAATTCATTTAATCTTTCCTAGAAATATAGACTTTGTATGACTGACTTGACAACCAACAAACCCATATTGAAGTTAAGCTTTTCTAAAATTAGCTGGCTAAATTGATGATGTTGCTTCCTGGAACGCCCCACAGGGGTCAGAGCTAATCCTCGTCGGAGGAAGAGTCCCTGTCGAAGTTGTAGGCCATGAAGAAAACGTCAGGTCGAGGTGGGACAACGGCATGGCCCGGTTTCACTATCTCAAAGCCCAGAAAGCTGAATGTGCGCACAAGTTTAGCTGTGGAGAGAAACACGTATTATAAATAACATCAAAACAATATGACCTTTGTCAATATAGTTGTTGGACTTCCTTGACTTATTCCTTTTAGTTCCTAGTGAGCAAACGATCCCCCAAACAGTGATTGGACAAAAATCGGCAGTTGGGATGTGCTTCTCTATTGAAAGTGTGGGTTTGGTGTATGAATATGTTTTTAAAATAGGGCTGTTATACGTACCACGATCATCTCTGTTCTTGTAAAAGCAGACGAACACGCGGGCAACTTTAAGATGTTCTTCCGCATACCCCAAAAGAGCCGCAAAACTGTCGAGAGAGGTTTACTTGGATGACATGAGATTAAACACCATTTGTAAGATTTGCACCACCCCACCCTGACCTCTCCCTCAGTCACACACACAGTCCTCTCCTCGGGGAGCGAGTCCAAAGGTATCAATGTTTCCGTTAGCCGGTAATAGCCGGATAAATAAAATTGACACCAGCCAATTGTCCAGGAGAAGAAGAAGAAATCCCATTGTGAAATAATGTTTTTTAGCCTCTTCATTGATGGAAATACCAGTCCATGGAAATACATTTGACTGGTCATACTTATCCGTCTATAGGTTCATTTGCAGAATTTAGTGGAATTAAACTGTCCCCAAATTAATACAGTTGGTTCAGAGTTCGTTTTGATATTTCAACCTGCGTGTCCTGATCGAGTCTGGTGTGTGCTCAACATGAAATCAAAATCAACAAAACAAAATCAACGTGCGCGAGCGGTGTGGTCAGCATGTTATTCTGCAAAGTGCACATCAGAATTTGGTAAGAAGGACCACATATCGTTGCATCCTCGACTTGCATGCTCTGTTCTTTCATGTTCTGTTAATATTAATTGCCATAATCTAAATGTGATTTCTGTCATTCTGAGCACCGTGGGTGGACGCCAATGCATATGGGCCCGGTAAATTTCTCAAATGTCCAGTAAATTAAAATGTTGCCGATCAAATTTCCAGGGTCACATTTTCCTAAAAGAAACCCTGATAGGCATCTCCACATACAGAGCGCCTCCCCCTCCCCACCACGCTCTCTGTCCTCACCTTTCTTTGCTGCCCTCAGGGAGGGGGTCTATGGGTATCTCCACATAGAGAGCATTCCTGCTCAGCACCGCATCCCAGTGGATCACCTTGGAAACGGTGAGGCGGCTCTGGAAGTGGAGTATCCCGGGGCGACCGTTCCCCGCCGGCTCCTCTGTCACCGTCAAGTCCTGGAAAAACAATATGGAAGGAAAGAGGGAACGTTAATGATTAAAAACAACTCCTTGGACAACTTAATGGTTGTGTTCACTAGAGCACACTGTTTCAATAGAAAGGCAATATCTGTGTTGTTATCGGACAAGTTCAGGCAGTACCTCACTATATGCAAAGTTTTTTTTTACTGGGTGGGTCACCATTGAAACCAGGGTTTCATTTGCAAGGGAGCCCTGTGAACATCAACATACAATATATAATAAATAAATAAACACAAGATTAATCAAAACAAACACATCACCTCCCTTAAACTCAATCTAAACTGTCCAATGGAGACCAGCAAGTCTAATTTCAAGGTGGCCTGAAGGAACCAGCCAGTCCAGAGAGTGGTTCTGAAAATTACTCCAGTATTAACTGGAGATCCAGCAATTTTCAGAACTGCTCTCTGGACTGGCTGGTTCTGAAGGTCCCGCGGGTCTCCATTGACCTGGGGGGAAATTATTTTAGTTTTTATGCCCCCAGCTCATGGAATAGCCTTCCAAGAAGGGCTTGGTAGAGTTTGCGGTCAAACAAATAATTACTAATGAATCATAGTCAGTAGAGGGTGACGGGACCTGTCCTATGCAGTACAGTACCAGCATGCAACTGTCGTTTGTACTCTGTCGGTCAGCCTGCACACTGCCATAGGACATGGTAGTATAGTAGGACTCCATAGCGGAGAGAGAGTGAGCCTGCATGTCTTTGTGTTGTGTTGTACAGCCGCTTCTATTACTGTACACAGATAGCTAACAGAACCATAATAGGATGTGGCATCACCATGAAAACAAGAGTTCCTCTCTCATTCCTTCCTGAAATGTCAAGTTTGTTTTGAACGCCGAGTGAACAACAATGACCTGCGTGTAGTTGTTGCCTGCTTTGTTTTGTATTGGTGTTCTTGTATGTGTTCCAAAATGGCACCCTATTCCTTATATAGGGCTCTGGTCAAAAGTAGTGCACTATAAACCCTTCCAAAAAAGACTGCAGTCAGAGTAGAGTATAACTGCAGTACACGGCAGTATAACTGAAGTATTCTGCAAATACTGCATTCAAAATAACAGTTATTTTTACAGCAGTAGTGTCAACTCCTGTGTTAGTTGACCCCATAATGAAAGCTAAGCACCAGATTACAGGATATGTAACAATGAAACCTGGAGAATAGAAGTGTTAACAAAACACAGAGAAGTGAAATTAGCAGCTGTTTAGTCCCCCCCCCCCCCACCCCACGAATAGATTTCACAATATCAAGTCTCCAGTGACCAAGTAGCCTATTCACTTCCATCAGAACATAGTATGACAAACACATACTAGCTATAGCCCTGTGTACGTCATTCAGAGTACGATGTATGAGACTACAAACGTAGGGCGGCAGGTAGCCTAGCAGGTAAGAGCGTTGGGCCAGTAACCGAAAGGGCGCTGGTTCGAATCCCTGAGCCGACTAGGTGGGGGGAAATCTGTCGATGTGCCCTTGAGAAAGGCATGTAACCCTAATTGCTCCTGTAAGTTGCTCTGGATAAGAGCGTCTGCTAAATTACTAAAATATAAGTTGTAATAAGATCGTTCCTTTATAGATGTGTATACGATCATATTTGGGAGTAGAAAACGTTATTATCCACAAGGGGAAATTGGTTTTGCAACTGAAAATATATCTTCATTATCTTCAATAATATCTCTTTGTAGTATGTGACGAGTGTGCTTGATGCTGTGGTGCACTATGTAAGCATTGCATTTAACAAGCAGGTAGTGTATGTGAGGGTTGATGTACTCACGGAGTGGAGCGGCCGAGCTGAAGAAGCGTGATCCCGTTGACCATTACCTCGCCCACCTGGGATCTTCAGGGGTGGGAGAGGAGCATCAGGAACACCACAGAGGCCCCGGACCACAGGAACTACTACAATGCAGGGACAGGCTGGCCACACACACAGAGAGAGAGAGAGAAGAGAGAGAGGTTAGGACCACAGGTACCACTTCAATGCAGGAACAGGCTAGAAAGGAAGAGGGAGAAACAGAGGTTCATTCACGCTAACATTTGCATTTCATTGCCACCGGTTCTCCATTGCATCTCAAAATGTATTTCTATACTCAAAGGAAGCAGAGCCTAGACACCCAACAGAAACACATTGACGTCTGTTCCTAGGCAACAACACAGCATAGGGGGTGGGGCTGGTTTTGATCACGTTCTCATTATTACTACACATCCTATGTAAGATGCACTGCCGTTGGGTTTTCTTTATTGTCCCCCACGATGAAAATGGGTGATGGGACTGTGGATCAGTCTCCGTCCATCCGCTAGTCACACGTGATATCTCAGACAGCACTGGCTCGATTTTGACGAAATTTGGGTGAATGACGAGTCTTGCCATAGAGATCCGGCATTTACAAAATTACACTGATTGGCCCAAGGTGGGCGCTATAGTAATTAACTGACATTTGTGAGTTGCACCAGAGAGGAGGAAGAGAAGCGAGAGGGATAACTGAGCCCAAAACCTGTCTTCTCCAGCAGGTGGCGTTATTTCTTTGGATTAGCTAAAAAAGGTACCCAGGCTAACTGCCTTCCATTTTTGAAGACATTTATTGTTTGAGTGGCCACTTGAGTATCTGGTCAATATAATGGATAATATGTGGTCACACGATAACTAAAATGTGTTAGTCACACGCAATTGGCCCAAGGGGGCGGGTGCTGCATCATTCGTGGGGGACGGCATGTTTCCTCTTACCTTGTTATAAACTGCCAAAGTGCTCCATTCTGCCATGTGTATTTGTGTAAATAAAACCTTTGCCTAT
Source organism: Coregonus lavaretus (assembly GCF_964263955.1). Classification (NCBI taxonomy): domain Eukaryota; kingdom Metazoa; phylum Chordata; class Actinopteri; order Salmoniformes; family Salmonidae; genus Coregonus; species Coregonus lavaretus. The sequence continues at coordinate 7,946,520 of NC_139997.1, read as the reverse complement.
CTATGGTTGGAATAGTGATGTGGTTTAAAACCGTTTCAATGCAACAATAGGACTTCCAAATCTCAGATACTGTTACATGAATCTTACACTAAATAAATAAACTTGGCAACACAAATGTAACAGGCTGGCTACTGGCTGATTAGCTAACAGGACAGGAGTGAATTAGTAGGACAGGCTAAGGGGCAGCCAGGGACGCTGGAGTGGGTGTCTAAAAGCAATGATGTGCGCTAAAAAGCTTACAGGCTCACAGCAGTGAGATGGACCAGTAAAGTGGAAGCAAAATACAGCTTTTGTGTGATTCTAAACCTCCTATCAAAAGCGGTACTATATTTTTTGTATGCGATATAGCATCAGCTCTTCCTTCATAATTGTGATTAGATTTGTGGCATTATTAAGCACATCATATCATGCCACAGAAGGCCCAGATCTCCTGTTTAAGCGGAACGTATTAATCCATGGCAAAACAAGATCAACAAACATATCCTTCATCATATGTCAGTAAACGTTAATTAATTGGTCAACGCCACAGCGGGTTGCATAATCCCCTTCAGGGAACATCTGAGGAGGCTGCATTGAATCACGACAGGAAGGCACCACAATGAGGAAAAACGTGCAATGTAAACTGCGTATCTGCCTGATGACCTATGATCAAAACTGTATGACCCTAAAACCTGATAATGATCGCTAGAAGTCAAAAATATAAGTAGACTACCACATGGAATAATGAATTCATCCCATGTAGATATTTAACTGTTTAATTTATTCATAGGGGTTGGTAGCCAGCAGATCCGGCCCGCTTGCTTACAGCTGCACTAGTCAGGCAAGTCTCCTGTTTGGAAAACACCACGGAGCCGGCACAAGATATGGCTCGGAAAAAGTACCTCAATCCAGAGATGAGAAATGCGTTGTAATCCGAATTTTCCCATTAACCAAACTGTTACACTGAGAAGATTGAATGGAAAACTGTCACAGCAGCCATTTTGGTAATGGCAGCGTAAGCCAATCAGCTCTGTTGTTCAATGCGACATGCCATTCCATAATGTCTGCTGTGGTTACTACTATCTAGCACGAGGACAAAAGCATTCAATCTTCTCAGTGTAACAGTTGGGATAATGGGACAATTCGCAGTACAACGCGGCAGGTAGCTTAGTGGTTAAGGGCGTTGTGCCAGTAGCCGAAAGGTCGCTGGTTCTAATCCCCAAACCGACTAGGTGAAAAATCTGTCGATGTGCCCTTGAGCAAGGCACTTAACCCTATTTGCTCCTGTAAGTTGCTCTGGATAAGAGCGTCTGCTAAATGACTAAAATGTAAATGTAAATTTCTCATCCCTGGATTGAGGTAGGTTTTCTGAGGCATACACTACATGGCAAAATGTGGACACCTGCTCATTGAACATCTCATTCCAAAATCATGGGCATTAATATGGAGTTGGTCCCCCCTTTGCTGCTATAACAGCCTCCACTCTTCTGGGAAGGCTTTCCACTAGATGTTGGAACATTGCTGTGGGGACTTGCTTCCATTCAGCCACAAGAGCATTAGTGAGGTCTGGCACTGATGTTGGGCGATTAGGCCTGGCTCGCAGTCAGCGTTTCAATTCATCCCAAAGGTGTTCGATGGGGTCGAGGTCAGGGCTCTGTGCAGGCCAGTCAAGTTCTTCCACACCGTTCTTGACAAACCATTTCTGAACAGACCTTGCTTTCTGCATGGGGGCATTGTCATGCTGAAACAGGAAAGGGCCTTCCCCAAACGGTTGCCACAAAGTTAGAAGCACAGAATCGTCTAGAATGTCATTATATGCTGCAGTGTTAAGATTATCCTTCACTGGAACTAAGGGGCATAGCCCAAACCATGAAAAACAGCCCCAGATCATTTTTCCTCCTCCACCAAACTTTACAGTTAGCACTATGCATTGGGGCAGGTAGCGTTCTCCTGGCATCCGCCAAACCCAGATTCGTTCGTCGGACTGCCAGATGGTGAAGCGTGATTCATCACTCCAGAGAACGCGTTTCCACCCCTTCAGCTGACGCTTAGCATTGCGCATGGTGATCTTAGGCTTGTGTGCGGCTGCTCGGCCATGGAAACCCATTACATGAAGCTCCCGACTAACAGTTATTGTGCTGACGTTGCTCCCAGAGGCAGTTTGGACCTCGATAGTGAGTGTTGCAAACGAGGACAGAATTTACATGATACGTGCTTCCGTGGTCCCGTTCTGTGAGCTTGTGTGGCCTACCACTTTGCGGCTGAGCCGTTGTCGCGCCTAGAAGTTTCCACTTCACCATAACAGCACTTACAGTTGACCGGGACAGCTCTAGCAGGGCAGAAATGTGACAAACTGAAAGTCACTGATATCTTCAGTAAGGCCATTCTAGTGCCAATGTTTGTCTATGGAGATTGCATGGCTGTGTGCTCGATTTTATACACCTGTCATCAACAGGTGTGGCTGAAATAGCCGAATCCACTATTTTGAAGGGGTGTCCACATACACTATATATACAAAAGTATCTCTCGGGTGCTCCTTGGTGTCTTAATCTAAACCGGAAGCCTGTCAGACCCTAGTCTAAATGTAAGCAAGTGGGTCAGATCTTCTCCCTAACTCAACAATACTGGGACATTATGATGCCAAATTACAACAATGATGGGTGTATCATTTTGAGGGAAGAATAGTATAATGGTGTAATGTTACAATGGAAACGTAAAAGCGTTTGTGACGTCAAGATAGAGAAACGACTATTGTTGCATCACTGAGGCCTTATTATTAAATAATCAATTGTGATGTGGTTACATTTTTTACATTTACATTTTAGTCATTTAGCAGACGCTCTTATCCAGAGCGACTTAGTGAGTGCATACATATTTATTTTTTCATACTGGCCCCCCGTGGGAATCGAACCCACAACCCTGGCGTTGCACACGCCATGCTCTACCAACTGAGCTACATCCCTTAGAGACAAACATAACAATCATGGATGCAGATTCCCTCATTACAATGGAAAGGGAACAAATGCTTTTCTTCTGTTTTTGAAGTTCAACCGTGAAACGACGAGCCATTCTATTGGGTTTCACTTTGGGCCTTTTAACTCGTTCACCAGCCAACTAGCTACCTGACAATGCTAATGCTATAGCTACTATATGTGTTCAGGTGGAAAGATAGCTAGGTACTATACCAACGTCAACAATCTAACGTTAACTAATCTTATCTAGCTACAAACGAGGTGTCATTGGCAATCACTGAGACATAGAAAACCCTAACCATTTATTTCTGCTGTGTGTAAAGTGATGATAAAGTTATAGCGTCTCCCTCAAATATATTGATAACGTAACTAACCGTTAGCCTCTGTTAGATAAGTGACGTAGCTAAATTAGTTTAGCACAATACTAAGGAAGATGACTAACCTGAAACAATTTAATTATTCTTTCCAAATTAATTCTGGATATTTTTCATTGATTACTTAGATAACCAGTTGTGGACTATGTGGGTATTTTATGACATAGTAAATTAAATCCCAGTTTATATTCGCAGCTACTTCCTCGTCACTGAAAAAAATGGTTAGCTACCATCCCCCACTTGACTTTGCTGTTTTCTCAGTCTCCACTTACTTGCCAATCATGTCACAAATACTATTACTTAAATCCGCCATGGTAGTATAGCACTGTGGTTTTCCTTCTTTCTCGCGAGCAAAGCAATGACTGTTTAAGATCCGCTGGAGGTTGGATTTTACCATCCGGCCTCGGGTAGAGACACGACGGGCTTCTGACTGCTCACTGCAATGGTCGGCTGAGGAATAAAGCCCGATCGGTGCTGAACTCAAGCTAAATGAGCCTGGAGCTACGTAGGGGAAAACAAGCGATACGTAGCTAGCTAGCCTGGGGTGAAGATAGCTACGTGGGGGCGTCTTCTGTGCAAGTGGAAAAGTACCAAGGCTAGCGAACTAACAACAAAGACCGACCGACAGACAGACAGACAGTAGGGCTGATAGTTGTGACCAATGTAAGAAAAGTTGAAATCTGAAGCCCCTATGCAACATTATAATGCAAGTTTAAATTGAAATGTACCGAATTGAATAAAGGAACACAGTGGGAATTAAATGGGTGAATTAATCTAGGCCTTATTCATGTTATTGTCCATTTAAACTTTAGTACAGTACATATGTGTAGGTTTGACATGTTTTAATCTTGCCTTCCATACAATATAAAATACCACTTTCACTTTGCCAGTGATTTAAAGTACTTAAGTAAAAATACTTTAAAGTACTACTTAAGTAGTTTTTTGGGGTATCAGTAATTTACTTTACTATTTATCTTTTTGACAACTTTTACTTTTACGTCACTACATTCCTAAAGAAAATAATGTACTTTTTACTCATACATTTTCCCTGACACCCAAAAGTACTTAGCAGGACAAGAAAATGGTCCAATTCACGCACTTATCAAGAGAACATCTCTGGTCATCCCTACTGCCCCTGATCTGGCGGACTCACTAAACACAAATGCTTCGTTTGTGAATTATGTCTGAGTGATGGAGTGTGCCCCTGGCTATCTATAAATAAATAAAAAACAAGAATAGTGCCATCTGGTTTTCTTAATATAAGGAATTTGAAATGATTTATACTTTTACTTTTGATACTTAAGTATGTTTTAGCAATTACATTTACTTTTGATACTTAAGTATATTTAAAACCAAATACTTTTAGACTTTTACTCTAGTAGTATTTTACTGGGTGACTCACTTTTACTTGAGTAATTTTCTATCAAGGTATCTTTACTTTTACTCAAGTATGACAAATTGGGTACTTTTTCCACCACTTCATTTTGCCATAAAAACATTTCTCCATGAACCCAACAGTGGACTGGAGAGACTGCAATAGGCTAGATGCACATTCTCAGCAAGCAGGTTAATCTTTTTGGGATGAGGATATAGCCTTGGCTTGTTTACCTGGCTATAAATCTCTCTCTCTCGCTCCTCTCTCTCTGTCTGTCTGTCTGATAAGCTTTAGCTTTAAGGAGTAGCTATTTATCTTGAATGCTATTACCAGGGACAAAGTAAGGTGATGTCCCAAATGGCACCCCATTCCCTATTCACTAGGTGCCATTTGGATTGGAATGTAGCACAAGTCTGTGTTTGAGTTGACCCCAGTGACCTTTTACCTTGGAGTTCAACATAACTTTCATACATAACTCAGTTGAATGGTGACAAAGCAACTGTCTGGACCTTATACCAGTTGCCACAACCATTCTGGACTCTGCCATTATGATGTATGGTACCGGTAGACAGTCTCATATTGGAATGTGAAGCCTATTGAGAGAAATACAGCAACATGAATTCATCCGTTAGGCTGATTCGTTTCCTTGAATTGTCTATAGCCCCCCCCCCCCCCAATTCAAAATGCCAGACTATACAAACTGAACCTTGGCAAGACGGAGCTGCTCTTCCTCCCGGGGAAGGACTGCCCGCTCCATGATCTCGCCATTACGGTTGACAACTCCATTGTGTCCTCCTCCCAGAGTGCAAAGAACCTTGGCGTGACCCTGGACATTACCCTGTCGTTCTCCGCTAACATCAAAGCGGTGACCCGATTCTGCAGGTTCATGCTCTACAACATTCGCAGAGTACGACCCTACTTTACACAGAAAGCGGCACAGGTCCTAATCCAGGCACTTGTCATCTCCCGTCTGGATTACTGCAACTCACTGTTGTCTGGGCTCCCTGCCTGTGCCATTAAACCCCTTCAATTTATCCAGAACGCTGCAGCCCGTCTGGTGTTCAACCTTCCCAAGTTCTCTCATGTCACCCCGCTCCTCCGCACACTCCACTGGCTTACAGTTGAGGCTCGCATCTACTACAAGACCATGGTGCTTGCCTACAGAGCTGTGAGGGGAACGGCACCTCCTTACCTTCAGGCTCTGATCAGACCCTACACCCAAACGAGGGCACTACGTTCATCCACCTCTGGCCTGCTAGCTCCCCTACCTCTATGGAAGCACAGTTCCCGCTCAGCCCAGTCAAAGCTATTTGCTGCTCTGGCACCCCAATGGTGGAACAAGCTCCCCCACGACGCCAGGACAGCAGAGTCACTGACCACCTTCCGGAGACACTTGAAGCCCTACCTCTTTAAGGAATACCTGGAATAGTATAAAAGTAATCCTTCTTCCCCCACCCACCATAAAAATAATAAATAAAAAACAAGTGGTTGTCCTACTTGCTATCATAAGTTGAATGCACCAATTTGTAAGTCGCTCTGGATAAGAGCGTCTGCTAAATGATGTAAATGTAAATGTATTATCATTATAGTCTGGCATGAACTGGATTGTGTCCCAAATGGCACCCACTTCCCTATATAGTGCAATCCTTTTGACCAGAGCCCTATGGATAGTGTACACTTGTGTAAAAATGTATGCACACATGACTGTAAGTCGCTTTGGATAAAAGCGTCTGCTAAATGGCATATTATTATATTATTATTATTAACTCTTAGCTCATTGGTCACCATAGCAGCACCCACCCGTAGTCTGCGCTCCAGCAGGTATATCTCACTGGTCATTCCCAAAGCCAACACCTCCTTTGGCCGCCATTCCTTCCAGTTCTCTGCTGCCAATGACTGGAACGAATTGCAAAAATCTCTGAAGCTGGAGACTCTTATCTCCCTCAATAACTTTAAGCATCAGTTGTCAGAGCACCTTACCGATCACTGCACCTGTACACAGCCCATCTGAAATTAGCCCACCCAACTACCTCATCCCTATATTGTTATTTATTTTGCTCTTTTGCACCCCAGTATCTCTATTTGCACATAATCTCTTGCACATCTAGCATTCCAGTGTTAATACTATTGTAATTATTCTGCACTATAGCCTATTTATTGCCTTACCTCCATAACTTGCTACATTTGCACACACTGTATATATATTTTCTGTTGTATTTTTGACTTTATGTTTTTTACCCCATATGTAACTCTGTGTTGTTTTTATTGCACTGCTTTGCTTTATCTTGGCCAGGTCGCAGTTGTAAATGAGAACCTGTTCTCAACTGGCTTACCTGGTTAAATAAAGGTGAAATAAAAAATAAAAAAAACTGCTGAAGGGCCTACATGTAATACGTCCCTTTGACCACTAGGTGTCAGCCTTGCATAACAAACACCTGTAACAGGTTTGATGTGTTCTGGCTACATTAATTTTTTACATTTACATTTTTAGTCATTTAGCAGACGCTCTTATCCAGAGCGACTTACAGTTAGTGAGTGCATACTTTTTCTTTTTTTCATTTTCATACTGGCCCCCCGTGGGAAACGAACCCACAACCCTGGTGTTGCAAACGCCATGCTCTACCAACTGAGCTACATCCCTGCCGGCCATTCCCTCCCCTACCCTGGATAACGCTGGGCCAATTGTGCGACATTTTCATGTCAGTTATGTTCTATGAAGCCATTTGTTTTGTATTTGAGCAATGGATTACATTGTCACTCACAACCAGCCCTAATTGGATCCCCTACAGACATCTCAGAGGCTGGCTGATGTGGTAAACCACTGTCTCTCCATCTCAGTGTGGCTTCGCTTATTGTCAAAATAGACTCAGTGAAGTGCAGAGGGCTAGTACAGGCTTGTTTTGGTTTTCACCTGTGTAACCACTCCAAAAATCCCTCTGTACTGCAGTCGAACATTTCCCATAGTTTAAGGTATTTCGCTTACTGAGAAGGAATCATATAATATAATATGCCATTTAGCAGACGCTTTTATCCAAAGCGACTTACAGTCATGTGTGCATACATTTTTACGTATGGGTGTTCCCGGGGATCGAACCCACTACCCTGGCATTACAAGCGCCATGCTCTACCAATTGAGCTACATGATTAAGTACATTGAAGATTGGGTCTGGGACATTCTACTTTGGCATAGGTATGTTCGTCAGTGTAGATACAATATGGTCTGATCTGTTAATTATACATTCAGACCTCAGGACATCTCATGGAGAAATTGAAGTGAATTGAATCGTAACAGAGGGTTGGTTTGTGGTAATGTTAATCTACACATCAATCTAATCATGTAAATCTCTTTGATGTCAGTTCCTCATTTCAGTTCTTCCTTTGTCCTTCTAGTTAATGGAATGTTTAAAGAGAACTATTCTGTAGAACTCTGGTATTTGCTGTGGAATGAGCCTCATGACCTCATGACCTGTGCTCATTGGAGAAACAAAAGAAGAGAGGCGCATTCAGTGTAGCCGTTGTCACTGGGGGTTGTCTGGGGTACTGAACTCAACTGAGCAACGCACGCACACACAACCCCCCCCCCCCCCCCCCCCCCAACAGGGTTGTCTGTGGTACTCTACCGAGTTCCTGCTCCCCCAGAAATGTAATTCCATTGGTCAGTGCTCCATAGCAACACATTCCACCTATGACAAAGGAGTTCTGTGTTTTTGAGAGAGTGATATGAAGCAGAAAGCAACACCGGAGGATTGAAGGGCACACGCATGCACGGTGTGTGTGCGCATGTACTGTATGTGCCGAGACCCAAAACCTCCAGACGAATGTTCATCCCACGTCTGCTTCAAGTTCCTGTGTCCAAATCACTAAGGACTTAATGGTCCACACACACGCAAACAGTCGGAAAGAAGGCATGACAGCGCCTCTTCCCCCTCAGGAGGTTAAAAAGATTTGGCATATGCCCTCAGATCCTCAATTAATTCTACAGCTGGACAATTGAGAGCATCTTGACTGGCTGCATCACTGCTTGGTATGGCAATAGCACCGCCCTCGATTGCATGGCGCTACAGAGGGTGGTGCGGTCAGCCCAGGTCATCACTGGGGCTGAGCTCCCTGCCATCCAGGACCTCTATACCAGGCGGTGTCAGAGGAAGGCCTGGAAAAATCATTTAAGACTCCAGCCACCCAAGCCATAGACTGTCCTCTCTGCTGCCGCACTGCAAGCAATACCAGTGCATCAAGTCTGACACCAACAGGCTCCTGAACAGCTTCTATCCCCAAGCCATAAGACAAAATGGCTACACAGACTATCTGCATTGACCCTTCTATTTTATTTTTGTACTGTCTCTATGCACATTCTACACACACACACACACACACACACACACACACACACTCATACTGACTCTACACACACCCACCCACACAATCATCATATACGCTGCTGCTGCTACTCTGTTTATCATATATCCTGATGCCTAGTCACCTTACAACCTAAACATATCTAACCCTACCACTCCAGTATCCCTGCACATTGTAAATATGGTATTGGAACTGACTGTATGTAGCTTACTTACTTTCTCCTGTTCTTATTTCTATTTATCGTGTGTAGTAGTGTTTTAGTTCTACTTGATTTTTTAAAATATATTTTTTATAGCACTACTGCATTGTTAGGAAAGAGCAAGCAAGAAAAGGTATTTCACTGTCCTAGTGCACGTGACAAAAACTTAACCTGAAACCTGAGCTCTCCCTCTCCAGGGTCAGAGAAGCAGTGGCCTCCCGTGGAGTGAACTTGACTGGAATGTAAATAGCTAGGAGACAGACCCAGACGGACCCGTTTCCATCTGTACGACTCTCTCTGTAGTTTCTCTCACACAGAGATACTGGGTTATAATTAGGTTTAAGCCAAGGACGAGACAGACAGGAATTTGATTTTGCAATGTGCTGCTGTGAACAATATTGAAGGGCGGAGACAGACTTTTTTGTTCCATTGAACATGCCACCACAATGAAGGCATTTAATTTGCACAAAGAGTGCACTGGTCCTCCTTAAATGGTTTGTATGATCTCTGAATCAGAAAGTTTCTTTTGTAAAATTCCCCAATTTCAATTTCCGCAATCTGACTAAAAGCTCCTCCACATTGTATAATGTACAGAGACATTACAACCAGGAATGTTAAACTATGTGTTTTCCGTGCAGATGCTTTTCACTGTAACTGTACTGTTTGGTACCACATTTTACAAATGGGCTTTTACATTTCCTTATGGCTCCTTGACTCAGTCATTCTAGACATTCTTCCATCCATTAGCAGAGATCTTACACAGTGCAATCAACACCACACACAAACACAATTACATCCATTGATGCCGTTCACAACCGAAAGACTGACGGAGCATGGTATGAATGTGTGAAAACATATTTACAATTTATTGATAAATGCAGGTGAGGCTCACATAAAAATGTACTGAATGTGTTAGTCATCATAGAGTGACGGGGAATAGAACAGAATAGAACAGAATGTGGACTGTTGTCCTGCAGCCCCAGGCCATAGCAATGATTTATCCTTGGAGAAACAAGCTCAGAAGTTGAAGCGTGCATGTGTTCCAAATGGCACCCTTTTCCCTACACAGGGCTCTGGTCAAGAGTAGTGCACTACGCATGGAATAGGGTGCCATTTGGGATGTAAAGAAAAACAGAAAGGCCTTCCTCCAGTGACTACTACGGGTTACACGATTGGATATCATAAATACTTTCACTATGGATCTTATCCATTGCAATGATTAAGACCTGCTTGGGGTGGGGCTCACTATTTGATCTACAACCTCTTTATGTACAAGTTCTGTCTGTCTGTCTCCAGACCATTCTGTGAAATTCCAGTTTCACAAATTGCAGAGGGAGCAAAGGGGTTAAGATTTACAATTAGGTTCTCAGTCACCATAACACGTATATGGAGAACTAAAGGCACTATAACAATTTATAATATCAAAAACAACAATTATAGATGACATTAAAAGACATGTTCCGGTACTTTGGCGACTAAGAAAGTATTTTTTTAAACCTCCCGCTTTGGGCTGGATGTGTCAATGCGTAGTTCATACATGCATAATCTATGAGCAGTATTACCAATTTAACTCAATTAGCCACGAAAACCCTAGTTTGAAAGTGACTTTTCTTGAAGCTGTGCCGGGCCATTTTCCCCACATTTCCCCCCCACATGGGCCAGCCCCTAGCAATTCAAGTTCTAGCCAATGAGCTTCAGCCCTCCCGCATTTGAGTGACAGCTAGCAAGAGGCCTGCCCAGCGTTATCCAATGAGGTTGCAGGGCGGGCCCAACGGCTCAGTGGACACAGCAGAGAGAGAGAGAGAGCAATGACGTGGTGCAAATACTTTATTTGCACATATGTGACGTAGTAAGCAATTTTCAGGGACCACTTTTGGCTCGTGAGCGCTACTTTCAGAACTAGTGGCTGAAAAGTATACAGAAGTCCTGGAGAATCTCTAAGGTAAGTATTAGGGTAAGTGGGACCATAGCAGTGGTGGTACTGGCTGTCTTAGTATCGCTTAACTAATGAGATACATACAGTATTATGTGGCATTAGGCAGTACACGTTTTAGATTGGTTCATGTCAGACTATTTCCATGGTTCCCATCCCATCTAGGCCAATCAAAACAGCTTTGGTTTCAAGATGGCCACCTTTCTAACCAATACATGTCCTCCTTGTGGATTAACAAGGAGAAATACAACACCAACCACTCTAAACTGAGCAGTAGACGAGGCATCCTTCTGGAACCAGTTGACTCAATTTCAACACACTAGTTTGAATGTGTATGTGCAATTCAATACACGCCAGTGTCAATGCCTGTGTGTGACATAAAACCAATGTGTGAAAGCAAATCAAAGTTAGCTAGCTGCACATGCACAATCAAACATTTCTGTCAAGAGTTGCTGGACATGGATGAAATGAGGACGAGAGCTCTTGTTTGAAAGGGCAAGAAGTCATATTGATAAGGACAACACAAAACAGTAACACTTGAAATGTCTTGGCAGGTGTGTATACTGACTTGTTCATCAATACTAATGGTAAGTGAGTTTAGGTCTCTCTGCATCACTTCAATCCTCCATTCCCTGCTTCGTTTCTTCTCACAGCTGCTGTGTCTGGGGTGGAACAGAGAGTGCTCCGATTCTGGCAAGAGAGACTATCCCGGTCTGTTCTGCCCATCGCTGGCCTGCTTGTGCTTTGGGACGGTTCCTTACCAGCGGGTTTGTGTCTTTACAGTAAAGTAAACAACCGCAGTCTCTAGGCTAGAGACATACAGTAGAAGTGGAAGCTGAATGGACAGGAAAGTGAGTGATGCCTTGTTACTTTCATGCATTTGGGTGGAGAGCAGACAGGCAGGTTCACATTGTATCACTGTGTATCCTCCGAGACAGATACAGGGGAAACCCACGGCAGTTCATGGTCTCTACACACTAACGCAGTCGCCCCAATCCCAAACCCATCCAATCCTTTCAGATCTCCAGGAGTACCTAGGGGGTAGGAGTTAGGCGTTGATTTGGGATTCAGACGGTCTGTCCGGTCAGTGTGTCAGTCCGAGTAGAGCAGTTTAGCAGTATCACACAGGGACAGAGGGTGAGCGGCGCTGAAGTACTGACAACACAGCCAGTCCTCTAACTCAGCGTTCCTCTCCGGCTCCAGAGACCTCTCTGCAAACTTCATCATCAGTAGGGCTCTCTTCACGTCCAACCAGTTGAGGAGGCCCTCGTGGCAGGTCCCTTCCCCGGGGCCCAGCCTGTCCCCCCACTGCTGTTGCTCCATCAGGTCTCTTCGGGGGCCCCACAGCAGGCTCTGCAGCACCCGCTTGGCCTCCTGGATGTGGATGCGTTTAATGGGGTCCGGCTGGAGGAGTAGCCGGGTCAGTCTCTGGAGTCCAGCGGAGTAGAGAGAGACGGGAGGGATGGGGGGCAGGTCCTCACAGCTGTAGTCCTGTTCTTTCAGTTTCGGGCTGACCTCAAACGGGTTGGGCTGGTGGAGGAGCTCATAGATTAGAATACCGGTTTGGAACTCGTCGAATTTCCGGTACTGGGCGGCCGAGACGATCTCCGGGGCCAAGCGGGCATGGTCGCGTTTGAGGCGGGGGTCATTGTGGGCGGAGTCCTCTGTGTTCCGCTGCTTGGCCTTGGCGAAGCTGGAGATGACCAGGCGGGGGAGGTGCTTCTGGTCGTGGGGGGCGTTGGGGTTGGCCTGCGGGGGTCGGCGGTGAGGGATCAGAAGGAGGTTCTCCAGACAGAGGTCTCGATGTGTCACCCCGTGCTCCTTTAGATGGTCCAGACCGTTGCAGAGCTGCAGCAGGAGGAAGCAGACCCACCGCTCATACACCTCCGGCTCGGCCTGTTGGAAAAACAAATACAAATGAGACACAGGCAGGCAAAAGTCAAGTAATATTGCGTCTTTCATTCCATGTCCACTATGGTGAACATCGCACCATTCAGTCAACGTTCCGGCATAGTGGCCTTCCTCAAGATAAGATGCAATGAAATGAGATGTTTAAACGGGCACAATCATACCTGGTGAAAGGACGCCCACTCCTTGACGAAGTCTGCCGTAGTCTGCTGTGGCACCTCCCGGGTGATAACCACCACACGCTCCTTGTCCCCCTGCGTGGGGTTGGGACTGGGGGGCAGCGAGGCCTCGTCTGCGGGGAGCATGCTCTGGGGCACGCAGGCTATGAAGTGGCCACAGTCCTGCTGGAGGTTGAAGTGGGGAGGGAGGGTCTTCTGGACGGACAGGCTGTAGAGATGACCCTGCTTGGCCTCAGAGGTCTGGCTCTTACAGATCTGGCGAGAGAAGAGGAGAGACACCGTGGTTAGAATAGAAACACAGGCATAATGTGGAAGAAAATGTCTGCCTGGCTCTTAGATATCTGGAGAGTGGAGGGGGAAGGGTTAGACCACAATGTGCGGGAAAGTGAGGAAAATATTAGTTTTCTTAATAATTGCGCTTCAGAGAGAAGAATGGGAGAGACTGGTTAGTCACAGCCAGGAATTAGGAAATGATTCAATTACATTGAAACAGGGTTTAATACACCTCCCCATCCAAGACATTTCCCCTGGTTAAGTAGCTTTAAGTAGAGACTTTGTGAGGAATATTATCCCCTCTTGCTGTCAACAAGCTTTAAATCCGTCATTCATTTAGATCTTGTTTTCAATCAAGTAGTAGCAGACAGACAGTAATTCCAATAAGTCTACCAGTCTAACTACAAGCAGCCATAAATGAGTTTCATCATGTTTGATATGAGTAAAGCCAAACACTGTGGGTATGTCCCTAATGGCACCTTATTCCCTGTAAAGTGCATTTTTGACCAGTCATATAGGCCCTAGTCAAAAGTAGGGCACTATATTGGGAATAGGGTGGTATTTGGGATGCAACTTGTCTATCTCTCCCACTTTACAAACACAGCTGAGCTCTGATATGACATAGGCAACGTCCCAAATGGCACCCTTTCCCCTATATAGTGCACTGCTTTTGACCAGAGTCCTATAGGCCCTGGTCAAAAGTAGTGCACTATAAAATGAATATGGTTCCATTTGGGACATAGTGATTTAATTGTAACTCTACAGATTGATGATTCATATGAGGGCTGGATGATTTCATTACGCATTCACATCACACAGCTGCTGCTGTGTGTGTTTGTGTGTGGGTAGTATGTTTGTGTGAGAGAAATAATGTGTGTGTGTGTGTGTGTGTGTGTGTGTGTGTGTGTGTGTGTGTGTGTGTGTGTGTGTGTGTGTGTGTGTGTGGGCCTTGACAACAGGGGTGTGTTTGAACTGTAAATCCTGGCTGGCATGAAAAGATTAATGGACCTAGAGGCATTAGGCAAGACTACAGAGCCTCAGGCAGCGAGCCCCCTTGACACACAGCTCTGGATTTACACGTTGCTTTTACACATTGCTAATGACTTTGGGACAAAGGTCAGTCAGAATGAATGCAGAGCCCTCCTCTCTCCTCAGTACAGCAGGCTACAGTAACACCTCCTCTCTCCTCAGTACAGCAGGCTACAGTAACACCTCCTCTCTCCTCAGTACAGCAGGCTACAGTAACACCTCCTCTCTCCTCAGTACAGCAGGCTACAGTACAGTAACACCTCCTCTCTCCTCAGTACAGCAGGCTACAGTAACACCTCTCTCCTCAGTACAGCAGGCTACAGTACAGCAACACCTCCTCTCTCCTCAGTACAGCAGGCTACAGTAACACCTCCTCTCTCCTCAGTACAGCAGGATACAGTACACTAACACCTCCTCTCTCCTCAGTACAGCAGGCTACAGTAACACCTCCTCTCTCCTCAGTACAGCAGGCTACAGTAACACCTCCTCTCTCCTCAGTACAGCAGGCTACAGTAACACCCTCCTCTATCCTCAGTACAGCAGGCTACAGTACAGTAACACCTCCTCTCTCCTCAGTACAGCAGGCTACAGTACAGTAACACCTCCTCTCTCCTCAGTACAGCAGGCTACAGTAACACCTCCTCTCTCCTCAGTACAGCAGGCTACAGTAACACCTCCTCTCTCCTCAGTACAGCAGGCTACAGTAACACCTCCTCTCTCCTCAGTACAGCAGGGTACCTGGCTCGGCTGAGGCTCCCTGTGGTCTTCTGAGCAGTCTAAGAGCTTGTTAAGGGGTTGGCTTACTTCATTGTACAGGTTTGACTGTTTAACGAGGTAAGAAGATGACCTTGATTGATGAGTAGAATGTACACTGTCCAATCACAAGGGAGTTTGGACCAATCAGAGTGGAGTTTTGAATTTGAGCTGCAGATTACAAATACGTTCTTCTCACTGTAATTAGGGGAGATGCCTCTAGACATGTCTGTCATTGACACACACACACACACACACACACACACACACACACACACACACACACACACACACACACACACACACACACACACACACATCCAGGCCACACGCTTGTTTATAATTCCACAGGTTCTTTCCCCAAAATGTATTCTCAGCCCCATTTGTTTAGTCTCCACACTTATTGCAATGTAAACATTAACCACAAGAGTCCTTGATATTAAAACGATGTGACATCAAAGCACTACATGACAGCCTTGGCCCAAAAAACAACGCTACTTTGAAACTCAAGAAAACAGAGAGACTGGTCTCCCTTGGGAAAGCGGTCTTCTAACCTAAATGGGACTTGCTGGTTACATAAATAAAAGCTATAGAGATGAAAGGGAGTCAGTGTTCCAGTTACCTTGACTGCGTAGGAGTTGGATGGGTCTGAGGCGCAGGCAGCAGAGTAGTAGACAGCGTCTCCTGCATTACAGCTGGCCTTGTTACAGGTCAGTTTGAACAGGGACCAGTTGCTCTCATCAAACCTCAGCGGGTTCTTCTGGCTACGGGTGAAGTGGTCCTCACACTTCAGAGCCAGGCGGCGCAGCGACTCAGCGTACAGGCCTCCCAGCTTGGAGTAGATCCCCTCTCTACTGTCCATGTTACTGAGCAGGGTCTTCAGCTGCAGGCCGGAGCCGCGGGGGGCGCTGAGCTGGGGGGAGGACGAGGAGGTGATGCTGCCTCGGCTGTGACCCCCTAGTCGGCCCCGAACTTTCAGGGGTTCGTCCAGGGTCCGGGAGCGCAGGGGGTGTCCCAGAGGGGTGTGACAGCGCTCTAAGGACTCAGAAGAGGAATAGAGGGGCCGGGGTTCCACTGGGGAGGATGGAAGACTGGATAGGGACGGGACGTTGCTCTCTGAGCCACCGGTGAAGGGGAGGCGGGGGTAGGCCCAGACTAAGGGTTTCCCGGCCATGTTGTCAGGGGCGGATACGGTGCGATTCACCATTTTCTTTTCGGGTAGGGGCGGTGGCTGCAGCTGATTGGAGAGGGTGTTGCTAAGGAACGGGTCAGGGTGAGGAGACCCTGGAGATGAGGCCATCGGGCTTCTGGGAAATGACGAGGTGCACGACAGACGAGGGGCATCATGGGAACCTGCAGAGAGAGATACAAGACATCAGTATTCATGTTGAATATCACACTGAGACAGGCTAGAGACGGGAAGATATTACATTTGAAGCACATTTCAATTTTTTATATCCTGAATTTCCTCAAACACATGACTGGAGAACTACCAGCAGCATCAACACTTCTCTGATCAAACAACTTGCCACACTTATATAAAAATAAAAATAAACACAAATCAAATTGCCACAGCATAGATAAAACCTGTTAGAAATAACGTCTCACACTACTAAATCTTCAGCGATTTACAGTATGTTCATCAGTCAGTTTAAGTGAACACACCATAAACAGGATTAGTACAGAACAGGTACAGTCGGTCACCAAGGGTTCAGGATGATATAGATTGAGTGCAGAGACAGCAATAAGCAGAGTGAGGAGAGTGACTTAACTGTCGCTAGTAGTTACTGTTTAACTAGTAGTGCCTCAGGTGCCTGTACTGATTCTTATAAATGGGAGCTTTGTGTCCCAGTGCCTCTCTAGCCCATAAAGCTATACAGTACATTGCTATATTACCTCTTACCCACATAAACCTGAAAACTCTTATTAAGAGTGACTTACAAAACAGTGCATTCAATTAAGGTAGGTAAAACAACCACATATCACAATCATTGAAGTAAAACCTTCTAAATAACCTTTGAAAATCAGTGCTAGTACCCATAAACCCATACCCTCACCCATAAACAGTACATACATTACCATACCCTCACCCATAAATCTAGAGTACATACATTACCATACCCTCACCCATAAATCTACAGTACATACATTACCATACCCTCACCCATAAACAGTACATACATTACCATACCCTCACCCATAAACAGTACATACATTACCATACCCTCACCCATAAATCTATAGTACATTATCCACTCCCCAACAGCATCTGACTGGGTGGATTCGGCTCAGCAGGCTAGTCATAGTAGCTGCACCCATCCTGTCACTGTGGCCCTCCCCATAATGGCTTAGTCATATCAGTCAGCACACACACATTCATCTATTCATCTGTTCCCTCGGAGGGTGTAGTGACAAGTTTAGAATGAGTTGGTGCACAATTTAAGGTTCAAGACGATGGTCACAATGTCTGCCGTGCTGTACCATTAGAAAAGATTGAATTAAAGAGTAGAGCATAAAGAATGTGAAACTCCACAGTCTTCCCCAGAGAGACGGATAATTGTGTGGTTGTTGATAGTAAGGCTGCATAGATAGGGTCGCATTGGGAGCACAGACTAAATGAGTAGGTTTCCAGGGGGGAAATCTAAAGGAAAGATTGCATGTATGCATGAAGCGGCAAAATACCTTATTTTCCTCATTATCAAAGTCCCATAATTATCTCTTCAAACACTTCCCAGGAAGTGAGACAATTACAGACTGTCTGAGAGTCACTGACTGTGTCCCCATTCGCACCCTATTCCCTATGTAGTGCACTAGTTTTGACCAGAGCTGTATCGGGCCCTGGTCAACAGTAGTGCACTAGATAGGGAATAGAGTGCCATTAGGGCCGCACCCCACTGGGCTTTAGACCGTATATGGAGAGATGAAGACTGTGACGCCAAACCAAACCAAGGTGCGTCAGACCTCAGTCAGCAGCGTGCAGGGTTACACACATACACACACTCTATGTGGAAAATTAGGAAACTCAAAACAAAGGCTGACAGACTTATACACACTAAGTCTAAAAGAGGAAGAGGACAGAGAAGAGGACACTACTTATTTTACTATAACCTCATTTGTTACTAACCTCATCTGTTATTATAACCTATGTAACCTCATCTGTTACTATAACCTCTATAACCTCATCTGTTACTAACCTCATCTGTTACTATAACCTCTATAACCTCATCTGTTACTAACCTCATCTGTTACTATAACCTCTATAACCTCATCTGTTACTAACCTCATCTGTTACTATAACCTCTATAACCTCATCTGTTACTAACCCCATCTGTTACTATAACCTCTATAACCTCATCTGTTACTAACCTCATCTGTTACTATAACCTCTATAACCTCATCTGTTACTAACCTCATCTGTTACTATAATCTCTATAACCTCATCTGTTACTAACCTCATCTGTTACTATAAAAATAATATAATAAAAATAATATGCCATTTAGCAGACGCTTTTATCCAAAGTGACTTACGGTCATGTATGCATACATTTTTACGTATGGGTGGTCCCGGGGATTGAACCCACTACCCTGTCGTTACAAGCGCCATGCTCTACCAATTGAGCTACAGACAACCTCATATCTGTTACTATAACCTCATATGTTACTATAACCTCATATCTGTTACTATAACCTCTATAACCTCATATGTTACTATAACCTCTATAACCTCATATATGTTACTATAACCTCTATAACCTCATATCTGTTACTATAACCTCTATAACCTCATATCTGTTACTATAACCTCTATAACCTCATATCTGTTACTATAACTCTGGGGCTCTATTCCCCCCAGGACCAACTCTGGGGCTCTATTCCTGGGGCTACCTGCCAAACTTGACAGTTTTTACAAAAAAAAAAAAAAAAAAAGTTTAATCTATCTTCATTTAACACATTTTACCAACGTTTTAGTTATTTTTATATTTTTTACTCGCTCAACTTTTTTCATTCAACTTTTTCACCCCGGGCGCTTTATCTGGACATGGTTCTATAGGACCTCCACCAACCGAAGCTAAGTAGTAACATTAACCCTATGCCATCTAATTGCTGTCATGGACTCATAATATACAGGAGAACTATCGCCTTATGGTGAGGATAGCCGTGCTGCAAGCACAGCTTCAGACGCAATCGTTAGGCAAGGGCAATGTAAGTGTAGGAAAGGATGAAACAGCGTCTGTGCCACCAGTAAGCACAGATAGTCGTATAAATCCCCTTGCACGGTCCCCGCAGCCGGACAATTTTCTCAAGGCTTCTGGAAAGAAATGCTGTTGGCATGCTCAACCGGTGTCGCTCATTCAGCCGACAGAAACTTTCAACCGGTTCTCCCCATTAAACAACGAGTCAGAGGCCGAGCCTTCTCAGGTCTCTCCTCCACCCGTTACGGGGTCTGAGCCACCGAAGACTCCCACCATTAGCTCGGACAAATTGAAAACCCTAGTCATTGGCGACTCCATTACCCACAATATTAGACTTAAAAAGAATCATCCAGCGATCATACACTGTTTACCAGGGGGCAGGGCTACCGACGTAAAGGCTAATCTGAAGATGGTGCTGGCTAAGGCAAAAACTGGCGAGTGTAGAGAGTATAGGGATATTGTTATCCACGTCGGCACCAACGATGTTAGGATGAAACAGTCAGAGGTCACCAAGAGCAACATAGCTTCAGCGTGCAAATTAGCTAGAAAGATGTGTCGGCATCGAGTAATTGTCTCTGGCCCCCTCCCAGTTAGGGCGAGTGATGAGCTCTACAGCAGAGTCTCACAACTCAATTGCTGGTTGAAAACTGTTTCTGCCCCTCCCAAAAGATAGAATTTGTAGATAATTGTCCCGCTTTCTGGGACTCACCCACAAACAGGACCAAGCCTGGCCTGCTGAGGAGTGACGGACTCCATCCTAGCTGGAGGGGGGCTCTCATCTTTATCTATCAACATAGACAGGGCTCTAACTCCTCTAGCTCCACAATGAGATAGGGTGCAGGCCAGGCAGCAGGCTGTTAGCCAGCCTGCCAGTTTAGTGGAGTCTGCCACTAGCACAGGCAGTATAGTCAGCTCAGCTATCCCCATTGAGACAGTGTCTGTGCCTCAATCTAGGTTGAGCAAAACTAAACATGGCGGTGTTTGCCTTAGCAATCTCACTGGAATAAAGACCTCCTACATTCCTGTCATTATTGAAAGAGATTGTGATATCTCACATCTCAAAATACTTAATGCTACTTAATGTTAGATCCCTCACTTCCAAGGCAGTTATGGTCAATGAACTAGTCACTGATCATAATCTTGATGTGATTGGCCTGACTGAAACATGGCTTAAACCTGATGAATTTACTGTGTTAAATGAGGCCTCTCCTCCTGGTTACACTAGTGACCATATCCCCCGCGCATCCCGCAAAGGCAGAGGTGTTGCTAACATTTACGATAGCAAATGTCAATTTACCCCCCAAAAATGACTGCTTTTTCATCTTTTGAGCTTCTAGTCATGAAATCTATGCAGCCTACTCAATCACTTTTTATAGCTACTGTTTACAGGCCTCCTGGGCCGTATACAGAGTTCCTCACTGAGTTCCTATCGGACCTTGTAGTCATGGCAGATAATATTCTAATTTTTGGTGACTTTTATATTCACATGGAAAAGTCCACAGACCCACTCATCAACTCAGTAGGTTTTGTCCAACATGTCTCCGGACCTACTCATTGCCACAGTCATACCCTGGAAATATTGTGGATCTAAATGTTTTTCCTCATAACCCTGGACTATCGGACCACCATCTTCTTATTACGTTTGCAATCGCAACAAATAATCTGCTCAGACCCCAACCAAGGACCATCAAAAGCCATGCTATAAATTCTTGGACAACCCAAAGATTCCTAGAGGCCCTTCCAGACTCCCTCCACCTACTCAAGGACGTCGGAGTACAGAAATCAGTTAACGACCTAACTGAGGATCTAAATTTAACCTTGCGTAATACCCTAGATGCAGTCGCACCCCTAAAAACAAAAAATATCTGTCACAAGAAACTAGCCCCCTGGTATACAGAAAATACCCAAGCCCTGAAGCAAGCCTCCAGACAATTGGAACGGAAATGGCACTCCACCAAACTGGAAGTCTTCCTACTAGTTTGGAAAGAAAGTACAGAGCAATATCGAAGAGCCCTCACTGCTGCTCGATCATCCTATTTTTCCAACCTAATTGAGGAGAATAAGAACAATCCAAAATGTATATTTGATACTGTCGCAAAGCTAACTAAAAAGCAGCATTCCCCAAGCTTGAATGCCTTTCACTTCAGCAGTGATGAATTCATGAACTTCTTCGACGAAAAGATCATGATCATTAGAAAGCAAGTTACGGACTCCTCTTTGAATCTGCGTATTTCTCCAAAGCTCAGCTGTCCTGAGTCTGCACAAAACTGCCAGGACCTAGGATCAATCAAGTTTTTTAATCCTATATCTCTTGACACATTACTGAAAATAGTAATGGCCTCTAAACCTTCAAGCTGCATACTGGACCCTATTCCAACTAAACTACTGAAAGAGCTACTTCCTGTGCTTGGCCCTCCTATGTTGAACATAATAAATGGCTCCCTATCCACTGGATGTGTACCAAACTCACTAAAAGTGGCAGTAATAAAGCCTCTCTTGAAAAAGCCTAACCTTGACCCAGAAAATGTAAAAAACTGATCGAATCGGCCTATATCGAATCTCCCATTCCTCTCAAAATGTTTAGAAAAAGCTGTTGTGCAGCAACTCACTGCCTTCCTGAAGACAAAAAATTTATACGATACGCTTCAGTCTGGTTTTAGACCCCATCAAAGCACTGAGACCGCACTCGTGAAGGTGGTAAATTACCTTTTAATGGCGTCAGACCAAGGCTCTGCATCTGTCCTCGTGCTCCTAGACCTTAGTGCTGCTTTTGACACCATCGATCACCACATTCTTTTGGAGAGATCGGAAACCTTAAATTGGTCTATACGGACAAGTTCTTGCCTGGTTTAGATCTTATCTGTCGGAAAGATATCAGTTCGTCTCTGTGGATGGTTTGTCAATTGTAAGTTTCAGTGTTCCTCAAGGTTCCGTTTTAGGACCACTACTGTTTTCACTATGTATTTTACCATTCGGAAACACAATGTTAACTTTCATTGCTATGCGGACGACACACAGCTCTACATTTCGATGAAACATGGTGAAGCCCCAAAATTGCCTACCCTGGAAGCCTGTGTTTCAGACATAAGGAAGTGGATGGCGGCAAACTTTTTACTTTTAAACTCTGACAAAACAGAGATGCTAGTTCTATGTCTCAAGAAACAAAGAGATATTCTGTTTGATCTGACAATTAATCTTGATGGTTGTACAGTCGTCTCAAAAAAAAAACTGTGAAGGACCTCGGCGTTACTCTGGACCCTGATCTCTCTTTTGAGGATCATATCAATACTATCACAAGGACAGCTTTTTTCCATCTTCGTAACATTGCAAAAATCTGAAACCTTTTGTCCAAAAATGATGCAGAAAAGCTAATCCATGCTTTTGTCACTTCTAGATTAGACTACTGCAATGCTCTACTCTCCGGCTACCCGGATAAAGCACTAAATAAACTTCAGTTAGTGCTAGACACGGCTGCTAGAATCTTGACTAGAACCAAAATATTTGATCATATTATTCCACTGCTAGCCTCTCTACACTGGCTTCCTGTTAAGGCTAGGGCTGATTTCAAGGTTTTACTGCTAACCTACAAAGCATTACATGGGCTTGCTCCTACCTATCTCTCCGATTTGGTCCTGCCGTACATACCTACACGTACGCTACGGTCACAAGACGCAGGCCTCCTAATTGTCCCTAGAATTTCTAAGCAAACAGCTGGAGGCAGGGCTTTCTCCTATAGAGCTCAATTTATATGGAATGGTCTGCCTATCCATGTGCGAGACGCAGACTCGTTCTCGACCTTTAAATCTTTACTGAAGACTCATCTCTTCAGTAGATCTTATGATTGAGTGTAGTCTGGCCCAGGGGTGCGAAGGTGAACGGAAAGGCACTTTAGCGACAAACAGTCCTTGCTGTCTCAGCCTGGCCGGTTCCTGTCTCTCCATTGGGATTCTCTGCCTCTGACCCAATTACGGGGGCTGAGTCACTGGCTTATTGGTGCTTTCCATGCCGTCCCTAGGAGGGGTGCATCACTTGAGTGGGTTGAGTCACTGATGTGATCTTCCTGTCCGGTTTGTCGCGCCCTCAGGCTCATGCGGTGGAGGAGATCTTCGTGGGCTATACTCAGCCTTGTCTCAGGTAAGTAGGTTGGTGGTCTGTTGATATCCCTCTGGTGGTGTGGGGGCTGTGCTTTGGCAAAGTGGGTGGGGTTATATCCTGCCTGGTCTGGGGGTATCATCGGACGGGGCCACAGTGTCTCCCGACCCCCCCCCAGCCTCCAGTATCTATACTGCAATAGTGTATGTGCCGGGAGGCTAGGGTCAGTCTGTTATAGGCGGCAGGTAGCTTAGTGGTTAAGAGCGTTGTGCCAGTAACCGAAAGGTCGCTGGTTCTAATCCCAGAGCCGACTAGGTGAAAAATCTGTCGATGTGCCCTTGAGCAAGGCACTTAACCCTAATTGCTCCTGTAAGTCGCTCTGGATAAGAGCGTCTGCTAAATGACAAAAAAATGTAAAAAAAATGTAAAATGTTATATCTGGTGTTATTCTCCTGTCTTATCCGGTGTCCTGTGTGAATTTAAGTATGCTCCCTCTACTTCTCTCTCTCCCTCCCATCCCAGAGGACCTGAGCCCTAGACAGTACTGTGCAGCCGTTTTCGTTTTGTATACATCTGGCCCTTCATTGGACACTGTGTTAACAAACCTCCAAACGAGCTTCAATGCCATACAACACTCCTTCAGTAGCCTCCAACTGCTCTTAAACACTAGTAAAACTAAATGCATGCTCTTCAACCGAACGCTGCTTGCACCCGCCCACCCGACTAGAATCACTACTCTCGACGGGTCTGACCTAGAGTATGTGGACAACTACAAATATCTAGGTGTCTGGTTAGACTGTAAACTCTCCTTCCAGACTCACATTAAGAATCTCCAATCCAAAGTTAAATCTAGAATCGGTTTCCTATTTCGCAACAAAGCCTCCTTCACTCATGCTGCCAAACATGCCCTCATAAAACTGACTATCCTACCGATCCTTGACTTTACAAAATAGCCTCCAACACTCTACTCAGCAAATTGGATGTAGTCTATCACAGTGCCATCCGTTTTGTCTCCAAAGCCCCATATAATACCCACCACTGTGACCTGTACGCTCTTGTTGGCTGGTCCTCACTACATATTCGTCGCCAAACCCACTGGCTCCAGGCCATCTATAAATCACTGCTAGGCAAATCCCCGCCTTATCTTAGCTCATTGGTCACCATAGCAACACCCACCCGTAGTCTGCGCTCCAGCAGGTATATCTCACTGGTCATCCCCAAAGCCAACACCTCCTTTGGCCGCAATTCCTTCCAGTTCTCTGCTGCCAATGACTGGAACGAAATGCAAAAATCTCTGAAGCTGGAGACACTGATCTCCCTCACTAACTTTAAGCATCAGTTGTCAAAGCACCTTACCGATCACTGCACCTGTACACAGCCCATCTGAAATTAGCCCGCCCAACTACCTCATCCCTATATTGTTATTTATTTTGCTCATTTGTACCCCAGTATCTCTATTTGCACATCATCTCTTGCACATCTATCATTCCAGTGTTAATACTAATTGTAATTATTTTGCACTATAGCCTATTTATTGCCTTACCTCCATAACTTGCTACATTTGCACACACTGTATATATATGTATTTCTGTTGTATTTTTGACTTTGTTTTGTTTTACCCCATATGTAACTCTGTGTTGTTGTTTTTATCGCACTGCTTTGCTTTATCTTGGCCAGGTCGCAGTTGTAAATGAGAACTTGTTCTCAACTGGTTTACCTGGTTAAATAAAGGTGAAATAAAAATAAATAAAAAAAGGACCATGCCTCAGGACTACATTTACATTTTACGTCATTTAGCAGACGCTCTTATCCAGAGCGACTTACAAATTGGTGCATTCACCTTATGATAGCCAGTGGGACAACCACTTTACAATATTTGTTTTTAATTGTAATTTTATTTGTAATAGTTTTTTTTTTTTCCTCGAATGTTTTTAATTCAAATTTTTAATTTTTTAGAGTATGTTTTTAATTTTCATTTGTTTATATATATATATATATATATATATATATTTTTTATTTTTATTTTTATTTTTTATTATTATTATTTTTTATTTATTATTATTATTTTTTGGTTGTGGGGGTGGGGTAGGGGGGGGGGGGGGGATAGAAGGATTACTTTTATACTATCCCAGGTATTCCTTAAAGAGGTAGGGTTTCAAGTGTCTCCGGAAGGTGGTCAGTGACTCCGCTGTCCTGGCCTCGTGAGGGAGCTTGTTCCACCATTGGGGTGCCAGAGCAGCGAACAGTTTTGACTGGGCTGAGCGGGAACTGTGCTTCCGCAGAGGTAGGAGGTAGGGGGAGGACTACCTGGCCAGATGACTCCTTGCTGTCCCCAGTCCACCTGGTCGTGCAGCTACTCCAGTTTCCACTCTTCTGCCTGCGGCTATGGAACCATGACCTGTTCACCGGACACGTTACCTTGTCCCAGATCTGCTGTTTTCAACTCTCTCTCTCTACCGCTCCTGCTATTTCAACCTCTAAATGCCCGGCTATGAAAAGCCAAGTGACATTTACTCCTGATGTACTGACCTGTTGCAACCTCTACAACCTCTGTGATTATTATTTGACCATGCTGGTCATCTATGAACGTTTGAACATCTTGGAGAAAAATCTGGCCTTAATGGCCATGTACTGTTATAATCTCCACCCGGCACAGCCAGAAGGGGACTGGCCACCCCTCAGAGCCTGGTTCCTCTCTGGGTTTCTTCCTAGGTTTCTGCCTTTCTAGGGAGTTTTTCCTAGCCACCGTGCTTCTACATCTGCATTGCTTGCTGTTTGGGGTTTCTGTATAGCACTTTGTGACATCTGCTGATGTAAAAAGGGCTTTATAAATAACATTTGATTGATTGATTGATTGATATTCCCCCCAGGACCAACTCTGGGGTACTATTTCAACAGCACCAGAGATGATACGTGTAGTTGCTCTCAAAACAATGTTTTCTCGTGGATCTCTTGGCCCTAGTTATATGTCCCGGCTGGTGGCTGTAACAGTTACTCACCAGAATCAGAGAGAGCTCTGTTGGAGTCTCCAGGCAGGCTGTCGGTGGAGGCTGTAGGCAGGCTGCTGCTCCCCAGGCCACGGAGACTGTGGGTCAGGCTCTCGACAGAGCCCTGCTGGCTGCAGCGGTCCAGCTCCACACTGCTCTGGCTCATCTTACCAGACGCCCTGCAGAGAGCAGAACAGAGGATATTACTCTCTGTGTGTGTGTTTGTTGCCTTATCATCTCATTTACATAACCAGGAAGTCACCTTAATAATAAACACAACAGCTTCCACCATTAAAAACTAATTATCACTGTTATCAAAACCGGCTGATGCTTACACGGCTTAAAAACAGCTAACAAAATGTCTCTATTGCAGCGCTCAACAATTACAGTGTTCTCTCTTCCGAACAGTTAAACAGAACAGAACATGTTAGTTCTCCTGTCTAATTTCAGGGGACTGGTCAAGCGTGTTGTGTGTGTTTGTGTGTGTGTGTGTGTGTGTGTGTGTGTGTGTGTGTTGTGTGTTGTGCTGCCTGTCAGTTTTGGTTCAGGCTAAGAGGTTGTTTACGATCTATCGTTGTCTCTGTGAGCCAGAAATATAGCTTCCCCTCCATCTCATTTAGATATCTCAACGTGTCTGGATGTGAACAATACGGTTAAGCCACTACATGAGGTAACCTGCCTCCACAAGAACACATAAAACATCAGATACTAGTCTCACTTCCTCTTCTGAGAGGAACACGCTTCTGGCTGAGTGAATGCTTGTTGTTGCTGTGTCTCTTAAAAGGAAAAAACCCATCCAAAATCTTTTGGTATTTTGTTCATTAGTCCACTGTTGATACAGTGCCAAAATGTTTTGCATGTCAGCATTAAAGTTTTCAAGATATTGGACTTTCAAGAAGCAAAGTGTCACTTGCCAGATCATCATGATGATGTGGCAAGTTACATTGAGACTGTATCAACAATGAACTAATGAACAAAATATCGTCTTTGAGTAGAGTTTCCCTTTAAGATAAAGAATTGATGGCACACAGAACTGTCTCATAGTCTTCTCAATGCCAAGTCATGAAAAAGAGACAATACAGATACTTTCTAGAGCTAGGGGATAATAATTATGTTTTGGAAAATGTCTGCCACTTTTCAACCCACCCTCTTTTCCATTTGAGTAATTTCCCTGCCAACATCCTACACTGTACTCTAAACATATAGATAGAGGAATCCATTTTTGGTTTCCCCTTTCATAGCTCCTATCTGATTATATCTGAATGAAAAGGAGCCCCTGATACCCTCGGGGGGTAGTTTTCCTAATCACGGGGTCCAATTAGGCTGAGTGACAGGCCGGCCATTCGGGATCCCATTGCTATTCAGTTGCTTCATTTCATCTGGTTAATGGGTCAAACTGAGCATAACCCCGCTCCTTCATCTCAGCTCATATTGACTGTCTCTATTGCTCTATCCACTAGGCCTTTAAACTTCAATCACATCGTAAATCCCCTCAACAAACCGCAGTGCAGTGTGTGTGTGTGTGTGTGTGTGTGTGTGTGTGTGAACCCTCCTTATGCATGAGCAGAGCAAAACCCACTATCATTTTTCAGACCAAACAAAGGCGTATGATGATGAAAGACCGTGGAAATGTTGAGGCGGAGTGTGTGTGTGTGTGTGTGTGTGTGTGTGTGTGTGTGTGTGTGTGTGTGTGTCTCGGTCATGGTCCCAAGCTCTGAGAACATTTGTATCCTAAACATCTGATCTTCCCTCCGTAGGCTCTAGTGTAAATCACCTTAAAGTAAATTGCAGTGTACGGGGTAATCCATCTGCGTTTGCTTGGAGCTCAGTGCTTACAACTAATATGTAGAAAGTAAACCGTGCTACGGAACATATAGGATCTGTTGACACTGATATCATTACATGCATGTGGTATTTTTAAAGAAGCATCAGGGTTGAGGGGAGTGTGAGATATAAGGGGTCTCTACAGGTGGCGGTGTTTAAAGCTGAACCCCATTAGCATCCTGGTTAGGGCTGTGGCTGTCATGACATTTTGTCAGCCGGTGATTGTCAAGCAAATAACTGCCGGTCTCACGGTAATTGACCGTTAATTAACATAAGCACGTTTAGCATCTCCTGGCTCCAACGCATCGCCTACAAGCCACTGATGCAGACCTTTGGAACATCTACATTTTAAAATGTCTAATAAATCCATTTAATATAGCCTACACCATCACAGTAAATCCATTATTTACTTTAGACAGGTCTAAAGAAACATCATATGAAGAAAATGTAGTCTATTTCAGAAGAACCGAATAGCATACTGAGTTGTCCTCATGCTAGGCCCTGATATCGCTATGCCATATGGCTGTGGGCTACACTAGTTAATTTAGCATTATATGAAGAACACAATTGAACATAGCTTAATAAAATAGAAAGTATATTTTCTCCAAACGATTTCAAAAGGAAGTGCACACATGCAGCTATTCTGTGTTGAGCGGTTAACAAAGAAACAGGTCCTCCTATATGCTTAATTTAGAGTTACTTATGCAACTTTAGTTGTGATACAATCGTTGGGCTATATGTTTTGATTTTTAATACATTCTAAGGCTACATGATGGGAAAAAGTTGCATGAAAAGCATGATTTGTTTCTTGTGCAAGCTGCACACACACTTCATCAGTCTCATTCACAATTTGACAAGCACTTGATAACATTCTCACCAGGCCTCGAATCTTCTGGTGGCATCCCCCTTGTGTGGCCGTAATGCCCCTCAAATAAATCCATGCCTTTTTGCAGCCAAAGTGGCCGTTGTGCCCTCGGGCTGAATATAATAATTATAATTCCCTTCTCCCGGCTGCCGTGCTCCGAAGCATCTCTCATTCACATGGCTCTCTCAGATATCTCAATTCTCATTAGCCAATGCCTGTCACGTGATCGGGTCCTTCTCACAGGCATTTCAGCTAAGGAGTAGGCAACAAGTGAATGAAGACAGACACATCGGGGACACAACTGCGCGCGTCCCTCTTATCGAATTCCGAGGCGCATTTGAAGACATTAGAACTGTCCACAATTAGCCTACTTTTCATCAGCCAACAAGATGAGTAAGCCTAATGAACAGCAAAAGCACTAGCCTATGTCAATCAACTATCCCCCATAGTAAAAAAAGTTGACGTATTCTATTGGTCAACTTGTCCTTCTGTGTAAGAAATAAATATTCCAAACATACTCTGGGACAGTTGTGGGATGCGATAGATCCCAAATTAATACAACCACTCGCATCAAAAAACCTTTTAAAAACAATGAGGCTGATGCAACAGATCAGAACGTTTAGCTTAAAAATGTTGATAAACTATTAGGCTATTTCCTCACATTATAAGTGCAGCCATGCGCACACGGCAGTAGGCTATAAGCGCAAATGTTCCAAAATGCAACCAATGTATGCCAGTTAGGCTCTATGCCAGTTATAAAGCAGATTAATGTGCTTAATTTTAAGAAGTTATTTGGCCACTTTAGTTGTGATACAAACCTTATCAAAACATATAGGCCTATGGGCTAGTAGCTAGGTGACTTTAAAGATGATGGCTAGCTAGCAGCTAGGTGACTTTACAGTGGCTTGCGAAAGTATTCACCCCCCTTGGCATTTTTCCTATTTTGTTGCCTTACAACCTGGAATTAAAATGAAGTTTTAGGGGGTTTGTATAATTTGATTTACACAACATGCCTACCACTTTGAAGATGCAAAATATTTGTTTTGTGTGTGAAACAAACAAGAAATAAGACAAAAAAACAGAACTTGAGCGTGCATAACTATTCACCCCCCCAAAGTCAATACTTTGTAGAGCCACCTTTTGCAGCAATTACAGCTGCAAGTCTCTTGGGGTATGTCTCTAGAAGCTTGGCACATCTAGCCACTGGGATTTCTGCCCATTCTTCAAGGCAAAACTTCTCCAGCTCCTTCAAGTTGGATGGGTTCCGCTGGTGTACAGCAATCTTTAAGTCATACCACAGATTCTCAATTGGATTGAGGTCTGGGCTTTGACTAGGCCATTCCAAGACATTTACATGTTTCCCCTTAAACCACTCAAGTGTTGCTTTAGCAGTATGCTTAGGGTCATTATCCTGCTGGAAGGTAAACCTCCGTCCCAGTCTCAAATCTCTGGAAGACTGAAACAGGTTTCCCCTCAAGAATTTCCCTGTATTTAGCGCCATCCATCATTCCTTCAATTCTGACCAGTTTCCCAGTCCCTGCCGATGAAAAACATCCCCACAGCATGATGCTGCCACCACCATGCTTCACTGTGGGGTTGGTGTTCTCAGGGTGATGAGAGGTGTTGGGTTTTAGTCTCATCTGACCAGAGTACCTTCTCCATATGTTTGGGGAGTCACCAAACGTCGCCTTTTGGCGAACACCAAACGTGTTTGCTTATTCTTTTCTTTAAGCAATGGCTTTTTTCTGGCCACTCTTCCGTAAAGCCCAGCTCTGTGGAGTGTACGGCTTAAAGTGGTCCTATGGACAGATACTCCAATCTCCGCTGTGGAGCTTTGCAGCTCCTTCAGGGTTATCTTTGGTCTCTTTGTTGCCTCTATGATTAATGCCCTCCTTGCCTGGTCCGTGAGTTTTAGTGGGCGGCCCTCTCTTGGCAGGTTTGTTGTGGTGCGATATTCTTTCAATTTTTTTATAATGGATTTAATGGTGCTCCGTGGGATGTTCAAAGTTTCGGATATTTTTTTATAACCCAACCCTGATCTGTACTTCTCCACAACTTTGTCCCTGACCTGTTTGGAGAGCTCCTTGGTCTTCATGGTGCCGCTTGCTTGGTGGTGCCCCTTGCTTAGTGGTGTTGCAGACTCTGGGGCCTTTCAGAACAGGTGTATATATACACACTGAGATCATGTGACAGATCATGTGACACAGATTGCACACAGGTGGACTTTATTTAACTAATTTTGTGACTTCTGAAGGTAATTGGTTGCACCAGATCTTATTTTAGGGGCTTCATAGCAAAGGGGTGAATACATATGCACGCACCACTTCACCAATTTGGACTATTTTGTGTATGTCCATTACATGATCTCCAAATAAAAATCTATTTAAATTACAGGTTGTAATGCAACAAAATAGGAAAAACGCCAAGGGGGATGAATACTTTTGCAAGGCACTGTATAGATGGCCAGCTAGTAGCTAGGTGACTTTAATAAAATCTCCCTAGAGTCGATTGACGCACCGGTTACATAACAAAAAAAGCTAGAGGTACACTACCGGTCAAAGGTTTTAGAACACCTACTCATTCAAGGTTTTTGTTTTTATTTTTACTATTTTCAACCTTGTAGAATAATAGTGAAGACATCAAAACTATGAAATAACACTTATGGAATCATGTAGTAACCAAGAAAGTGTTAAACAAATCAAAATATATTTTATATTTGAGATTCTTCAAATAGCCACCCTTTTGCCTTGATGAAAGCTTTGCACACTCCTGGCATTCTCTCAACCAGCTTCACCTGCAATGCTTTTCCAACAGACTTGAAGGAGTTCCCACATATGCTGAGCACTTGTTGGCAGCTTTTCCTTCACTCTGCGGTCCAACTCATCCCAAACCATCTCAATTGGGTTGAGGTCGGGGGATTGTGGAGGCCAGGTCATCTGATGCAGCACTCAATCACTCTCCTTCTTGGTAAAATAGCCCGGATGTGTGTTGGGTCATTGTCCTGTTGAAAAACAAATGATTGTCCCACTAAGCCCAAACCAGATGGGATGGCGTATCGCTGCAGAATGCTGTGGTAGCCATGCTGGTTAAGTGTGCCTTGAATTCTAAATAAATCACAGTGTCTCCAGCAAATCACCCCCTCACCATAACACCTCCTCCTCCATGCTTTACAGTGGGAACTAGACATGCGGAGATCATCCGTTCACCCACACCGCGTCTCACAAAGACAAGGTGGTTGGAACCAAAAATCTCCAATTTGGACTCCAGACCAAAAGGGCAAATTTCCACCAGTCTAATGTCCATTGCTCGTGTTTCTTGGCCCAAGCAAGTCTCTTCTTCTTATTGGTGTTCTTTAGTAGTGGTTTCTTTGTAGCAATTCGACCATGAAGGCCTGATTCACACAGTCTCCTCTGAACAGTTGATGTTGAGATGTGTCTGTTACTTGAACTCTGTGAAGTATTTATTTGGGCTGCAATCTGAGGCTGGTATCTCTAATGAACTTATCCTCTACAGCAGAGGTAACTCTGGGTCTTCCATTCCTGTGGCGGTCCTCATGAGAGCCAGTTTCATCATAGTGCTTGATGGTTTTTGCGACTGCACTTGAAGAAACTTTCAAAGTTCTTGAAATGTTCCGTATTAACTGAACTTCATGTCTTAAAGTAATAATGGACTGTCATTTCTCTTTGCTTATTTGAGCTGTTCTTGCCATAATATGGACTTGGTCTTTTACCAAATGGGGCTATCTTCTGTATACCCCCCTACCTTGTCACAACAACTGATTGGCTCAAACGCATTAAGAAGGAAAGACATTTCACAAATTAACTTTTAAGAAGGCACACCTGTTAATTTAAATGCATTCCAGGTGACTACCTCATGAAGCTGCTTGGGAGAATGCCAAGAGTGTGCAAAGCTGTCATCAAGGCAAAGGGTGGCCATTTGAAGAATCTCAAATATAAAATATATTTTGATTTGTTTAACACTTCCTTGGTTACTACATGATTCCATGTGTGTTATTTCATAGTTTTGATGTCTTCACTATTATTCTACAATGTAGAAAATAGTAAAAATAAAAGAAAAACCCTTGAATGAGTAGGTTCTAAAACCTTTGACCGGTAGTGTTTTTTTTGCATTGGAAGCGTCTCAATCCACCGCATCCGCCAGTGTCGCACTTCTGCATCTGTGGTGAAAGGTGTCAGAGTTAGAGCAGTGTTTGTCAGACCATGAGACATCCCGAAAATCAGTCTTCTGACGTATACGTCTGTAGTGTCCGAACGGTTTGACCTACAAACTAGTATGACCACTCTATGGAAAGGGGAGATTCTCATGAACACAATGGTTTTCTCCGTACGACCCCCACAAGTGCATGGGACTCGTCTGAAGGTAACCGGTAACAGTAAAAAAAAAAAAAAAACATATTTCCTGATTTTATTTCATTTTTTTCCTCTTAGGACAGACACTTCAAAACCTTGTTTCTTATGATTTATTTTTTTACCCTCATTTTTGCCATTTATGAATGGTGTTATTCAATGCGTTTCTATGGGCTTTAGTAGTAAAGTTCAAAATCAATATTTTATCCAATTTTTTTTTATAGATATTGATTTGATACCTAAAGTGGTCCTAAAATTCAAAATCCAATATCTAAACTACTACTACTACGTAACATATCTAAACATAATTTCTCTCCCAGCCCAGGTCATGATGAACATTTCCATTGAACAATGGAACAACACAATTTTCTGTCTGATAGAGGAAGTGGAATAGAGAATAGAACCAGGGACTAGGGAAGGACAGCTCTGTCTGAAATAGATTACTGAGAACATGATTTCTCTTTACAGAGCAAAGGGTGACCTTGGCAAGTAGCCTATTTAGCCATCGATATAGAGATATTTTTCCGAGGATGATATGAGGGTTAGGGATGGGCATGAGTAATCAAGTACTCAAACGGACGTCAAAGCTCGATCTGTAACCAGAGATCACATTTCAAATACTGTAAAACTATTTGGTTGAATGTGCTTTATGGCTGACCGAACAGGCAAGTTAAATGTTGTCTTGAAGAAAACATTAAATTTGCTTTGACTCTAGTGTTCTATTTGTACATGTGCATTTGCGGGGCACAACAAGAAAGAAACCAAGCATCACACTGTTCTTCTCCCTAAATGACCTTTACCCTCCATGTCTCATTCACTCAATTGCGTTCCAACCACTCCCTCTACACATGCGTGCTGAGTGCGCACACAAGCTCCCGTTAGGCTTACAGAAATAAATGCCTATTAAAAACATATCTAACTGATAGGATATACAAACTACATTCCTTGACAAAAGACAAGTTTTACCATCACAAATTCAAAATGGACTGGTTGATTGAAGTAGCAAAATATGTGCTCCAAAAACGAGCTGCAGTTTTGGAATAATTGTCTCGTCTAACTTCCGCTTAAACTACTTTGCGAACTGCTAGTGCCATTTACAGTTGGTTAGCCGAGGCTATAACCCCCTAAACATACAGGTTCCACATGGAAAATATGCAAAAACATTTGTTTGATAAAGACAAAGAGCGTATCTTCATCAGAATCATATGCCTACTCATATGCTTTACTCCCGAGTGGCGCAGTGGTCTAAGGCACTGCATCGCAGTGCTAGCTGTGCCACTAGAGATCCTGGTTTGAATCCAGGCTCTGTTGTAGCCGGCCGCGACCAGGAGACCCATGGGGTGGCGCACAATTGGCCCAGCGTCGTCCAGGGTAGGGGAGGGAATGGCCGGCAGGGATGTAGCTCAGTTGGTAGAGCATGGCGTTTGCAACGCCAGGGTTGTGGGTTCGATTCCCATGGGGGGCCAGTATGAACATTTTAAATTAAATTAATGTATGCACTCACTAACTGTAAGTCGCTCTGGATAAGAGCGTCTGCTAAATTACTAAAAATGTCAAATGTACTCATGAAACAGATGTCGTGGCCGTAATTCATCACCATGCAGTGTTCCATGTGGAATTGTTCATCCATTTGGAAAATTCCAAAGAACAGGCAGAATAAACTAAATCGAACGTCTGTATATCAAAAAGACACATTTAGGTTTTTCTTTCAACTCGCCAAATTGAGCCCCGCTTCAAATGATCACTGAGACTAACTGCTCCAGACGCATCACTTCAGACTGGCAACTTCTTTCCTTTTTGAAGATTGTGTTCCACAATATAATATAACCAATTGATATCACGGTTTCAGTAAATTAATCTTAAAATGGCACTTGCTTTTTTATTTACTGAATATATAAATGGAGTGCTTGAAAAAAAATAATGCGAGTTGAACAGTCAACAAATGTCAAACGCTACAGGATGATATGAGGATTAGAAGTATTCATACCCCTCGACTTACTCCACATTTTGTTGTGTTACAGCCTGAATTTTCTCTCCCATCTACACACAATTCCTCAATGACAATGTGAAAATGTATTGAAAATGAAATACAGAAATATCCAAATCCCTTGACTTTTTCCACATTGTTACGTTACAGACTTATTCTAAAATGGATTCAATAGTTTTTTCCCCCTCATCAAGCTACACACAATACCTCAATGACAAAGTAAAAACAGGTTTGTATACATTTTTGCACATTTATTAAAAATAAAGAACTGAAATATTACATTTACATAAGTATTCAGACATTTTACTCAGTACTTTGTTGAAGCACCTTTGGCAGTGATTACAGCCTCAAGTCTTCTTGGGTATGACGCTACAAGCTTGGCACACCTGTATTTGGGGAGTTTCTCCCATTCTTCTCTGCAGATCCTCTCAAGCTCTGTCAGGTTGGATGGGGGGCATTGCTGCACAGCTATTTTCAGGTCTCTCCAGAGATGTTCGATCAGGTTTTAGGTCCGGGCTCTGGCTGGGCCACACAAGGACATTCAGAGACTTGTCCCGAAGCCACTCCTGTGTTGTCTTGGCTGTGTGCTTAGGGTCGTTGTCCTGAGCGCTCTGAAGCAGGTTTTCATCAAGGATCTCTCTGTACTTTGCTCTATTCATCTTTCCATCAATCCTGACTAGTCTCCCAGTCCCTGCCGCTGAAAAACATCCCCACAGCATGATGCTGCCACCACCATGCTTCACCGTAGGGCTGGTGCCAGGTTTCCTCCATACGTGACGCTTGGCATTCAGGCAAAAGAGTTCAATCTTGGTTTCATCAGACCAGAGAATCTTGTTTCTCATGGTCAGAGTCTTTAGGTGGCAAACTCCAAGCGGGCTGTCATGTGCCTTTTACTGAGGAGTGGCTTCCATCTGGCCACTCTACCATAAAGGCCTGATTGGTGGAGTGCTGCAGAGATGGTTGTCCTTCTGGAATGTTCTCCCATCTCCACAGAGGAAATCCAGAGCTCTGTCAGAGTGACCATCGGGTTCTTGGTCACCTCCCTGACCAAGGCTCTTCTCCCCCGATTGCTCAGTTTGGCCGGGCGGCCAGCTCTAGGAAGAGTCTTGGTGGTTCCAAACTTCTTCCATTTAAGAATTATGGAGGCCACTGTGTTCTTGGGGACCTTCAATGATGCAGACATTTTTTTTGTACCCTTCCCCAGATCTGTTCCTCGACACAATCCTGTCTCCGAATGCTACGGACAATTCATTCGACCTCATGGCTTGGTTTTTGGTCTGACATGCACTGTCAACTGTAGGACATTTATATAGACAGGTGTGTGCCTTTCCAAATCATGTCCAATCAATTGAATTTACCACAGGTGGACTCCAATCAAGTTGTAGAAACATCAAGGATGATCAATGGAAACAGGATGCACCTGACCTCAATTTCGAGTCGCATAGCAAAGGGTCTTAATACTTATGTAAATAAGGTATGTTTTTTATTGCTAATAAATGTGCAAAAATGTCTAAAAACCTGTTTTCGCTTTGTCATTTTGGGCTATTGTGTGTAGATTGCTGAGGATTTTTATTTATTTAATACATTTTAGAATAAGGCTGTAACGTAACAAAATGTGGAAAAGGTCAAGGGGCCTGAATGCTTTCTGAAGGCACTGTATTTTTTAATTCTGTACAGGCTTCCTTCTTTTCACTCTGTCATTTAGGTTAGTATTGTGGAGTAACTACAATGTTGTTGATCCATCCTCAGTTTTCTCCTTTCACAGCCATTGAACTGTTTTAAAGTCACCAGTGAAATACCTGCACGGTTTCCTTCCTCTCCGGCTACTGAGTTAGGAAGGACGCATGCATCTTTGTAGTGACTGGGTGTATTGATACACCATCCAAAGTGTAATTAATAACTTCACCATGCTCAAAGGGATATTCAATGTCTGCGTTTTATTTTATTTTACCCATCTACCAATCGGTGCCCGTCTTTGTGAGGCATTGGAAAAAAATCTTTGTGGTTGAATCAGTGTTTGAAATGTACTGCTCGACTGAGGGACCTTACAGATAATTGTATGTGTGGGGTACAGAGATGAGGTAGTCATTCAAAAATCATGTTAAACACTATTATTGCACACAGAGTGAGTCCATGGAACTTATTATGTGTCTTGTTACAGTAATCTAAAAGGTTGCTTGTTCGAATCCCCGAGCCGGCAAGGTGGAAAAATCTGCCGTTCTGCCCTTGAGCAAGGCAGTTAACCCCCACAACAACTGCTCAACGGTATAACGTGGATGTCGATTAAGGCAGCTCCCGGCACCTCTCTGATTAAGAAGGGTTAAATGCTGAAGACTCATTTCAGTTTAATGCATTGTTGTGCAACTTCCCTTTCCCAGAGTATGCAACTTACTACTTATTAACACATCTTTACTGCTGAACTTATTCAGGCTTGCAATAACAAAGGGGTTGAATACTTACTCAAGATATTTAAGCTTTTTATTTTTAATTAATTTGTAAACATTTCTAAAATCTTAAATCACACTTTTGACATTATGGGATATTGTGTGTATCGTCGTGGTCAAATGTTTTGAGAATGACACAAGTATTGGTCTTCACAAAGTTTGCTGCTTCAGTGTTTTTAGATATTTTTGTCAGATGTTACTATGGTATACTGAAGTATAATTACAAGCATTCCATAAGGTGTCAAAGGCTTTTATTGACAATTACATTAAGTTTATGCAAAGAGAAGTTGCTCTCGTAGGATGTGTTGGTGCCATTCTGGATGCCCCAAACAATCGGAAAGGGGATTCATCAGAGAAAATGACTTTACCCCAGTCCTCAGCAGTCCAATCCCTGTACCTTTTGCAGAATATCAGTCTGTCCCTGATGTTTTTCCTGGAGAGAAGTGGCTTCCTCGCTGCCCTTCTTGACACCAGGCCATCCTCCAAAAGTCTTCGCCTCACTGTGCGTGCAGATGCACTCACACCTGCCTGCTGCCATTCCTGAGCAAGCTCTGCACTGGTGGTGCCCCGATCCAGCAGCTTAATCAACTTTAGGAGATGGTCCTGGCGCTTGCTGGACTTTCTTGGGCACCCTGAAGCCTTCTTCACAACAATTGAACCTCTCTCCTTGAAGTTCTTGATGATCTGATAAATGGTTGATTTAGGTGCAATCTTACTAGCAGCAATATCCTTGCCTGTGAATCCCTTTTTGTGCAAAGCAATGATGACGGCACGTGTTTCTTTGCAGGTAACCATGGTTAACAGAGGAAGAACAATGATTTCAAGCACCACCTTCCTTTTAAAGCTTCCAGTCTGTTATTCTAACTCAATCAGCATGACAGAGTGATCTCCAGCCTTGTCCTCGTCAACACTCTCACCTGTGTTAACGAGAGAATCACTGACAATGTCAGCTGGTCCTTTTGTGGCAGGGCTGAAATGCAGTGGAAATGTTTTTTTGGGATGAAGTTCATTTTCATGGCAAAGAGGGACTTTGCAATTAATTGCAATTAATCTGATCACTCTTCATAACATTCTGGAGTATATGGAAATTGCCATCATAAAAACTGAGGCAGCAGACTTTGTGAAAATTAATATTTGTGTCATTCTCAAAACTTTTGACCACGACTGTAGGTCAGTGACAAAAATCTCAATCTTAATCAATTTTCACATTTATGCTGTAACAACATTTTTGGGGGAAATATCAAGGGGTGTGAGTACTTCCTGAAGGCACTGTATATAGTCATATCCATGGGAGATCTAATAATAATAATATAATAATAATATGCCATTTAGCAGACGCTTTTATCCAAAGCGACTTACAGTCATGTGTGCATACATTTTTACGTATGGGTGGTCCCGGGGATCGAACCCACTACCCTGGCGTTACAAGCGCCATGCTCTACCAATTGAGCTACAGCAATAGAGAAGCCCACTCTTATAATGATACATCATTACATTATGCAGTACATTCTACATACAGCCAGGGTTCCTGAATGCATTAATGTCTCTGAAAATCCAATACGGATCTAGAACTGGCTGTTGTTGATCAATACAGAGAAAGGAGAGTGAATGTTATTACATTTACATTTACATCTTATCCAGAGCGACTTACAGTTAGTGAGTGCATACATTTTATTTTTTTCATACTGGCCCCCTGTGGGAATCGAACCCACAACCCTGGCGTTGCAAACGCCATGCTCTACCAACTGAGCTACATCCCTGCCGGCCATTCCCTCCCCTACCCTGGACGACGCTGGGCCAATTGTGCGCCGCCCCATGGGTCTCCCGGTCGCGGCCGGCTACGACAGAGCCTGGATTCGAACCAGGATCTCTAGTGGCACAGCTAGCACTGCGCACTACGATGCAGTGCCTTAGACCACTGCGCCACTCGGGAGGTAGAAGAAGTAGTAGTAGTAGCAGCAGCAGCATAAATCAGCATCATCATCCTACCACCATGACTGGACCTGAAAATAGCTTTCCTGTAGCCTCCTCCCAGCAGCACTGCAGCAGCAACTAGCTGGGCTGTTAATGAAACATGGTGCTAGGCTAGAGAGGATATAAACACAACATTAACACAGCCTAATGAGCACTACCTGCTGGGGAGAAACCCCCAGTACTGAACCCCCAGTACTGAACCACACAGTACTGAACCACACAGTGACACAGTACTGAACCACACAGTACTGAACCACACAGTACTGAACCACAGTGACACAGTACTGAACCACACAGTACTACTGAACCACACAGTACTACTGAACCACAAAGTGACACAGTACTGAACCACACAGTACTGAACCACACAGTACTGAACCACACAGTGACACACTACTGACGCGTCTTGGCCACTCATCTCCGCCTTGGCAAAGTGTTCTTGTCTAACCACAACGTAATTTGGAGCGTGTACCACCCTGCTTTCAAGTCAATTCGCTAATTCTTCATGCAGCTGACATGCGGTAATGTTAATTAATAGTGTAATAGCCTTTAGTTCTTGGCATTTTGTGTTAGTTATTGTGATAGGCTCACGTTTTAGTGGTACAGCGTACCCCCACTATTTATTTTGCCGGGACACCGGACTGGACCGGCTTACTTTCACCCCTGTTCACAAGTAATGCTGGTGTGTTGCAATGCTGATTCTCTTGCTGTTGCATGCAGGGTCGTTTTTATACTATGGTAGAAGAATAGTGACCATTGTTTCAGCAACGGGCTGGTCACATGAACAACAGGCTGGTCACATGAACAACAGGCTGGTCACATGAACAACAGGCTGGTCACATGAACAACAGGCTGGCCACAAACCACTGCCTTGCTGCCAAGGATATAAAATGTACAGCCACAGGGCTCTCCTTCCTTCCCTCCCTCTTTCTTTCTCCCTCCCGATTTATGAGTCCTCAAGGTCTAGTCATGCTACCCGGATGGATATAACCCATTTAACATTCAATACACCCTACATCCTTTGCCAGACTATCTTTCACCCCATCACCTCCAGCT
This sequence comes from Coregonus lavaretus, assembly GCF_964263955.1. Taxonomy (NCBI): domain Eukaryota; kingdom Metazoa; phylum Chordata; class Actinopteri; order Salmoniformes; family Salmonidae; genus Coregonus; species Coregonus lavaretus. The sequence continues at coordinate 7,905,401 of NC_139997.1, read as the reverse complement.
CATCAGATGACTGGGGTTGCATCCCAAATGGTACCCTATTCCCTAACCCTATCTGGTCAAAAGTAGTGCACTATAAAGGGAATAGGGTGCCATTTGGGACGCGGCCTGTAAGCTCCACATCCACAAGCCATGGAGGAATAAACCTGGGAGGGAGGGGTGATGGAAGCTTATGTAATCAGACAGGATATGCATGTATCTATCTGGGCAGCTGGCAGAAGGCCATGGTTTCACACACAGGGCTGGGGCCAGGAGTCAGAGAGGAGAGAGGCTGACTGACAGCCCAGCCGTCAGTACTGACCTATGGGGAATTTCCCAACACCTTTCTGATGCATTTCAGTCACTTCAAACCATACTTCCTTCAGCTTGAAATACTGTCCAAAGTACTGGTCAGACTGATTTGTAAGACTGTCATAGCCCCAATTTAAAAAAGTACACATTGCCTGTTGATTACGTCACTCTTTTACATGGGGAGGTCGCAGAAGTTATTTTATATCAAAATGGGGTCGCAGACCAAAACAGTTTAGGAACACCTGCTGTAGACAGTCAGCACCGTATAAGCTTCTTTATGCAATACACAGTACCTGCAACTTGCCATTAAAGCAGTAGACAGTTGGTTAGTCTAAAAGGTGTCAATCAGCTCATATCTGAAACCATTATTAGTTTGTTCAGAAGCACTGTAAAAGGATTCAGCTAAAAGTATCATACAGTCCCTCACACTGAAGTATCAGCGAAGGTCCAGGCATAGCGGATATCAGACACATTATGATCCCAGATCTGACGGTCCCTATCAGTCAGAAACCACCATGAAGTAACACAACTCTCTCTCTCTCAACAAGAGACGGTGTATTTCAAGTGTCTCTCCACAGGAAAAGCAAATGGCACCTCCTTGCCGGGGACAGTTTGGTAGTTGCCCGGGGCACAATCTGCTCTTGCACTGCCAACTGAAAACACCCTCATCCCATAGTATTAGTGCTGAGCGATCAGTGCTTTCTGAAGTCGTTTTGGATTCGGTTCCATTATTAAAAAAACAATCACGGTTGCAAATAGTCCTGATAGCCATGATTAGCTGTTCAGGAGTCTTATGGCTTGGGGGTAGAAGCTGTTAAGAAGCCTTTTGGACCTAGACTTGGTGCTCCGGGACCGCTTGCCGCGTGGTAGCAGTTGTGTATATTACATTTGATGACTATTATTTCATTCCAAGTCCTCATCTCATCTCTATAGAGCTGCTGCCTCTGCTATCTGACAAAATCACTATTTTAGTAGTTCTTCAAAGTAAATAAGGCATACTTTTATGACTGCTGAATGCCAACTATCAATCACTTAGATCATGTATTTTCAGGTAGATACCTCATGAAGCAACTGCTCTCTATGTATCCTCTCTTGATCGCACATTCTTTTGTCTAACATAGCAGGCATAAAAGAAACAGACCCGGACAAGTAGCCACGCAATGGATTATGGTTATTGTAGTTAATTATCACGTTTTCTGCGCTAAACTACGTAGAATATTGGCCTACCACGTCGCACAGTTCAGGCTTGATCCAATTGATCTCTAGAGAAACTGCACTCACAGAAAAAACCTGAACGAAATGGAATTCAAATAATTGAACCAACATGGGCCAATTAGTTGTTTAAAAAACGAAAAAGAACCGACATTTCCGTGAATCGCTCAGCACTACATAATAAACACACATACTATTTGGGGTAAGACTGTAGGCCACACACACACAACGGTTTGGACCAACTGTCACCAAGGATAAAAGGACTGGTTCAAAAGTATCACCTAACACGAGGATCTCACTGCGACAATGTTTGTTTGTTTCCTCACAGTGATCAAAAGAACTGTGAAACACCCATGAGAAGGCCATATTTCTCAACCATCTGTTTCTTTAATGATTCATCACACAAAACGCTGCCTCATCGGTGTTGGGTTGGTTTGCCTGTTTTCCTCCTCCACATCCCTGTGGAAACGCCACCGTATCACTGGTTGAGTCTTAAAATGGCACCCTATTCCCTATGTAGTGCACTTCTTTTGACCAGAGTACTTTGGGCCCTGGTCAAAAGTAGTGCACTATGTAGGGAATAGGGTGCCATTTGGGACGCACTACACTGTCAGTTTGTCTTCCACTTCCCCGTGTTACACTATTCTCAAAGGCTTTCTAAGTCACTGTCTTGTTGTGATTTAGGTCTGTTCAAGATGTTTCCTGAATGTATTATGTGAATTGTGAGATTGAATCTGCTGCCATGTTAAAAGGGACACTTCACTGTAGTCTACGTGAGGGCTGAAGCAACTCCAGGGCGTTTGTTTAAAGACAAGCTTTCTGGCTTGGCACAGGCAGGTCAGACCAAGAGTACAGTATTACCCTTAACAGTTATGCTCTGGGAAAACAAATAAGATCAGAATACCCAAAAGCATGACATCGCTAGGGCAAGGCATGTTCCCACATGAGTCTCTAGAAAGTGTATTTTTACCAGTGCAGCAGCATGCTAGCAATGTCATAATATAATGGGAGAGATGCATCGGCTTACTAGTATTACAACCAAAATAAAGGTCTGGGAAACACCATCAGCAACAGGGGTGATAGTGTTCCCTCCAGCCAGCCAAACGCCATCAGCAACAGGGGTGATAGTGTTCCCTACAGCCAGCCAAACGCCATCAGCAACAGGGGTGATAGTGTTCCCTACAGCCAGCCAAACGCCATCAGCAACAGGAGTGATAGTGTTCCCTACAGCCAGCCAAACGCCATCAGCAACAGGGGTGATAGTGTTCCCTACAGCCAGCCAAACGCCATCAGCAACAGGGGTGATAGTGTTCCCTACAGCCAGCCAAACGCCATCAGCAACAGGGGTGATAGTGTTCCCTACAGCCAGCCAAACGCCATCAGCAACAGGAGTGATAGTGTTCCCTACAGCCAGCCAAAACAGGAGCTGTTGCTGAGACTAATTTGTTTTGTTTCTGATGACAAACCTTAACAGTTGCCAAAGAATTAAGAGTAGGAAAAGTCACTGGGATTGTCTTGATGCATCAAATGACCTTGCTCCCCGAGGACTTAACCTAATACTGTATAAGTTAGACACATTTTAACACACATGTATGAATACCACCACTACAGCTTCCCTGCAGGTTAAAACTTAGACATAAGTAGTCATCTACACAGTGAACCAGCACAGCCTTGTTGACCAAACACCTGAAGCTCTGCAAGGACTTGAGGAATATACAGTTGTATTCTAAACCTACCCGATAAAGCAAGGCTTATTTTAAAGTGACCATTTGAAGTCAACATGCTGGCGAACTGTATGTCTCCTTCTGGTTTGGGTCTGAGTCAGAAAGCTCAACGTGTAGTAGTAATCTGAAGCCCCGTGGTCTAAATAGTACAGGGGGAAATGTCACTAGAGTTCAACAGCTAGGTTATTCTATACAGCCATGTTATGTCTGTGCTTAGATAGGCTACAACTTTCTCACAGATGTCAAAAACATTATAAAGTCAATTACAATCTGAGATACATCTTAGTTAAATGCATATCAACATCTTAGTTAAATGCAGATAATTGACAAGGTTATCTTTGTATGTGCCTGTCAGTGTCAATGGGACAAGGCACAAGGACTCTTTTACCAGTCCCATCTATTGTGTGGTGGCCAAAACTAACTTACAATGTGACAGGGACATTTTTTACAGCCCATCTTGTTCTTGAAATGACAATGAAAAGTTAAGACTACTACAAATGGAACAAGGAATGCATTGAGACTGGTTGCGGAACAGTCGGAATGATCCTTAGGGTTCTAGAATGAGAATGGAGGCTGATACCGGCTGAATAATCTCACTATGAAAGGAGAGATCACAGTAGACAGACGCCCCCCTGGCCTTGCATCACTGCATCACTGCATAAACAAGGAAGCATCGTTTAATCATCACACACAGAGAGAGAGAAAGAGAGAGTTGTTTTTTTTGTTCTCACTTTTGTTTATTGTGTATTTCATTTGCTTTGGCACATGTTTCCAATGCCAATAAAGCCCCTTTGAATTGAAAAGACAGAGAGACACAGACTAAAGGGACAGACAGAACTAGAACACCACCCATGTGGTTGCTAGGCTGAAACTATTTCATCAAAACACAGTTGACATTCCCAAAACAGTCAGTGAATACTTAATAATCAAAACAGCGAAAAACTTTTAGAGTACAAAGAAAATGTAAAATGTCCACACTACACTAAGTGTTAATACCTTCTTTCGTTACTTAACTTACACAGCCGTGCATTACTGTATCCACCTATGGAATAGTAGCGAGTGACTGGGACCTGGTGGCAGGTCGAGCGTTGGGCCAGTAACCGAAAGGTCGCTGGTTCAAATCCCAGAGCCGACTAGGTGACAAAATCTGCCGATGTGCCCTTGAGCAAGGCACTAAAGTTAACCCTAAGTCACTCTGGATAAGAGCGTCTGCTAAATGACTAACATGTAAATCACATCTAAAGGATGGAATATACTTTGAAGTTTCACAGATAAATACATATCTCCCATTAGAAAATTAGAATCCAATTCATGATGAATGAGGTCCATTACTGTCGTGCTATAAAGAATGACACTCTATTGCTGGCATGAAGCACCATACTATGCCTGTACCAAGCAGTGCACTGGGTAAGTGAGCCTAAAAACCAATAATGAACATTACAGATTAAAGTTATTTCTGTCATGATACATTTAGAATCACATTCGCTTAAAATATTGTGTCACATCAATATGGAGTAGCCATCCATTTCCAACTGAAATCACTGACAAACTCAATGACAATACTGTATTTTCAACTAGTAAACTACAAAGACAAGCAAACCTACTTCGTCAAGAATGACTGATTTTCCAAAAGCCCATTCATTTTCAGAGTTTGTCATCCATGGCCTTCCTGTTTCAGACTCCTACACTCTCTGGAATACCACCCAAAGCTCAGTGGGAATTAAATGATACAGGTACCGTATATCACAAAAGAATGACTAAACTACAAAGATGCGCAAAATGACTTCACTATGACTGATGTTCATTCTACACTGTCAGGAATGCCACCCATAGCCCGTAGCTCAGTCAGTGTAAGTGTTTAAAAGCAAAAGGCCCAGGTTCTTACCTGTGGTGTTTCTTAGGGGGAGGGGGTGGTGGAGTGGGGTCATGGCTTGAACTCTTCCCCTCTGCTGAGAGCTGCTCCGTGCGTTCTCTGCTGGAGAGAGACGACAGAGTCGACTTGGTCAACATGCTCCCGTTATGTTTGCCCTCCTCCGCGCTGCCGCTGCTGCAGCTTGCCTGCTTCTGACTGGCACCATTGTTGGCTGCAGTGCCTGGCAGGGTGCTGCCCTGCTGGCCCTCGCTGCCCTGTGTCACCCCCGTGGGTCTCCAGTCACTGGCGTCCCTCCAGACAGCCGCCCTATTGATGAGCCCCGTCACCCTGCTCTGAGAGGCACTCTCCTGAGCATGGCCCTCCTCTGTCTCCCCCTCCTCCTCCTCCTCGATCCGGCCCTCCCAATTCCAGGCGGTGGTGTGGAGCTTGTGCCTCCGGGCATCAGACGAGGCTGAGCTGTGGGGCTCCATCTGGGGCTTCACCTGCACCTGGACGTCCCTGGAAGACGGTGAGAAAACCAGAGCCTGTATGCTGAGCTCAGGCAGAGGCACCGGGGAGAGGCTGGAGGTCCCCAGGTGCGGTTTGGGCGATCGGTTGTTCCTCTTGGGCGGTATAGGGGGGCTGTTCTGGGGTTTGGGCTGGAGGGAAGCAGGGAAGGCTGGGAATGATGTCTCTGTTACAGAGGAGCTGGAGGGCCACTTGAAAGCTGGGCTGCCGGGGTTGCTGAGGGCCGTGGGGCTGAAGTAAGGCCACTGGGTGCTGACGGCCGAGTCCGGACTGCTCAGATAGAACGTCCGGTTGTTCTCCTCAGTATGAGCAGCCCGGACGGTTATCTTGGCCCTCTGGTTCTGACCCTCTTCTGTGAGCTCCACCTCCAGCTCTGAGTGCTGTTTTTGGGCCTGGGGCTTCCCGTTCCCTCCTCCAGCGCTCTGAGGCCTCCTCTTCCTCTTGGTGCTCTCAGCGTAGATGGGTTCTGACGACAGCGTATGTCCGTCTGAGGGAGAGGGACTATCTGGCCCCACCAGTCCGAAGCCGTCCGGCCCTGTGAGAGAGTCTGTGCTGCTGCGGTAGGAGCAAGAGTCTGACAGAGACAGAGTACCAGGCTCGGAGAGGAAGGAGCCAGTTCTGCCTCCTCCACAGGACTGGAGGTTGTGCCCTAGAGGCCCTGGAGATGCCCCTGAGTCCAGAGTGGTTAAGGATGGGACGGGAGAAGTACTGGACTGGTTGGTGTTCCCAGACGTGATGCCCCCATTACTGGGGGCGGCTGTGGTGGTGATAAGACAGTTACTGATGCCGTTACCGGCTGTTGCTGTTGCCATGGCAATACCCAGAGGTGCTTTCACTTCCTGGACAGCCTGGACTGTGGAAGACCCTCTGGTGGTGGTCACCATGCCGACGCTGTTCCCGTTGCAAGTACTCTCTGTGGTTTTGGTAGTCTTGGTGATCTGTTGCCTATAGGACGAGTCACCTTTGCTATTCCCTTTCTCCTTCAGACTGTGAGGCCCTTGGCCGTGTCTGTCCTCCTGGGTCACTAAGACACTGCTGATGATCATACTAGAGTCCTTCTGGAGGGCCGACGGGGACAGAGAAGACCGGGGGCTGATAGGACCGGGGGAGAAACGGCTGCCGGGGTAGTCCATCTTCCCAGGGGTTGTAGTACTCTGTAATACGGCCTCTCTCAGGGCCTTGTTACAACCGTTACTGTCTATGTAGATAGGGGACAGGTCCAACATCTTCTTAAGGCCCAGTCGGTCCACTGGACTCTTCGGATTGTCCTGAGGGGAAACCTTTTGAGGGGAAACACAATTCATGGTTATATAAAGCATACAAACGTTATTGAATCACTTCACATTAAGTGACTAAAACCTATGGGTTTCATTCTAGATGTACTTATTTAGTCCAATGCAAAGGCATACAGTGTCATAAATGTGTATTTGAGTTAGTGAGATCTCACCTGCTCTATGTTCATGTTGAGGTCTGCCAGCATCTCGCCTGAGTCAGGGAGCATCATGGTGGGGCGCACGGCGATGGTGGGTTTGGAGTAGGGCGAGGGCACGGTCACTCCTTGGCCCTCCTCCTCCTCCTCCTCACCCCCCAGACTGGTCCTCAGGGTACCACAGGGCACTGTGCTGCCACCGCTGGCACGGTGGGCGCTATGCGGATGGAAGCAGTTCTTACACGAGCCGGGTTTCCACACGTGTTCTGAAAACTCACCGCAGGCCGACATGTTTGTCTGAAACCTATAGCTGATGTCACTGGAGGTGGGAGATGGGATGAACCGGCATGGTTCGTAGTTGTACACAGAAGCCCGGTGTCACACGAAAGCCTGCAGAAATCAGAATGACAATGTGAATAGAGTTGTATTTACTGTGTCGATTCTCATGTTAAAGCACTGTTACTTATCTTATCTCCTTGAGTTAATCAATAACTATCCTAACACAAAGGAATGCTATTGAGAGCACACACAGTGTTTGAGCTGAGTTTCAGGGAGCTGAACATGACAGCGGAGGTTATGTACACGACAATTTAGTTCCCCAATAGGCAGCCCGATGGAAACATTTGACCTGCGGGTGATTTTATTTACATTATTGGACGTAAAAGACTGTGAAATCAGCTCATATTGATTTTGATTTAGGAAATCTGTTCCCAAGTATTCCCACTTATAAATAGAGGCATATGTGATAGTATCCCAATGTAATCAAGGTTTGAAATTATTCTGTTTTTGTCAAATACTATATCTGTTTGGGATTCTTGCGGTCAATTTGCAGTGTACAAATTATTTATAACTATTTTTCACCCCCCCGACCATCCGCTCAAGGGAAAATCGGCCTGCGGCTGGATGTAATTGGGGACCCAGAGTTTAACGCGTTTCCTACACCTATTTGAACTCCAACAGATTTGTCAACCTGGATTCACAGATCCCCCTACAGGTACTCGCTGAGACAACAGTTAGTCAGACAACCGGTCTCCTTTCTAGATGTTTTTAACCCTCAACATTACACCATTCAGTTTTCTCTGTTGAATTACGAAATACGAGTTCATTCATATCAACGCAATAAAAATATAACTTTTAAGGAAAAGGTATTTTAGAGTTGGTTGTGGTGTTGCGCAATGATCAAAGCACTTGACACCCCACTGATGAAAACCAAAAGGTGCAATACTCGGTTACGTCCTAACTAGCACCCTATTCCCTACATTGGTTAAAAGTAGTGCACTATGTAGGGTATAGGGTACCATTTTGGGACACAAACCTCCTCTCCTCAGCCCTTTCCTCTGCCTAACAGAACTAGCATTATGTCTGGTTCAGGAAGCACCACAGCTGTCTGACTGCAGGGTAAATTAGAATAGAGAGATGACAGTAAACACCTCATGAGCATGTTAACCAGAAGTTAATAGGACATATTCCATCATGGCTATTATTATTATTTATTTAGCAGACGCTCTTATCCAGAGCGACTTACAGGAGCAATTAGGGTTAAGTGCCTTGCTTAAGGGCACATCAACAGATTTTTCACCTAGTCGGCTCGGGGATTAGAACCAGCGACCTTTCGGTTACTGGCACAACGCTCTTACCCACTAAGCTACCTGCCGCTATGACATTGTAGCAACATTGATGTGTATTTCATTGGTTCCACAATAATATTCTATGGATTCAATTTTCCCAGTGATTCTAACAAATTACTTATGGCCAAATCCATCAAGTGTCTGAATTTGTGTGGTCATGTGGTGCCAGTAAAAGTTTAAACAATACCAGGCTTTAACCTCTTCGTGGTAAACTCAACAATCTCCACCACTATCACGCCACTCCAGATGCCTCTGAGCTCTGTCCTCGTTCCCAAGCTTCCTAAATTAGAGGGTCCTACTTTCTGTTGAGTCCACATGACCCCCAGGAACATAAAAGGCGTTTAGAATGCAGTCTCATGTTGTAGAACGCCTCAAACATCCCAGAGGTCAGAATGCCTGGAATGTGGAGAGGCGCAAGTGTCACACCACCACCCCAGCAGCAGTACCACCAGCAGCATCTCGAACACCTCTCCCTGTGTGAGTCATGTTAAAGACTGGAGGACGGTGAGAAAATCAACATGACTAGAGGGTTTGTCTGTCTTGGTTCTCCTGGGTTCTCCTCCCCTCTGTCTTCACACAGAGCTAAATACCTGGAGACAAGCCTTGGAAATGGCACACAGCAGTACACACTACCCCACCCCCTAAAGTCAATAAGAAAGCAATACAGAGCATGTAGCCTTATATAAAAGCTGATGGAATAACACAGATTACTCATCCAATATCAAACAACACCAGAAACTGGAATAAGTGGGCGTGATTTATGGTATTGATTTTCTAGCTTTATAATATCTAGGGACCAACTATAGACTTGGGCTTTAGGAGGAGGGGAGTTTCTTGACTTAGTGAGATGCATGTTTACACCTACAGCATAATCTGCATTCCTTTGTTGTTTTTCTGACACAATAACTATCTGGAAAGCACCGGAAACAGCACTGATTGTTCTTTCAACTGTTTTTCCAATAGTATGAGTAATACATGTAGCCTATATTAAAATGTATGACTTATAGCTGTATGGCACATGGTCTACTTCTGAATCTTATCTTTTCCATTTTCTCATCAGCCTGGGTATCCATCTACAGTACATTCAGAAAGTATTGAATATTGAATATTTATGTAAATGTCAATTCCGTTTTTTATTTGTAATAACATCTGCTAAAATTGTCTAAAAACCTGTTTTTTGCTTTGTCATTATGGGGTATTGTGTGTAGATTGATGAGAGGGGGGGGGACTATTGAATCCAAGGCTGTAAAGTAACAAAATGTGTAAAAAGTCAAGGGGTCTGAATACTTTCCGAATGCACTGTAACACCCAAAACAAAAACAAGAGAAGGAGTTTAATTTGAGGCAGATGTCAATTTCTTCAGCTCCATCACCTCTAGAAATGAACACGGCCAAATCCTTCCACAGATTCTGAGTGTAGCCTACCTCCTCCTTTCTCAGTAGAAATGACACTATTCTATGTAGGACTACTCCTGTACTCTGAGACTAACATCTATATACTAGTATGGTCAGACGGTCAAGAGTCATGACACAAATTCAAGTCTGGACTTTCTTAAATAAACAAAGTTCTGTCATATAGCTGTTAAGAATTTCAGAAGTGAAAATGGGGGGGATGAAAAAGTGATCAGTGGTGCAAAGGTGACCTGCTGCATGGGTCTGGGTCAACTTTGTCCTCTCAAACTTTGTGGCATTCCGCCTCTTGGGAACATAATAAAAGCCATCTTTGTCTCTCTGTGAGTGTGTAATGAACTAGTGCTGCCTCTGAGCTGTAGCCTACCCCCTGACGTCTCGGCCTAGCATGCAATAACAGAACAGTGCCTGGAAGCCAATAACAGAACAGTGCCTGGAAGCCAATAACAGAACAGTGCCTGGAAGCCAATAACAGAACAGTGCCTGGAAGCCAATGACAGAACAGTGCCTGGAAGCCAATGACAGAACAGTGCCTGGAAGCCAATGACAGAACAGTGCCTGGAAGCCAATAACAGTACAGTGCCTGGAAGCCAATAACAGTACAGTGCCTGGAAGCCAATAACAGTACAGTGCCTGGAAGCCAATGACAGAACAGTGCCTGGAAGCCAATGACAGAACAGTGCCTGGAAGCCAATGACAGAACAGTGCCTGGAAGCCAATGACAGAACAGTGCCTGGAAGCCAATGACAGAACAGTGCCTGGAAGCCAATGACAGAACAGTGCCTGGAAGCCAATGACAAAACAGTGCCTGGAAGCCAATGACAGTACAGTGCCTGGAAGCCAATAACAGTACAGTGCCTGGAAGCCAATAACAGAACAGTGCCTGGAAGCCAATGACAGAACAGTGCCTGGAAGCCAATGACAGAACAGTGCCTGGAAGCCAATGACAGAACAGTGCCTGGAAGCCAATGACAGAACAGTGCCTGGAAGCCAATGACAGAACAGTGCCTGGAAGCCAATGACAAAACAGTGCCTGGAAGCCAATGACAAAACAGTGCCTGGAAGCCAATGACAGAACAGTGCCTGGAAGCCAATGACAGAACAGTGCCTGGAAGCCAATGACAGAACAGTGCCTGGAAGCCAATGACAGAACAGTGCCTGGAAGCCAATGACAGAACAGTGCCTGGAAGCCAATGACAGAACAGTGCCTGGAAGCCAATGACAGAACAGTGCCTGGAAGCCAATGACAGAACAGTGCCTGGAAGCCAATGACAGAACAGTGCCTGGAAGCCAATGACAGAACAGTGCCTGGAAGCCAATAACAGTACAGTGCGTGGAAGCCAATAACAGAACAGTGCCTGGAAGCCAATAACAAAACAGTGCCTGGAAGCCAATAACAAAACAGTGCCTGGAAGCCAATAACAGAACAGTGCCTGGAAGCCAATAACAGAACAGTGCCTGGAAGCCAATAACAGAACAGTGCCTGGAAGCCAATGACAGAACAGTGCCTGGAAGCCAATGACAGAACAGTGCCTGGAAGCCAATAACAGAACAGTGCCTGGAAGCCAATAACAAAACAGTGCCTGGAAGCCAATAACAGAACAGTGCCTGGAAGCCAATAACAGAACAGTGCCTGGAAGCCAATAACAGAACAGTGCCTGGAAGCCAATGACAGAACAGTGCCTGGAAGCCAATGACAGAACAGTGCCTGGAAGCCAATAACAGTACAGTGCCTGGAAGCCAATAACAGTACAGTGCCTGGAAGCCAATAACAGAACAGTGCCTGGAAGCCAATAACAGAACAGTGCCTGGAAGCCAATGACAGAACAGTGCCTGGAAGCCAATGACAGAACAGTGCCTGGAAGCCAATGACAGAACAGTGCCTGGAAGCCAATGACAGAACAGTGCCTGGAAGCCAATGACAGAACAGTGCCTGGAAGCCAATGACAGAACAGTGCCTGGAAGCCAATGACAGAACAGTGCCTGGAAGCCAATAACAGTACAGTGCCTGGAAGCCAATAACAGAACAGTGCCTGGAAGCCAATAACAGAACAGTGCCTGGAAGCCAATAACAGAACAGTGCCTGGAAGCCAATAACAGAACAGTGCCTGGAAGCCAATAACAGAACAGTGCCTAGAAGCCAATAACAGAACAGTGCCTGGAAGCCAAACTGCCTTATTCCTGTCACCCTAACAACACAACACTACTGACCACACAGAATGCATTATTTGCTCAGGGCTAGCCTGATGCAGTGGGGAACGCAACCTGTGTGACAATGGTTAGACTCAGTGGCAACATTTTGACAGTCATAGGCAAATAAAGACAGGGGCGGGGCAGGGCTATGTCAAAGAAAGAACAGCTGAAAAAATGGATTTATTGGTTGACTTTTACACTTTCAAGTTCATTGCAGCCATGAGACGCTTAAGACAAGATTGATATTACGTGACCAGTAATTCCATCCTGAGCACGCACGCGCACACGGGGTGTGTGTGTGTGTGGGGGGGTCTATGGATCGATACTCGACTATGTAATAAACGGAACAACAACTATATATTACCAAATAGGGCCTTACATTCTCAACCCGATCACGGACGATATCCATCGAATTATCTTAAGGATCTACAAGGCATTACCACGCAGTGTGTTTTACGCGAATAATTCATTCCTGTGCTGAGGCGCCTGTTTGAACATCGATACAGAATTTCCCATTCAGTTGATTGACATTTATTCTCATTCGAACCGCGACTCCTGAAGGTATCATTCTTTCCATTTTCTGAAACAAGTGGGATGCCTATAGCCTCCTAGAGGACGTGCCTCGTTCCTGAGAAAATCTATAGATATATGTTGCCATTTTCAAGCTCCTTATCTTTGCTCAGCCATGGTCTCAAATAACATGTTTCACTTTTCGTATCTAAATGTGTCATCCTGGACCATGGTTACAGGCTAAGCATTAACACCTGTGACATATGCCTACCCAATGAGGGGGTTCTTAGTCTGGTTATAAGGAGCAAATACTAAGTAGAAGGACAACCTATATAAATTAAACAAATACTGGCTTAAATAAACGTAACTGTATATGCGAATCTATTGGCCGGGGAAAAGAAAAACGCGTGCCAGTTCTGTGGAAAGTGTCAAATGTTTTTGCTTACCTGAACACTTCTCCCGTTCTTGACTTGCCTTGCCAACGCCGTCTCCCTTCCCAAAAAACTCAAAACACCTTAGGTCCCAAAAACAAAGTGGCTCATTTTTATGTTATTTATCCCACGTCCGACACACCGATAGGTAGCTTGGGAAATATGTGGACTCCCAGCAGGCAGCTTTTATCCGCGTCTCTTGAAACTCGCAGCGAGGTGAACTGGTGGAGGAACGGGCGAATGGTGAGTTTGAAGCCCCTCAGCGAGGGGCGGAGCTTCCTATTCTAAACGAATAAACTCCACGTTGAGTCGCAGACTGGTCTGGCCACATTCAAGTGCTTGTAAAGTGGTTTCGGATACTATTCCATTTAATTTAAAGGGGTTTTATTTGCATTTGAGACATATGTTTACATTGCCAAAGCAAGTGAAATAAACAATAAACAACAGTGAGAAGACAAAAAACAACATCAACAAAAAAACAACATCAACAAAAAAGAACATACAAAAATGTACAGTAAACGTTGCAGTACAACTAGCTCACCTTCTGCTCTCCACCTTCTGCTCTCCACCTGTGGCGAATTGAACTGAATTGAGAAGGAGAGAAACACAGATACAGTGAGGGGAAAAAGTATTTGATCCCCTGCTGATTTTGTACGTTTGCCCACTGACAAAGACATGATCAGTCTATAATTTTAATGGTAGGTTTATTTGAACAGTGAGAGACAGAATAACAACAAAAAAATCCAGAAAAAAGCATGTCAAAAATGTTATAAATTGATTTGCATTTTAATGAGGGAAATAAGTATTTGACCCCTCTGCAAAACATGACTTAGTACTTGGTGGCAAAACCCTTGTTGGCAATCACAGAGACGTTTCTTGTAGTTGGCCACCAGGTTTGCACACATCTCAGGAGGGATTTTGTCCCACTCCTCTTTTATTTTATTTTAATTTTTTTATTTTAAATTTTTTTCTTTTTTTGGGGGGGGGGATGGATCAGCTTAATATTGCAGATAGATTGCATCTTCTATCAATGTAATTGTCGGCATCACTTCCAATCCCCCATGTTTATTTTTATTTTTTATATATATATTCCCCTTTATTACTTTTCAACCCCACCATCCTTTCCCTACTTGGAGTAAATTAGTGAACAACAACGCCCAGGCCTCTACTTCCGGTCTATACTTACTATCTACACCTTATGGACAGAGTTAATTTTACAATAATTCTATATCTATATATATATATATATATATATATATTTATTTATTTTTTTGCTCCTGAACTTCTTCTACTCTCAACCTCTCCGATCATTTTCATGATGTCCATCCGGTTTGCTTCTAAATGCCATATCTTTCTAACTGTGCTCTTTCCCAAAAGCTCCCAACATACAACCTATATACTTATTATGGACACAGTATGCTTACATTATTAGCTATCTTTGTTATTATTTGTTGTTATTTGTTATTAGTCCCATCCTTCAACTCTATTCAATACCTCCCATCTATCTCTTAACACCATCCATATAGGATTTCTATTTGCCATATATATTTCAACCGTACTGTGATGTTTTACAAAAGTTCTGAACCTTTCTATTCTCATTGCTTCTACAGATTGTGAATTAAAAATAAACATTTTTGCTAAAAGTATTATTATATTATTGATTGATTGACTATGACTTTTCAGATCACCCAGTAATGCTATCTGCAAGGTTAGTTCCAGGTAAATATTGCAATCCTTTAGCCATTCCTGGACCTGTGTCCAAAAACAAGCTACAAATGGACAGAACCAAAACAAATGATCTAATAATTCTATCTCTTCACAGCAAAATCTGCAGAGCTGGGAAGATTGTATCCCCCATATAAATAACATTCTATTGGTAGCAAGAATTTTATATAATAATTTAAATTGAAAGATTCTAATTTTTGAATCCGGTGTCGTTTTGCGTGTCAGTTCATAAACACTATGCCATGGGATGTCCCACTCCTCTTTGCAGATCTTCTCCAAGTCATTAAGGTTTCGAGGCTGACGTTTGGCAACTCAAACCTTCAGCTCCCTCCACATATTTTCTATGGGATTAAGGTCTGGAGACTGGCTAGGCCACTCCAGGACCTTAATGTGCTTCTTCTTGAGCCACTCCTTTGTTGCCTTGGCCGTGTGTTTTGGGTCATTGTCATGCTGGAATACCCATCCATGACCCATTTTCAATGCCCTGGCTGAGGGAAGGAGGTTCTCACCCAAGATTTGACGGTACATGGCCCCGTCCATCGTCCCTTTGATGTGGTGAAGTTGTCCTGTCCCCTTAGCAGACAAACACCCCCAAAGCATAATGTTTCCACCTCCATGTTTGATGGTGGGGATGGTGTTCTTGGGGTCATAGGCAGCATTCCTCCTCCTACAAACACGGCGAGTTGAGTTGATGCCAAAGAGCTCGATTTTGGTCTCATTTGACCACAACACTTTCACCCAGCTCTCCTCTGAATCATTCAGATGTTCATTGGCAAACTTCAGACGGCCCTGTAAATGTGCTTTCTTGAGCAGGGGGACCTTGCAGGCGCTGCAGTATTTCAGTCCTTCACGGCGTAGTGTGTTACCAATTGTTTTCTTGGTGACTATGGTCCCAGCTGCCTTGAGATCATTGACAAGATCCTCCCGAGTAGTTCTGGGCTGATTCCTCACCGTTCTCATGATCATTGCAACTCCACGAGATTGACAGTTTTTTTGTGTTTCTTCCATTTGTGAATAATTGCACCAACTGTTGTCACCTTCTCACCAAGCTGCTAGGCGATGGTCTTGTAGCCCATTCCAGCCTTGTGTAGGTCTACAATCTTGTCCCTGACATCCTTGGAGAGCTTTATGGTCTTGGCCATGGTGGAGAGTTTGGAATCTGATTGATTAATTGCTTCTGTGGACAGGTGTCTTTTATACAGGTAACAAACGGATATTAGGAGCACTCCCTTTAAGAGTGTGCTCCTAATCTCAGCTCGTTACCTGTATAAAAAGACACCTGGGAGCCAGAAATCTTTCTGATTGAGAGGGGGTCAAATACTTATTTCCCTCATTAAAATGCAAATCAATTTATAACATTTTTGACATGCGTTTTTCTGGATTTCTTTGTTGTTATTCTGTCTGTCACTGTTCAAATAAACCTACCATTAAAATTATAGACTGATCATTTCTTTGTCAGTGGGCAAACATATAAGATCCTGGTTCGAATCCAGGCTCTGTCGTAGCCGGCCGCGACCGGGAGACCCATGGGGTGGCGCACAATTGGCCCAGCGTCGTCCAGGTTAGGGGAGTAAATGGCCGGCAGGGATGTAGCTCAGTTGGTAGAGCATGGCGTTTGCAACGCCAGGGTTGTGGGTTCGTTTCCCACGGGGGGCCAGTATAATTTTGTTTAAAAATAATCATGTATGCACTCACTAACTGTAAGTCGCTCTGGATAAGAGCGTCTGCTAAATGACTAAAATGTAAATGTAAATGTACATGAAGGCAGAGGTTGAGAGCAGAAGGTGAGCTAGTTGTACTGTAATGTTTACTGTATATTTTTGTATGTTTTTTTGTTGTTGATGTTTTTTTGTTGTTGATGTTGTTTTTTGTGTCTTCTCACTGTTGTTTATTGTTTATTTCACTTGCTTTGGCAATGTAAACATATGTCTCATTATGATTGCATTATAACCGGGGCCAAAGGAGGCCCAGCTCCACATTGTCAGTACCATTCAGTACCACAACTGAAAGGTGAAACATCACTGTCACCTCACCGAACAGCTTCCAACCACATCTGCACACCGTTTTTTATATTTATATTTATTTTATTTTATCTTTATTGTTGTCTATCACTTGTTTTCTTTGGTGCAAATCATTTTTTTTCAACAGCTTCGTCAAAACAGCCAGGCAAACAAAATGCACACACACACACACACACACACACACACACACACACACACACACACACACACACACACACACACACACACACACACACACACACACACACACACACAGAGAGTTGAGTTGACAACTCTCCCCTCAGGGCAGGCAGACCCAAAAGGGACCTGTCTGCATGTGAATTGTTTTCGTCTGAGCAACCCATAATTACCCTAATTTGCTGATAGGGGATGAGTCATTTAATTATTAACTTTCAATGCAAATTCAAAACACCTGCCTTCTCCCTTTTTCCTGCAACAAAAAGGTGATCAAATCATCGCCTATCAACCTCCAATGTATGGGCTGGAGAGAAAAATAGGTAAATAGGAGGACATGTACTGACATGTTCAACAACACATACCAACATACTGATGCCAGGTTTATCTACACAGTCAGTTAAGGTTTGATAAGTCAAATCCTATGTTATTGTCTTCCTTTTATGGGACACAACCTGAAAACCCGATACACACACACGTACACACACACACACACACACACACACACACACACACACACACACACACACACACACACACACACACACACTTTTGCACTAATAATTTGCTGCTGCTACTCTGTTCTTTATTTTACTCTTATTATTATCTATCCTGATGCCTAGTCACTTTACCCTGCCTTCATGTACATATCTACCTCAAATATCTTATTATTATCTATCCTGATGCCTAGTCACTTTACCCTGCCTTCATGTACATATCTACCTGAAATACCTTATTATTATCTATCCTGATGCCTAGTCACTTTACCCTGCCTTCATGTACATATCTACCTCAAATACCTTATTATTATCTATCCTGATGCCTAGTCACTTTACCCTGCCTTCATGTACATATCTACCTCAAATATCTTATTATTATCTATCCTGATGCCTAGTCACTTTACCCTGCCTTCATGTACATATCTACCTCAAATACCTTATTATTATCTATCCTGATGCCTAGTCACTTTACCCTGCCTTCATGTACATATCTACCTCAAATACCTTATTATTATCTATCCTGATGCCTAGTCACTTTACCCTGCCTTCATGTATACTGAACAAAAATATAAACGCAACATGCAATAATTTCAAAGTTTTACAGTTCATATAAGGAAATATAAGGAAATCAGTCAATTGAAATAAATAAATTAGGACCTAAACTATAGAGTTCACATGGGAATACAGACATGCATCTGTTAGTCACAGATACCTTAAAAAAAAAAAAGTACGCCATGGATCATAAAACCAGTCAGTCTCACTCCTCTTCAATGGCTGTGCGAAGTTGCTGGATATTGTCAGGAACTCGAACACTCTGTCGAACACGTCAATCCAGAGCATCCCAAACATGCACAATGGGTGAAATGTCTGGTGAGTATGCAGGCCATGGAAGAAGTGGGACATTTTCAGCTTCCAGGAATTGTGTACAGTTCCTTGCGACATGGGGCCGTGCATTATCATGCTGAAACATAAGGTGATTGTGGCTGATGAATGGCACAACAATGGGCCTCAGGATCTCGTCACGGTAGCTCTGTGCATTCAAATTGCCATCGATAAAATGCAATTGTGTTTGGTGTCCGTAGCTTATGCCTGCCCATACCATAACCCCACCGCCACCATGGGGCACTCTGTTCACAACGTTGACATCAGCAAACCGCCTGCCCACACAACGCCATACACGTGGTCTGCGGTTGTAAGGCCGGTTGGACATACTGCCAAATGATCTAAAACGATGTTGGAGGCAGCTTATGGTAGAGAAATGAACATTCAGTTCTCTGGCAACAGCTCTGAAGGACATTCCTGCAGACAGCATGCCAATTGCATGCTCCTTCAAAACTTGAGACATCTGTGGCATTGTGTTGTGTAACAAATCTGAACATTTTAGAGGGGCCTTTTATTGTCCCCAGTACAAAGTGCACCTGTGTAATGATCATGCTGTTTAACCAGCTTCTTGATATGCCACACCTGTCAGGTGGATGGATTATCTTGGCAAAGGAGAAATTCTCACTAACAGGCATGTAAACAAATTTGTGCCCAACATTTGAGAGAAATAAGGTTTTTGTGCGTATGGAACATTTCTGGGATCTTTTATTTCAGCTCATGAAACATGGGACCAACACTTTACATGTTGCGTTTATATTTTTGTTCAGTGTACATATCTACAGTGAGGGAAAAAAGTATTTGATCCCCTGCTGATTTTGTACGTTTGCCCACTTACTAAGAAATGATCAGTCTATAATTTTAATGGTAGGTTTATTTGAACAGTGAGAGACAGAATAACAACAAAAAAATCCAGAAAAACGCATGTCAAAAATGTTATAAATTGATTTGCATTTTAATGAGGGAAATAAGTATTTGACCCCTCTGCAAAACATGACTTAGTACTTGGCAAAACCCTTGTCGGCAATCACAGAGGTCAGACGTTTCTTGTAGTTGGCCACCAGGTTTGCACACATCTCAGGAGGGATTTTGTCCCACTCCTCTTTGCAGATCTTCTCCAAGTCATTTCAGCTCCCTCCACAGATTTTCTATGGGATTAAGGTCTGGAGACTGGCTAGGCCACTCCAGGACCTTAATGTGCTTCTTCTTGAGCCACTCCTTTGTTGTCTTGGCCGTGTGTTTTGGGTCATTGTCATGCTGGAATACCCATCCACGACCCATTTTCAATGCCCTGGCTGAGGGAAGGAGGTTCTCACCCAAGATTTGACGGTACATGGCCCCGTCCATCGTCCCTTTGATGCTGTGAAGTTGTCCTGTCCCCTTAGCAGACAAACACCCCCAAAGCATAATGTTTCCACCTCCATGTTTGACGGTGGGGATGGTGTTCTTGGGGTCATAGGCAGCATTCCTCCTCCTCCAAACACAGTGAGTTGAGTTGAGGCCAAAGAGCTCGATTTTGGTCTCATCTGACCACAACACTTTCACCCAATAGTGTATTACCAATTGTTTTCTTGGTAACTATGGTCCCAGCTGCCTTGAAATCATTGACAAGATCCTCCTGTGTAGTTCTGGCCTGATTCCTCACCGTTCTCATGATCATTGCAACTCCACGAGGTGAGATCTTGCATGGAGCCCCAGGCCGAGGGAGATTAACAGTTATTTTGTGTTTCTTCCATTTGCGAATAATCGCACCAACTGTTGTCACCTTCTCACCAAGCTGCTTGGCGATGGTCTTGTAGCCCATTCCAGCCTTGTGTAGGTCTACAATCTTGTCCCTGACATCCTTGGAGAGCTCTTTGGTCTTGGCCATGGTGGAGAGTTTGGAATCTGATTGATTGATTGCGTCTGTGGACAGGTGTGTTTTATACAGGTAACAAGCTGAGATTAGGAGCACTCCCTTTAAGAGTGTGCTCCTAATCTCAGCTCGTTACCTGTATAAAAGACACCTGGGAGCCAGAAATCTTTCTGATTGAGAGGGGGTCAAATACTTATTTCCCTCATTAAAATGCAAATCAATTTATAAAATTTTTGACATGCGTTTTTCTGGATTTTGTTGTTGTTATTCTGTCTGTCACTGTTCAAATAAACCTACCATTAAAATTATAGACTGATCATTTCTTTGTCAGTGGGCAAACGTACAAAATCAACAGGGGATCAAATACTTTTTTCCCTCACTGTACCTCAAATACCTTGTACCTCTGCACATTGATCTGGTACTGGTACTCCCTGTATATATCTCCACATTGATCTGGTACTGGTACTCCCTGTATATATATCCACATTGATCTGGTACTGGTACTCCCTGTATAGAGCTCCATTCTTGTGTATTTTATTTTATTCCTCATGAGTTACTATTTTTAAACTGCATTGTTGGGAAGGGCTCATAAGCAAGCATTTTGCTGTAAAGTCTACACCAGTTGTATTCGGTGCATGTGAGTGACAAATACATTTAGATTTGATTAGATATGACTGGCTTTGTGATCTAACACCCATAACACCCCTATTAACATTTACATTTTACATTTTAGTCATTTAGCAGATGCTCTTATCCAGAGCGACTTACAGTTTTAGTGAGTGCATACATTTTTCATACTTTCATATTTCCCTCTGTCCCAAGTCAGATATTTGTTCTTTACAATCCGAGAGGGAGTGGACATTTGTTCCATGTTCTCATATTGGGTGGAATCTGGGATCTTGGGCGTCGTCCCAAATGGCACCCTATTCTCTATGTAGTGCATTACCCTATTGGCCCTGGTCAAAAGTAGTGCACTAAATTTGGAATAGGGTGCCATTTGGGACACAGCCTTGGCATTTTCCAGCTTCTTCTCTCAACAGAACTCCTTACACCCAACGATGACCTGACCTTTTGACCTCTAGGAGCATAACTCAGGTGATCCTATGTGTCCTATATAACCCTCCTATTTGTATAGCTCTTCTAGCTCACTTCCTCTCCCCCTGTGAAGGAGACTGGGAGTCGAGGACTGATTTCCTCCTTCCTGGATCCTGAAGCTCATGCAGCAGATAGTGCTGGAGGCTCAGCCAAGCCAAGGAAATCCATATAAGGACAAGGGCTGTATAGTAGATGGAATAAGAAGTATGATATATTTTACACGGCCTCCTGTTTGAGGTTATGAGGGCGAGTTTACCTTTTTGTTAGCCTGGGTGTCAGTCAGTCTCGTTTATGCTCTATTGCGTGTTCGGCATGACAATTCCATAAGGAGTTGGCAAGAGAGTAGCAATAGAAGAGCACACAGGCTTCCCTTTTGGTTGTCTAGGGTTTGATATTTTCACTGTTGCTATGGAAGTCATTCCAAAGGGTAGGTTCAACAGAGCAAATGAAATGTAACCATACATTATCAATCATATATAATCAATGATGCTATTTAGGGAAGTCATCAAAAGCTATTGTTTAAATTCAGCCCAGGATTCAACAAAACATATATAGGCCTACGGTTTCAAACTTTGGTTGATTTCAAATGGAATCTAAAAGTTAATAATAAATATTCACATCTCCATCTCAACCAAAAATCTAAGTTAAAGAATAGGATTAAATCAAATCAAATTGTATTTAAAGTTTGATTTGATTTAGTCCTATTCTTTAACTTAGATTTTTGGTTGAAATGGAGACGTGAATCCAACATATCAATTATTAATTTCTGGACAAACTGGAGTTGAAGCCAGAATCAGTTGCACAGATGGAGCTATCCAAGCAGAAGAAACATCTCCTTCAAATGTTTATATTTGGTTGCATTGTCAACCAAACACAATTGAATATTAGTTTTGTAAGACAGTAAGTAGCCTAATGTTAAGGCTATCTTCCAAACTAATGTAACAGTATTTATTCAAATTTGAAATTATTAACACATCTATGGTCACATTTTGAGGTTACTGTTACTTCACAATTGCTACAATAATCTGCACAGAATCTCAAATTCTGATGCACAACCAAATTTCGAAATTGCACCTTCTGTATTCTACTATTCTAACTTGATTCAACCAGTACAGACCATCCTCACAATGTGAAAGAGAGAGAGAGAGAGAGAGAGAGAGAGAGAGAGAGGAAGAGAGATTGAGAGATACACGGTATAGCGCGATTGAAATTTAAAGAAAATGTTCCTTCGTTTCAATCGGAAATGACCTTGATTGAATCAAGCCCTATGGTTTCAGAGAGGATGGTAGGCCTATGCTGCATTCGCTTCCCTATTGGCTCAGACACGAGACGTATGTTGCAGGGTCTACAGACAATCACGGACTACAAAAGGAAAACCAGCTTCCCTATAGGCTCAGACACGAGACATATATGGCAGGGTCTACAGACAATCACGGACTACAAAAGGAAAACCAGCTTCCCTATAGGCTCAGACACGAGACATATATGGCAGGGTCTACAGACAATCACGGACTACAAAAGGAAAACCAGCTTCCCTATAGGCATATAGTGAACTACGTTTTACCACGGCCAGACAGGGGTTTCCAAGGGTATATATCATCACCATTTCTATTCCCCCTGTATTACTAGAGTTGTGTTGTTAACCGTGACGCTTCTTTTCCAACACACTGCGACTCCACTATGTAGGGAATAGGGTGCCATTTGGGACGCAGGCCATGCTGCCGCCCCCTGCTTCCAACACGCTGATTAAGCCCACGAAGGAGAAGCCATGCCTGCCAGTGCAAAGCATCCCTCCCACTGCCTATCTATGAATTATTAAAGAGAAGATCATCTTGAATTAAAGTCAGCCAAGGGAAAAAGGGGTTTTAATGCGCGAGAAGAAAAAAAGTGCAGGGTTCAGACTTGATGAGCCAATAGGAGTCATGGTGTAACCTCCAGGCAGATCGCTGAAGAGTGACTTCGAAATTGGACGTCTATCCATGAAGTGCCTTCAAAACCGACCACCAGGGGCAACAGTGAGCGCTATTACCATGAAGTAGGCTTAGGTTTTGCTAGGTGTGGCTCACAGGAGGTTGGCGGAACCTTAATTGGGGAGAACAGGCTTGTGGTAATGACTGGAGCGGAATCGGTGGAGTGGTATCAAATACATCAACCAAATGGAACGATACTAAGCAGGAGGAGTCAACCCATGGTGTCAAAATCACTTCAAAACGTGGATAAACGTTCTTGTTCTGCAGTGAGACTGTGAGAGCTTGTTGGTAACCTCACCCCAGAGTGGTTATTGGTGTGTGTGTGTGTGTGTGTGTGTGTGTGTGTGAGTGAGAGAGAGATGGGGGTAACCAGAGTCCTTGCAGTTGGGGTGGACACTGGAGATTGGGTAGGGACTACTGAGCAGGGAGATATGTAGCAATTATTCTGTGAAAACTGCTGACTAAACTGCTGATTAATTCCTCTTACTGTATATCTCTGTTGAACCAATCCCCCAGAGTGGTTTAATAATCTGGATTTTCCTCTGTGTCAAAAAAGGCACCAACCCTGCATGGCTTCTCTCTAGGCTACTCATTAGCTTCTCAATCCCTCTTTTCACATTACTTTGCAATATTTAAAGGGCCAATCCGCATTTGAAACAATAACAAAGCGTTCTCCCCACCACTGTTTCTGTAAAAAGTTGAGGGATGGGGCTGGAGAAATGTAACCACTCTCAAATTCATAGACAGCTATGGATGCAAGGACTGACCATCCATGATATCAAAATTATATGCTATACAGTGTTTGTTTACATTTACTTTGTTTGACTAACATTGGAGTAAAACAAGCTTATATTTTGGCTTCTGATGGGATACAACAGTTGAACTAAGCTCATGAGGCATTTATAAGTTATATTCTTCAATAATCAATGGGTACATATAATTAATTTATAAAAAATGTGTGGGTCAACTGCAGATTGCCCCTTTAAGGTTGGCATTGGCAAATAGTTGACTCTTTTGAAGGCATGACTTGACCTGCTGGTTAGTTGGTTATGGGCACACAAACCTCCATTTCTGTATTTTTGTATGGTATAGTAAGACCTAAGGGTACATACTGGTCATTCCCAGGGGGTGAGCTATAAAGGCGTATTAAGGAAAAAGAAATCTGTGTGTTCCTGTGAATACATGACAAATACCTTGATTGGCACACCGCTCTGGTCAACAATGTACTTAGCGATGTGACTAAGAGTACATGTTGCACGAGTACAATGTACTGAGGTGCCATTTATTATTTTCTCTATGTTTAGCTGTCTGTGGGTGATGCTGTGCTTTGTACTCTTACTGATTAATGTACCACTGTGTAGTGTAGAACGTACCAGGAAGGAATGTTATTTATTATATCAGGAAGGAAATCGTCTTTGTGGTGGCCCCCTACCCTCATCCCGACTTCCCCAACTTTTAGTAGTTCTATCCAACATGTTTCTCACCTCTCCTGCACACGTTTTTCTTTTTTTCCACTGTCACCATGTTATTTTGTCCTTTCACATGTTCACCCCCCATTCCCAACTACTAGTCATACTAGCCAACCCCACCCCCTTCACCCCTGGCCTATCCCAAAAGGTGGAGTTCAAAGTTCAACTCACTCCTACTGTTTGTTTGGGCTGATTGACAAAACAGTTTGACTGGCTGGCTGGTACCAGTAACAGGTTGGTTTTGTCCTCAGATGACTGGTTGGCTGGTCCCAGTAAACAGGTTGATTTTGGTTGGCTGGTCCCAGTAAACAGGTTAGTTTTGGTTGGCTGGTCCCAGTAAACAGGTTTGTTTTGTCCACAGATACCTGGTAGGCTGGTCCCAGTAAACAGGTTTGTTTTGGTTGGCTAGTCCCAGTAAACAGGTTGGTTTTGTCCTCAGATGCCTGGTAGGCTGGTCCCAGTAAACACGTTGTTTTTTTCCCACAGATACCTGGTAGGCTGGTCCCAGTAAACAGGTTTGTTTTGGTTGGCTAGTCCCAGTAAACAGGTTGGTTTTGCCTCAGATGCCTGGTTGGCTGGTCCCAGTAAACAGGTTGGTTTTCTCCTCAGATGCCTGGTTGGCTGGTCCCAGTAAACAGGTTGGTTTTCTCCTCAGATGCCTGGTTGGCTGGTCCCAGTAAAGAGGTTGGTTTTGTCCTCAGATGCCTGGTTGGCTGGTCCCAGTAAACAGGTTGGTTTTGTCCTCAGATGCCTGGTAGGCTGGTCCCAGTAAACAGGTTGATTTTGTCATCAGATGCCTGGTAGGCTGGTCCCAGTACACATGTTGGTATTGTCCTCAGATGCCTGGTAGGCTGGTCCCAGTACACATGTTGGTTTTGTCCTCAGATGCCTTGTAGGCTGGTCCCAGTAAACAGGTTGGTTTTGGTTGGCTGGTCCCAGTAAAGAGGTTGGTTTTGTCCTCAGATGCCTGGTTGGCTGGTCCCAGTAAAGAGGTTGGTTTTGTCCTCAGATGCCTGGTTGGCTGGTCCCAGTAAAGAGGTTGGTTTTGTCCTCAGATGCCTGGTTGGCTGGTCCCAGTAAAGAGGTTGGTTTTGTCCTCAGATGCCTGGTTGGCTGGTCCCAGTAAAGAGGTTGGTTTTGTCCTCAGATGCCTGGTTGGCTGGTCCCAGTAAAGAGGTTGGTTTTGTCCTCAGATGCCTGGTTGGCTGGTCTCAGTAAACAGGTTGGTTTTCTCCTCACATGCCTGGTTGGCTGGTCCCAGTAAACAGGTTGGTTTTGTCCTCAGATGCCTGGTTGGCTGGTCCCAGTAAACAGGTTGGTTTTGTCCTCAGATGCCTTGTAGGCTGGTCCCAGTAAACAGGTTGGTTTTGGTTGGCTGGTCCCAGTAAACAGGTTGGTTTTCTCCTCAGATGCCTGGTTGGCTGGTCCCAGTAAAGAGGTTGGTTTTGTCCTCAGATGCCTGGTTGGCTGATCCCAGTAAACAGGTTGGTTTTGTCCTCAGATGCCTGGTTGGCTGGTCCCAGTAAACAGGTTGGTTTTGTCCTCAGATGCCTGGTTGGCTGGTCCCAGTAAACAGGTTGGTTTTGTCCTCAGATGCCTGGTTGGCTGGTCCCAGTAAACAGGTTGGTTCTGTCCTCAGATGCCTTGCAGGCTGGTCCCAGTAAACAGGTTGGTTTTGGTTGGCTGGTCCCAGTAAACAGGTTGGTTTTGTCCTCAGATGCCTGGTTGGCTGGTCCCAGTAAACAGGTTGGTTTTGTCCTCAGATGCCTGGTTGGCTGGTCCCAGTAAACAGGTTGGTTTTGTCCTCAGATGCCTGGTTGGCTGGTCCCAATATGACACCTACCATATAACACTTCCACTCCCTTCCCCTTGTAAAAGACATTCCTTTACCACACCAAAAAGCGACCCTGCTCTGTGAAAGGACTTTCACCTTGTTACAGTACAGTAGTTGTTTACAAAACCCTTTTAGTTCAGTTCAACCATCATCCTTCTGGAATGTGTTTTTCGATTGGGGTCAAACTGGTTGAATGAACAAGATCCGACAATAAGGTTTCAGGAAATGCCCATCTGGGTCAGAGTCGTCTCTTCTGACAGACTGTTAACATAAATGTTATGGTTTCTGAGATTAGGGTCAGGGCGTTGTATTGTATTCGCCCAGGTTGTGTCCCAAATGGCACCTTATTCCCTTTATAGTGCACTACTTTTGACTAAGGCCCAAAGGACTCTGGTCAAAAGTAGTGCACTATATAGAGAATAGGGTGCCATTTCGGACATACAGCCAATGTGAGAAAAGTTTTCTCAGCAAACAAACCTCCACTCTCAGGTGCATCGTAAACTGTTGTAACCAACGCAACTTTCAAAGGTTCCCCTTCTGTGTAACTGTATGCCTCTGGGAGTCCAGACGCTAAAACAGGAATTAAAGACCGGTGTGTGTTTGTGTGCTTGCCTGTGTGTTTGTGTGTGCGTGCGTGTGTGTGCGTGCCTGCGTGTGTGTTCTCACGCTGTGTGTGTGTGTCTCTGGCAGGTAGTTAAAGACAGAGAGGTGGGTGTCAGTTTCAGCAATGTCTTTTTCCATCTGTGTTGCCATGGCTGCACAGTGTTTAAATAAAGGGGTAGGTGTAGTTTGGAATGCAGCGATAACGCGGCCGGCGCTGCCTGTGTGTGCGTGTGCGTGTGCGTGTGTGTGCGTGCGTGTGCGTGTGCGTGCGTGTGCGTGCTGCCTGTAGCGCCACACCTTGCCGCCCATGGTTAAACACACTGTACACAAGCCCACCCTGAGTACTTTAATGCGTAGCTTCTCTCACTTACTCACTGCCATGACGAGATTTCTCCACTGCCATTTATTGATGCGTTCCTCAACATGTTGCTACAGATCCTCTGCCTCCCTGTTGGTTATGAAACTAAATCACAAAACAAAACTTCACAGAACTCACAGAACATATAGATGTAAAAACTAAAATAGACAAACGACATACTGTAAAAACGTAAAAATTATCATTAGTAAAACCTTTTCTATATTGTACATTTAGCAATGGTTTTCACAGTTTATTAATTTGAAATACTTTCACTAATTTCAACTCCTTCCAGAGGCCCCATTTGCAAACCTACTGAGCAATACAGGAAGTCAGCAGACAAATTTTTTTGCATCAGCTGGTAAACGTTTGGTGGTGGTGTGTCTGAGTGACTTGGCCTCTCTCTCTCCAACCTAACGAATGTACCTTCCACACTTAAGCCACACAGTTGCTGCTTTTCGACTGTAACATCAGTGTTACAGTAGTCTATACACCCTTAAGGTACAGTATAAAAGGGAAATTGTGTTTCCATATCTAAGACTGGCAGTGAGGACTTGTAAAGAGTAGAATCAACAACCTCTGCATCATCAAAACAGTCACTTTGGGATTAAAAACAATCAAAAGATAACTATTGTAAAATATACTGTGTCCGTAAAATGTATATAGTATGTATAAGCTGGAAGTAGAAGCCAAGTGTTGTTGTCCATTAGTTTACTCCAATTAGGGGAGGGGTTGTAGTGTTAGGGGAAAATGATAAAGGAAAATATGTTTAAAAAATATATATTTACAAACAAATGATGCAGACAATTACATTGATGGAAGCTACAATCTATCTGCAATATTCAAGCTGATCTACCCCCTAAGGACCCCCCCCCCAATAAAAAACAGTTACCTTGTGAGAATGTGTTAAAGTCCACAGTTAGCCATAGTTATGTAAATTACTGCTGAAAAGTACCAGTGGCCTGGCTTTGGCCCCAAGTGAGAGCAGGTCCACTGAGGCCATGGCCCAGTGAGACACGGGTGCCGGCCCACGTAGATGGAAACAGAAAAGTCTGAGCCTTTTGGGTAAAACACTGGGGTAAATCCTGTATGGAAATTCAGCAACAGGACCAGGCCTCAGGCTACAAGGGACAAAACCTGGGTTCAAATAGTATTTGTTATCTTTCAAATCCTTTGAGTGTTTGATTGAGCTTGCCTGGGGTGCCAGATGGGTGGCGTTTGAACTTTTGGTACTATTCTATTGATCCCTAAGTGCCAGGCACGCTACATGAAGCACAGCTGAAGTAATTGAAAGTAAGCAAATACTATTTGAACCCAGGTATGCAGGGGAATCATGTGAGTTTGAGGTTTCATGAGGCGTGTTAATGGCACTCCACCCTAACACTCTCCCCTAACACTGCCCCGTAACACTCCCCCCTAACACTCCCTCCTAACCCTAACCTAACACTCTCCCCTAACACTCCCCCCTAACACTGCCTCCTAACACCCCCCTAACACAGCCCCCTAACACTCCCTTCTAGCACTCCCTTCTAACACTCCCCCCTAACACTCCCCCCTAACACTCCCCCTAACACTCCCCTTAACACTGCCCCTTAACACTCCCCCTAACACTCCCCCCTAACACTCCCCCTAACACTCCCCTTAACACTGCCCCTTAACACTCCCCCTAACACTCCCCCCTAACACTCCCCCTAACACTCCCCCTAACACTACCCCCTAAAACTCCCTCCTAACACTCCCCCCTAACACTCTCCCCTAACACTGCCCCCTAACAATCCCTTTGACACTGCCCCCTAACATTGCCCCCTAACACTGCCCCCTAACACTGTCTCCTAACACTTTCCCCTAACACTGCCTCCTAACACTCCTCCTTAACACTGCCTCACCTTGCTCTTCCTCCATGGGCTTAGCTAGACATGTAGCCAACATTTAAAGTGTGCCAGTTTTAAAGGCGTCTGCATACTAGGTTCGGTTTGCTTCTAGCAGAAGTTGGCTAGGCGAAGTGAACGTCTGTGCCTCGCATACTCCCTTAAAAAAAAGTGGAAAAATAATAGTACTGTTTGTCCATCTTGAGACGCCATATCCAGCATACAGAGAGGGTTATGTCACAGGAAAAGGCCTGGGGTGAGATCGATTGAACTTAGTCCTGGGCCCGTATCCACAAAGTGTCTCAGAGTAGGAGTGTTGATCTAGGATCAGTTTTGCCTTTTAGAACATAATGAATAACATTATATGGACAGATCCTAGATCAGCACTCATGCTCTGAGATGCTTTGTGGAAACGAGCCCTGCACTAGAGAGCATGCTGGAGAGTCTCCATTGAAATTGCTTTTTAGTCCAGGGCTAGGTTTATCTGTGTCCAGAAAAGCAGCCCTGCATGTTACATACAGATGTAGGATCTTAATTTGATCACACTTTGTTGAGAATTTTCCTGTGAAGCAGGAAATGCAAACTTGTAGTGTATTATATATTTTCTAAGGCTTCTAAAGTTAGTAATTTCCACTTTGAAATTTCAGACTTGATTTGCCCTAACGACAAATGCATCAACCCCTAGAAAAATGTCCATTCATTATAATCCACATAATAATTCACATTTCCTGTTGCTGCATGATTATTTTTCTGCTGTAGCAAACTGACTCAAATTAAGATCCTATCTGTATTGGAGGAATCTTAACTTTAATTTGTCCTAGTTAATTAAATTATACCTACAGTATGAGATCTCATCCATAGTGACAGAATAGACTAACTGTTTGACAAAATAAAGACAACCAATTTTGTTATTTTAAACATGATTTATTAATCCTGTGTCTGACTGTGTTCTAATCTACTGCATGAGAAAGTCCATTATTATTTCATCCATCATATCTGCTTCATGTCAGGCTATAACCAGTGAAAATGAAGGATCTAGCTAGCTTTCACCATTTCCAACCAGTATTCAGTCAGTACTAAAACATCATATTTTTGCAAAGCCTATTCATTCAGTATTACACAGTACAGAACTGATTGGGGTGTTAAATAAAATAGAAATTCATCCAAATGACATGAAGACATCAGACAGAAAATCAATGATAGCAGATGCAGCCAAACCCCTAAAGCCTTTCATGCATGTTTACTTACATGGGAGAGAGAGAGAGAGAGAGAGAGAGAGAGAGAGAGAGAGAGAGAGAGAGAGAGAGAGAGAGAGAGAGAGAGAGAGAGAGAGAGAGAGAGAGAGAGAGAGAGAGAGAGAGAGAGAGAGAGAGAGAGAGAGAGAGAGAGAGAGAGAGAGAGAGAGAGAGAGAGAGCTAGCTAGATCCAGCCTCACCCTACTAGAATCTGAAGTCAAATGTCTACTGTTTGCTGATGATCTGGTGCTTCTGTCACCTACCAAGGAGGGCCTACAGCAGCACCTAGATCTTCTACACAGATTCTGTCAGACCTGGGCCCTGACAGTAAATCTCAGTAAGACAAAAATAATGGTGTTCCAAAAAAGGTCCAGTTGCCAGGACCACAAATACAAATTCCATCTAGACACCGTTGCCCTAGAGCACACAAAAAACTATACATACCTCGGCCTAAACATCAGCACCACAGGTAACTTCCACAAAGCTGTGAACGATCTGAGAGACAAGGCAAGAAGGGCCTTCTATGCCATCAAAAGGAACATAAAATTCGACATATCAATTAGGATCTGGCTAAAAATACTTGAATCAGTTATATAACCCATTGCCCTTTATGGTTGTGAGGTCTGGGGTCCGCACACCAACCAATAATTCACAAAATGGGACAAACACCAAATTGAGACTCTGCATGCAGAATTCTTCAAAAATATCTCCAGTGTACAACGAAAAACACCAAATAATGCATGCAGAGCAGAATTAGGCCGATACCCACTAATGATCAAAATCCAGAAAAGAGCCGTTAAATTCTATAACCACTTAAAAGGAATAGATTCTCAAACCTTCCATAACAAAGCCATCACCTACAGAGAGATGAACCTGGAGAAGAGTCCCCTAAGTAAGCTGGTCCTGGGGCTCTGTTCACAAACACAAACAGACCCCACAGAGCCCCAGGACAACAACAACAACACAATTAGACACAACCAAATCATGAGAAAACAAAAAGAGAATTACTTGACACATTGGAAAGAATTAACAAAAAAACAGCGCAAACTAGAATGCTATTTGGCCCTAAACAGAGAGTACACAGTGGCAGAATACCTGACCAATGTGACTGACCCAAACTTAAGGAAAGCTTTGACTATGTACAGACTCAGTGAGCATAGCCTTGCTATTGAGAAAGTCCACCGTAGGCAGACCTGGCTCTCAAGAGAAGACAGGCTATGTGCACACTGCCCACTAAATGAGGTGGAAACTGAGCTGCACCTAACCTCCTGCCAAATGTATGACCATATTAGAGACACATATTTCCCTCAGATTACAGACATCCACAAAGAATTAGAAAACAAACCCAATTTTGATAAACTCCCTTATCTACTGGGTGAAAAACCACAGTGTACCATCACAGCAACAATATTTGTGACCTGTTGCCACAAGAAAAGGGCAACCAGTGAAGAACAAACACCATAAATACAACCCATATTTATGTTTATTTATTTTCCCATTTGTACTTTAACTATTTGCACATTGTTACAACACTGTATATATATACATAATATGACATTTGAAATGTCTTTATTCTTTTGGAACTTCTGAGTGTAATGTTTACTGTTAATATTTATTGTTTATTTCACTTTTGTTTACTATCTACTTCACTTGCTTTGGCAATGTTAACATATGTTTCCCATGCCAATAAAGCCCTTAAATTGAATTTAAATTGAATTGAATTGAAGAGAGAGAGAGATAGAGGGAGAGAAAGAGAGAGATATAGAGAGAGAAAGTGTCACACCCTGGTGTTGGGACTCATTATTGTTTATCCAGGGTGTGTGCAGTCTATGTGTTTGTGTTCTATGTTGGGTGTCTAGGTTGTTGTTTTTCTAGGTTTGTTCAATGACTCCCAATCGGAGGTAACGAGTGTCAGCTGTTCGGCTCGTTATCTCTGATTGGGAGCCATATTTATTTCTGTATGTTTTCCTGTGGGGTTGTGGGTTTTTGTTTCCGTGTTGCTGTTTGTTATTCAGCATTGAACTTCACTTTCGTCTATTTTGGTTTATTGTTTTCGATCGTGGTATCTTTAATATAATAAAGTCTACGATGTTCGCTCAACACGCTGCGCTTTGGTCTCATCCTTTCGACGATCATGACAGAAAAACCCACCATACCAAGACCAAGCAGCGTGTCCAGGAGCCGAGGGTCTGGACCTGGGAAGAGCTTTTGGACGGTAAAGGGTCCTGGACGTGGGAGGAAATCCTTGACGGCATGGATCACCGTCCATGGAGCGAGACAGAGGAGAGGCGACGGCAAGAGGAGCAACGGCGTCAAAAGGGCCATCGTCGGATGAAGGAGAGGCAACCCCAAAAAGTTTTTGGGGGGGGGCACATGGCTTGGGCGACGGAGCAGCAGGAGGCTGCCACAAGGGAGAGTCAGAAGGCGGCCAGGTTAAGGGGGCTGACGGAGGCAGAGAAGGGTAGGATTCAGTGGGCTACCAGGTCAAGGGGGCTACTGGGTAAAGCAGAGAGGGAAGGTGTTGAGGCACGGCGTGAAGTACTGGGGTGTGTAACCAGTTCGGTCCGGCCCGTTCCTGATCCTCGGTTGAGGCCAGTGGTGTGTGTTCCCGGTATGGACCGGCCTGTTCCTACTCCACGCACCTGGGATACGGTGCGCTTCGCCAGCCCGGCCCGGCCTGTTCCGGCCACTCGCACCAGGGATACGGTGTGCGTCGCCAGCTCAGCCCTGCCTGTTCCTACTCCACGCACCAGGGATACGGTGCGCTTCGCCAGCTCAGCCCGGCCTGTTCCTACTCCACGCACCAGGGATACGGTGCGCTTCGCCAGCCCAGCCCGGCCTGTTCCTACTCCACGCACCAGGGATACGGTGCGCTTCGCCAGCCCAGCCCGGCCTGTTCCTACTCCACGCACCAGGGATACGGTGCGCTTCGCCAGCCCGGCCCGGCCTGTTCCGGCCACTCGCACCAGGGATACGGTGCGCGTCGCCAGCCCAGCCCGGCCTGTTCCTGCTCTCCGCACTAGGCGTGAGGTGAGTCCCCAGGGTCCAGCATGCCCTGTTCCGGCTCCCCGCACTAGGCGTTATGGGAGTCCCCAGGGTCCAGCATGCCCTGTTCCGACTTCCCGCACTAGCCCTGAGATGCGTGTCCTCAGCCCGGTACCTCCAGTTCCGGCACCACGCAACAGGCCTACGGTGCGCCTCAGACGGCCAGAGTCTGCCGTCTGTCCAACGGGGTCTGAACTGCCCGTCTGCCCAACGGGGTCTGAACTGCCCGTCTGCCCAACGCCGTCTGAACTGCCCGTCTGCCCAACGGCGCCTGAACTGCCTGTCGGCCCAACGCCGTCTGAACTGTCCGTCTGCCCAACGCCGTCTGAACTACCCGTCTGTACAGAGCCTACAAAGCCGCCCGTCTGCCATGAGCCTTCAGAGCCGTCCGCCAGATCGGAGCCGCTAGAGCTCTCCGCCAGACAGGATCAGCCAGAGCCTTCCGCCAGACAGGATCAGCCAGAGCCTTCCGCCAGACAGGAGCAGCCAGAGCCTTCCGCCAGACAGGAGCAGCCAGAGCCTTCCGTCAGACCGGATCAGCCAGAGCCTTCCGCCAGACGGGATCAGCCAGAGCCTTCCGCCTGCCATGAGCAGCCAGATCCGTCAGCCAGCCATGAGCAGCAGGATCCTCCAGAGCCAGCCAGCCAGGATCGGCCATTCAGTCCGGAGCTGCCCCTCAG
The DNA here is from genome assembly GCF_964263955.1 of Coregonus lavaretus. NCBI lineage: Eukaryota > Metazoa > Chordata > Actinopteri > Salmoniformes > Salmonidae > Coregonus > Coregonus lavaretus. The sequence continues at coordinate 7,870,889 of NC_139997.1, read as the reverse complement.
TCCGGTGCTGCCACTTAGTCAGGTACTGTTCCTTAGCCTGGTGCTGGTCCTTATCCCGGTGCTGGTCCTTAGCCCGGTGCTGCCCCTTAGCCCGGTGCTGCCCCTTAGCCCGGTGCTGCCCCTTATCCCGGTGCTGGTCCTTAGTCCGGTGCTGCCCCTTAGTCCGGTGCCGCCCCTTAACCCAGTGGGGTGTAGTTGGGGGGTGGTAATGTGTAGGAGGCTAAGTAAGTGGGTAATGACTATGGTGGGGTGGGGACCACGACCTGGGCCAGAGCCGCCACCTGGACAGACGCCCACCCAGACCCTCCCCTAGACGGTATGCTGGTGCGCCCGGAGTGCGCGCCTTTAGGGGGGGGTACTGTCACACCCTGGTGTTGGGACTCATTATTGTTTATCCAGGGTGTGTGCAGTCTATGTGTTTGTGTTCTATGTTGGGTGTCTAGGTTGTTGTTTTTCTAGGTTTGTTCAATGACTCCCAATCGGAGGTAACGAGTGTCAGCTGTTCGGCTCGTTATCTCTGATTGGGAGCCATATTTATTTCTGTATGTTTTCCTGTGGGGTTGTGGGTTTTTGTTTCCGTGTTGCTGTTTGTTATTCAGCATTGAACTTCACTTTCGTCTATTTTGGTTTATTGTTTTCGATCGTGGTATCTTTAATATAATAAAGTCTACGATGTTCGCTCAACACGCTGCGCTTTGGTCTCATCCTTTCGACGATCATGACAGAAAGAGAGAGAAAGACAGAGAGAGAGAGGGAGAGAAAGAGAGAGAGAAGCCCCAGAGGAGATGGTAGAGAGAAAGACAGAGAGAAAGAAAGAGAGCGAGAGAGAGTGAATGAAAGGGAGCGAAAGAGAGAGAATGTGTGTGTGTGTGTGTGTGTGAGACAGAGAGGATGAAAATATTCACACACAGGCCTTGAGGGGGTTTAACCTATCATTAACCCTGTCTTCTCCCCTCTGTCTCATTCTAAAGCTGTCTCATCAGATCTATGATACACAGCCCCGTCACTGTAATTACACAAATTGACAGACAATCCCTCTGTGTCAATCTCACTATTCCCCCATGGCATACAGGCAGACTGAACTCTGCTGTAGATCCTACAGATAAAACCAAGTGGGGATATCGCTGTCTGTGGGTCTTAAAAGGGTCCTTCCACAAAATGATTGCCTTTTGCCTCCTTTTGATATTTTAAGTAGAAATTGTGCACAAATATTGCATTTGAAAAACATGTTATATTAAATGAAGTGCCCTTTAATATAGACCATATGGAAAATTCATTAAATCGGATTTTCAATATGAATTAAGACTTGCTAAGGTGCCAAAATTCTGAATTTGTACATGTCCATCTGTGCACCCTCTGTGACTCCTAGGAAGATTTTAACCCAATTAACCTCAACATTTCTCCAAGTTTTCACCATCTTTGTAAAGCCCTAGTTATTATGTTGCTTTGACAAAGTCGTTTCTGCCGATTATTATTTATTTAATGTGATTAGTGATTCATTGTAGCCCTTTCCTGCAGTCAATGACCAAAAACGCCCTCTTTGGCTTCATGGATGGAATGTTATTAATATTTTTCATAATTTCATAATTTATAAAGATATAGTTTTTAACGATGAAAATCCGGAGTTTCTATGTCAAACAGTTTTCTGTGATGTATATAAAGTGTAATATTGGGATGCAAACTGAAAATGGAATACATTTCAACTCTATATCTGATATGGTACATTTACATTTTACATTTTAGTCATTTAGCAGACGCTCTTATCCAGAGCGACTTACAGTTAGCGCATACATTATTTTATCGAACCCACAACCCTGGCGTTGCAAACGCCATGCTCTACCAACTGAGCTACATCCCCTGCCGGCCATTCCCTCCCCTACCCTGGACGTGTCTTCTTTTTTTAAGCCCATAAACATGTGTGTGAGCTGTATACTTTTGTTTCGAAGTAGATTTGTTTAAGACTGATTTAGCCCACTGCAGTAAAAGGTTAAGGTAAAAAAATAAACCTGTCCCTCATTTTAAGGAAAACCCTGTTACACGAACTGGACTCTCGTTTGAATATGGTGAATCTATTCCTTTTAGATATTTATTTCAAAAGAAACATTGAACATCTTATAGACAAACCCTAGTCTGAAAGCAGGTGAGCTGGTTGTACTCTTTTTGGGCATTTTCTGTTGCGGTCAAACCTGTTATGGTCAACCCTGTTACAGTCAACCCTGTTATGGTCAACCCTGTAACGGTCAACCCTGTAACGGTCAACCCTGTTACGGTCAACCCTGTTACTTTACTTGGCACTTACTGTAGTCATTTTTTTATTTAACCTCTTTAGTTGAGAAAACATGTGTTTTATTAAGTTGAACATGTGCTCTTTATGACATAATGTTAGAATTAGGTAAAATACAAGTTTTTTTCCCCATTTAATTTTTTTTTGTTGTACTACTCAAAAGGCACACAATAGGCAGAATGACCACAGGGTTGTTTGACTGGGTGGTTGTCTGTCTGGTTGTGGAATAGTTAGAGTCCTTGGAATGAAGGGAAAATTCAATACAAGATGAATATACCAATTGTCTTGGGTCTCTCTATTGTATTACAGTCTTTGTTTTATTGTGAGGTGGTAGAGACTGTACGTTTCCATCTTTATTTGTACAAGACATTGCCGACATAATTTCCATTCAAGTCTAATTGCCGTGGTCTGAGAGGCTTTCCTCGTTCTAGTCATTCTTTTTCTATGCTTCAATAACCATAGTCAGTCCCCTGATTGGTCAATGCTGTCACCTCCCTCCCCAGTCTTAATTACCATAGCTGTCATTACCAGGCAGTAAAGCACTGTGTTTTTTGCCCCAAAATGGCTCATCAGTGGCTCATCAGTGTCTAATGACATCCTTCAGCCACCTGCTACTATAACCACTTAATCACAGAGGCAATCAGCTGAGGAGAGGAGAGGAGAGGAGAAGAGAAGAGAAGAGAAGAGAAGAGAAGAGAAGAGAAGAGAAGAGAAGAGAAGAGAAGAGAAGAGAAGAGAAGAGAAGAGAAGAGAAGAGAAGAGAAGAGAGGAGAGGAGAGGAGAGAAGGGAGGGAAGAAGAGGAGGGAAGAGGAATCAGGAAGGGGTGGAGTGGAGGAGAGGGGAGAGGAGAAGAGAGTTGAGAGGTGGAGTGGAGAGCAGAGGAGGAGAGAGGAGGAGAGGAGAGGAGGAGAGAGGAGGAGAGAAGGGGAGATAAGAAGAGGATGGAAGAGGAATCAGGGAGGGGTGGAGGGGAGAGGAGAAGAGAGTTGAGAGGTGGAGTGGAGAGCAGAGGAGGAGAGAGGATGAGAGGAGAGGGGAAGAGAGGAGAGAGGAGGAGAGGAGAGGAGAGGGGAAGAGAGGAGGAGAGGAGAGGAGAGAGAGAGAGAGAGAGAGAGAGAGAGAGAGAGAGAGAGTGAGAGAGAGAGAGAGAGAGAGAGAGAGAGAGAGAGAGGGGAGAGGAGAGGGGAAGAGAGGAGAGGAGAGGAGAGAGGAGGAGAAGAGAGGGGAAGAGAGGAGAGAGGAGGAGAGGAGAGGGGAAGAGAGGAGGAGAGAGGAGGAGAGGAGAGGAGAGAGGAGGAGAGGAGAGGGGAAGAGAGGAGGAGAGGAGAGGAGAGAGGAGGGTAGAGGAGTGGAGAGAAAAATTAGAAAGAGCAGAGGACGTGAGAGAGGAGAGGAGAGGTGGAAAGGAGAGAAGGGAGAGGAGAACACAGGACAGGACTGGAGAGGAGAGGAGAGGGGGCAGTCTGGAACCACGTATCTGTCACTCAAACAAAGTACAAGTATGTGCATTCTAGTCCTGGAGTGGATGCAAACACATGGGTTTTATCTGTCTGTTAAGAGGTTCCTAAGTGTTTTTTTAGTGTGTTTACCAAATGGTGGCCTATTCCCTACATTGTGCACTACTTTTGACCAGAGCCCCACTCAAAAGTAGTGCCCTACTATGTAAGGAAGAGGGTGCCATTTGGGAAACAATCTTAGTGTTTTTTCCAACTGGTTCTCAGAAGGCAGAGTTAGATGATTGGGGGATGATTATAAATGCAAGATGATAATGATGATCACCTAGTCGTCTGGAGGGGATAGGATGAGAAGTGGGACTTACATTTAAAAATTTTCTCAGACTTCCATGGGATCAGCACAGTGTCAGAGTCACATGGGATCAGCACAGTGTCAAAGTCACATGGGATCAGCACAGTGTCAAAGTCACATGGGATCAACACAGTGTCAGAGTCACATGGGATCAGCACAGTGTCAAAGTCACATGGGATCAGCACAGTGTCAGAGTCACGTGGGATCAGCACAGTGTCAAAGTCACATGGGATCAGCACAGTGTCAAAGTCACATGGGATCAACACAGTGTCAGAGTCACATGGGATCAGCACAGTGTCAAAGTCACATGGGATCAGCACAGTGTCAAAGTCACATGGGATCAACACAGTGTCAGAGTCACATGGGATCAGCACAGTGTCAAAGTCACATGGGATCAGCACAGTGTCAGAGTCACGTGGGATCAGCACAGTGTCAAAGTCACATGGGATCAGCACAGTGTCAAAGTCACATGGGATCAGCACAGTGTCAAAGTCACATGGGATCAGCACAGTGTCAAAGTCACATGGGATCAACACAGTGTCAAAGTCACATGGGATCAACACAGTGTCAGAGTCACGTGGGATCAGCACAGTGTCAAAGTCACATGGGATCAGCACAGTGTCAGAGTCACATGGGATCAGCACAGTGTCAAAGTCACATGGGATCAGCACAGTGTCAAAGTCACATGGGATCAACACAGTGTCAGAGTCACATGGGATCAGCACAGTGTCAAAGTCACATGGGATCAGCACAGTGTCAAAGTCACATGGGATCAGCACAGTGTCAAAGTCACGTGGGATCAGCACAGTGTCAAAGTCACATGGGATCAGCACAGTGTCAAAGTCACGTGGGATCAACACAGTGTCAGAGTCACATGGGATCAGCACAGTGTCAAAGTCACATGGGATCAGCACAGTGTCAAAGTCACATGGGATCAACACAGTGTCAGAGTCACATGGGATCAGCACAGTGTCAAAGTCACATGGGATCAACACAGTGTCAGAGTCACGTGGGATCAGCACAGTGTCAAAGTCACATGGGATCAGCACAGTGTCAGAGTCACATGGGATCAGCACAGTGTCAAAGTCACATGGGATCAGCACAGTGTCAAAGTCACATGGGATCAACACAGTGTCAGAGTCACATGGGATCAGCACAGTGTCAGAGTCACATGGGATCAGCACAGTATCAGAGTCACAAGGGATCAGCACAGTGTCAGAGTGACTACAATGACCATAATTGTCACGGATCCCCCCAGTACTGCTGCTCATTCCGTTCACCAGCTCCGGAGGTCTACGTCACCGGCCTTCTAGGCGTCACTGACCTGGTTCATTACCACCAACCCCGGACTGTCTTGTCTCATTACGCACACCTGGTTCCCATTCCCCCTGATTAGTATGTGTATATATGTGCCCTCTGTTCCCCATTGTCCTTGTCGATTATTGTCCCATGTCCATTGGTCTTGTGAATACCGTGTATTCTGCTCTTGTTATTCCGGGTCCCGTGTATTGTGTAGAGGTTACACCTCGCTCTTTTGTTTGGGTTATATTATTTTGTTATATATATACGTGTTGTTTTGGGCTTCGTCCCCGTGGTTTTCCATGATGTACCTTGTGTTGGGTGGAGTAAATAAAACCCCTAAGACGTATTCCTGCGCCTGTCTTCTAATCATTATACAACATGACAATAATCCATTGCATGCCTACCATTGCATGTCCGGTCTGTGTGTTCTTTTACGCCTGTTACGTTAGGTTAGTGTGGGGCAGATAGAGAGCAGTTGCTTCCTGAGGTATCTCTACCTGAAAATACATGTGATTGATAGTTGGTATTCAGCAGACTTTTGTTAATTGTTTTATTCTGTGTTGTTACAGCGTTCAACCCACATAATTCATAGTGCATTTAATGTAAAGAAAATGTATAATTAAATAAATAAAAGTTTTTTCATAATCTAACTGAAACCGAACTGACCTCAAAAAGCACTAATCGCTCAGCATTTCCCATGTCCTAAAACAGGGATACCATTTGTGGGACCCTTCTGTTGGAGTACAAGTGTTTCTGTTTCCCCTATTAGCTTGGAAATCCAGACTGAACTCAGATCAGTTTCACATTTGTTTCACTCAACAATCAAACAATAATGAACCATGACTTGATTCAGTCTGGATTTTGAGGCTATATTAAAACTCCTCTGGCATATTCTCTGGATAAACAGTATGTTATACTTGGCTACAGAAGCATCTTGTTGGTTATCATTCAGAGCAAAACGAGACTTTTTTTTGCTAGTTTTCGTCATCTCCCTCTCAGACACATACATTGCTGGGTGGTTGTGATGTGACACTTGTCTTGTAACTCACCTCACCTCAGTCATCTCTCCTCTCCCACCAAAACTTTGACTCGGGTATCTAGGGGAATGATTTAAGTGTCTGACTGCTTTAAAACAGGTTTGGGTTTCCTGACACGATCTTTCATAACAGTTGCCTGTAGACCTGACTGAGTTCTTGCTCTTTTGGGTGTTTGGAGAGGTGCAGCACATTTCTGGGTGATTGTGACTAGTAGCTCACCTCAGCTCTGTCTATGATTTAAGTGTCTGACTGCTTTAAAACCAGTTTGGGTTTCCAGAAGACAACCTGACTGAACTGTTGCTCCTGGCTGTTTTGGAGACGTTCTGCAGCGAGATAATATAAATACATAAAGAAGAGACTTAGATGAGTGAGCAGGATTCATGAAATATATCTCTCTTGTTTCCCCCAGGCCAGTTTGTCTCACAGATATCAGACAGAGTTAGACAAAGCTCCCTCTCATAGAAGAACTAAAGGAGAACATGGCGAGACCACGACAACAGTATAACGAGCTCTATGGGGTGAATGAGTGTGTGAATCAACTGGCTCAGTTCTCAGACTTTTAGAGCGTGCGTAGCAAATGGCACCCTATTCCCTATATAGTGCACTATTCAAAAACTCCTGAAATGTGTAAAAGGTAGCATGGTCTAAGCCTAAGGTCTTCTGGTATGAATATGATAGCATGATTGTGGAGCTTTACTCTCCCATCACCCGCCACACTAGCCAGCCGAGGGGTAATTATGTGGACGCTGGTCAGAATTCTGATTTAGGATCAATGCCAGATCTGAGATCTCAGGTGTGATTAGCTCTCTACACTCTACTAACCTCTACACTGAGAGAGAGAGAGAGAGAGAGAGAGAGAGAGAGAGAGAGAGAGAGAGAGAGAGAGAGAGAGAGAGAGAGAGAGAGAGAGAGAGAGAGAGAGAGAGAGAGAGAGAGAGAGAGAGAGAGAGAGGAGAGAGAGAGCTGTGAATGATCTGAGAGACAAGGCAAGAAGGGCCTTCTATGCCACTTCCTAACCTCCTGCCAAATGTATGACCATATTAGAGACACATATTTCCCTCAGATTACACAGACCCACAAAGAATTCGAAAACAAATCCAATTTGGATAAACTCCAATATCTACTGGGTGAAATACCAGTGTGCCATCACAGCAGCAAGACTTGTGACCTGTTGCCACAAGAAAAGGGCAACCAGTGAAGAACAAACACCATTGTAAATACAACCCATATTTATGTTTATTTATTTTCCCTTTTTTACTTTTTAACTATTTGCACATCATTACAACACTGTATATAGACATAATATGACATTTGTGACATAAATGTCTTTATTCTTTTGGAACTTGTGTGAGTGTAATATTTACCGTTCACTTTTTATTGTTTATTTAGCTTTTGTTTATCTATTTCACTTGCTTTGGCAATGTAAACATATGTTTCCCATGCCAATAAAGACCCTGGAATTGAATTGAATTGAGAGAGAGACTGAGTCATTTTCAATGAGAAGACCTTGTCATGGCAGTTTCCAAGTAAACATTAGATAGTGAGACTCATGTTTAAGCTTCAGAAATAACCCAGTCTCCCCGAGGCCAGAAGAGAAGAAAGCAGAAATTCACAGGATCTATTTTTAAGAGGAACTGTGATATGAGTGTGAGGCTGCATCCCAAATATCATCCTTTTCTCATCTCAAATATCATCCTTTTCTCTGACCAGAGCCCTTGTCAAAAATAGTGCACTATGTAGAGGATAGGGTGCCACAGCCTGTGACTGAGGTACAGGGCTGTATCAGGCCTAGTCTATTTAAGGCCTGTGGTTTTGTGAGCTGTTCATATAGAAACTGTCTACCTGCCTCTTTTAGCCTGTCTAGCTACAGAGTTTCTTTCTAAGTTTAGCTGTAACCAGGACCTAGCTATGCCAGAATGGAGCTGAGGCCTAGTTACAGATTCGTCAGCAAAATCCTTAGACAACACATGACTGAAGATGTCAACTGATCCCTCCATAGTTTTAAAATCACTCTGAGAACAATATGGTGTATCATAGAGTATTGGCGAATCCCATGATAGAACTAAACACATGTAAGGCTATGTGATGAGGAGGGATACTTAAATCCAACCCGATCCAAGACACCCAAATTCCAGATGGGTTAGTCAATAACAGGTAGAGTTTCCCTGAAAAAAATAGTGATTCTAGTGTGTCTTCCTTACAGCCTACCTCTCGGATTTGTGTCTTCCTGGGCCAGAGACAAACACACACACACACACACACACACACACACACACACACACACACACACACGCACACAGGACTCTTCTCTCTCGCCCCCAGTAGCAGCTCATTCACAGATTAAATAAACACTCTGTTAAAACGTTCCTGTATTTGTGTCTCACTGTATTGGACCGACAGGAATTTGGCTCAATGTTGAACAACAACACAGTTTGTCCTTTTAAGGGAAAGTTGCAGCATGTTTAATTGCTAATCCTCTCAAGCTACACTACAAGGCCAAAAGTATGTGGACACCCCTTCAAATGAGTGGATTTGGTTATTTCAGCGACACCCGTTGCTGAAAGGTGTATAAAATCAAGCATGCAGCCATACAATCTCCATAGACAAACATTGGCAGTAGAATGGCTCAGTGACTTTCAACGTGGCACTGTCATAGGTTGCCACCTTTCCAACAAGTCAGTTTGTCATGGCCGAGCAGCTGCACACAAGCCTAAGATCACCGTGCGCAATGCCAAACGTCGGCTGGAGTGGTGTAGAGCTCGCCGCCATTGGACTCTGGAGCAGTGGAAACACGTTCTCTGGAGTGATGAATCACGTTTCACCATCTGGCAGTCCGACGGACAAATCTTTGTTTGACGGATGCCAGGAGAACACTACCTGCCCCAATGCATAGTGCCAACTGTAAAGTCTGGGGGAGGAGGAATAATGGTCTGGGGCTGTTTGTCATGGTTCAGGTTAAGCCTCTTACTTTCAGTGAAGGGAAATCTTAACGCTACAGCATACAATGACATTCTAGACAATTCTGTGCTTCCAACTTTGTGGTAACAGTTTGGGGAAGGCCCTTTCCTGTTTCAGCATGACTTTGTCGAGATCGGTGTGGAAGAACTTGACTGGCCTGCACAGAGCCCGACCTCAACCCCATCGAACACCTTTGGGATGAATTGGAACGCAGACTGCGAGCCAGGCCTAATCTGCCAACATCAGTGCCCGACCTCACTAATGCTCTTGTGGCTGAATGGAAGCAAGTCCCTGCAGCAATGTTCCAACATCTAGTGGAAAGCCTTTCCAGAAGAGTGTTATAGCAGCAAAGGGGGGACCAACTCCATATTAATGCCCATGATTTTGGAATGAGATGTTCGACGAGCAGGTGTCCACATACTTTTGGTCATGTATTGTACATTGCAATACACAGCAAAATAAATAAATTGCTTGGGTAATGAATGTCTCTCTGTGTGTGTGTGTGCTCAATCAATCACAACAGAAAGCAATATTCAAACAGTTCGTATACTGTGAGGACTGATGAGGGCTTAATCACTTTTAAATGAGGTTTTAATGGCTTAAGCTCTCTGCTCCCAACACTTGCTCTATCATCTCAGACTAAGAGAGGGAGGAGAAGAGGAGGAGAAGGAGGAGGAGGAGGAAAACAGACCTGGCTGCAGCTGACCAAATGTTTCCCTGACTCAGCCTGGCCCCTGTAGAGAGACAGTCAGCCCAGTGACTACACAGCAGGATGCCTGGGGCAGACCAGGGCTATGAGTTCGCAACACAAGCTCCAAAGAAGCTCAAAAGAACACGCCATCCCTCTCCATAGTGGGTTAGTGAGAGCATGGTGCTAGCATCATCAGGGATGTGGGTTTGATTCCCATATGGGCCAGTTATACTGAATATACAGTATGTCACTCACTGTCAATTTTTTACAGTTTTGTCACTTTGAATAAGTGGTTTTGGTCCGCTAAAAGACCACATAGAATAGTTTTTTGGGGGGATTTCAGCGAGACAGGGTGTGTGTGTGTGACAGGGAGGGGGGATGCTAATGCACCCCCTGTTTGCCCCAATCTTTTATTTAAGAGGGGCACGTCTGGTCTGGCCGCCTGCCTGATGATCGCTCGGATGATCGCAGGCAGGCGGCCCTTTGCACCTCGCCACTCAGACACACACTGTGCTTCCCCCTCCACCCCTCCCCCCCTCCCCCCCTCCCCCCCTCCACCTAGGCCCCCTCCCCCCTCCCCCCCTCCCCCCCTCCCCCCTCCCCCCCTCCACCCCTCCACCCCTCCCCCCTCCACCCCTCCACCCCTCCACCCCTCCCCCCCCCCCACCACTCCACCCCTCCACCCCCCCTCCCCCCCTCCACCCCTCCACCCCCCCCCCCTCCCCCCCTCCACCCCTCCACCCCCCCCCTCACCCCCCCCCCTCCCCCCCTCCCCCCCTCCACCCCTCCACCCCTCCCCCCCCCTCCCCTCCCTCCCTCCCCCCCTGTCTATAGTATCTAAACTGTCTATAGTATCTATACTGTCTATAGTGTCTATAGTATCTATACTGTCTATAGTGTCTATAGTATCTATACTGTCTATAGTATCTATACTGTCTATAGTATATATACTGTCTATAGTATCTATACTGTCTATAGTGTCTATAGTATCTATACTGTCTATAGTGTCTATAGTATCTATACTGTCTATAGTATCTATACTGTCTATAGTATCTATACTGTCTATAGTATCTATACTGTCTATAGTATCTATACTGTCTATAGTATCTATACTGTCTATACTGTCTATAGTATCTATACTGTCTATAGTATCTATACTGTCTATAGTATATATACTGTCTATAGTATCTATACTGTCTATAGTGTCTATAGTATATATACTGTCTATAGTATCTATACTGTCTATAGTGTCTATAGTATCTATACTGTCTATAGTGTCTATAGTGTCTATACTGTCTATAGTATCTATACTGTCTATAGTATATATACTGTCTATAGTGTCTATACTGTCTATAGTGTCTATAGTATCTATACTGTCTATAGTATCTATACTGTCTATAGTATCTATACTGTCTATAGTGTCTATAGTATCTATACTGTCTATAGTGTCTATACTGTCTATAGTGTCTATAGTATATATACTGTCTATAGTGTCTATACTGTCTATAGTATATATACTGTCTATAGTGTCTATACTGTCTATAGTATCTATACTGTCTATAGTATATATACTGTCTATAGTATCTATACTGTCTATAGTGTCTATACTGTCTATAGTATCTATACTGTCTATAGTATCTATACTGTCTATAGTGTCTATAGTATATATACTGTCTATAGTGTCTATAGTATATATACTGTCTATAGTGTCTATAGTATCTATACTGTCTATAGTATCTATACTGTCTATAGTATCTATACTGTCTATAGTATCTATACTGTCTATAGTATCTATACTGTCTATAGTGTCTATAGTATATATACTGTCTATAGTGTCTATAGTATATATACTGTCTATAGTGTCTATAGTATCTATAGTGTCTATAGTATCTATACTGTCTATAGTATCTATAGTGTCTATAGTATATATACTGTCTATAGTATCTATAGTGTCTATAGTATCTATACTGTCTATAGTATCTATAGTGTCTATAGTATCTATACTGTCTATAGTGTCTATAGTATCTATACTGTCTATAGTATCTATACTGTCTATAGTGTCTATAGTATATATACTGTCTATAGTGTCTATACTGTCTATAGTATCTATACTGTCTATACTGTCTATACTGTCTATAGTATCTATACTGTCTATAGTATATATACTGTCTATAGTATCTATAGTGTCTATAGTATATATACTGTCTATAGTATCTATAGTGTCTATAGTATCTATACTGTCTATAGTATCTATACTGTCTATAGTGTCTATAGTATATATACTGTCTATAGTGTCTATACTGTCTATAGTATCTATACTGTCTATACTGTCTATACTGTCTATAGTATCTATACTGTCTATAGTATATATACTGTCTATAGTATCTATAGTGTCTATAGTATATATACTGTCTATAGTATCTATAGTGTCTATAGTATCTATACTGTCTATAGTATCTATACTGTCTATAGTGTCTATAGTATATATACTGTCTATAGTGTCTATAGTATATATACTGTCTATACTGTCTATAGTATATATACTGTCTATAGTGTCTATACTGTCTATAGTATATATACTGTCTATACTGTCTATACTGTCTATAGTATCTATACTGTCTATAGTATCTATACTGTCTATAGTATCTATACTGTCTATAGTATCTATACTGTCTATAGTGTCTATACTGTCTATAGTGTCTATACTGTCTATAGTATATATACTGTCTATAGTGTCTATACTGTCTATAGTATATATACTGTCTATAGTATCTATACTGTCTATAGTATCTATACTGTCTATAGTGTCTATACTGTCTATAGTGTCTATACTGTCTATAGTATATATACTGTCTATAGTGTCTATACTGTCTATAGTATATATACTGTCTATAGTATCTATACTGTCTATAGTATCTATACTGTCTATAGTGTCTATACTGTCTATAGTGTCTATACTGTCTATAGTATATATACTGTCTATAGTGTCTATACTGTCTATAGTATATATACTGTCTATAGTATATATACTGTCTATACTGTCTATAGTATCTATACTGTCTATAGTATCTATACTGTCTATAGTATCTATACTGTCTATACTGTCTATAGTATCTATACTGTCTATACTGTCTATAGTATCTATACTGTCTATAGTATCTATACTGTCTATAGTGTCTATAGTATATATACTGTCTATACTGTCTATACTGTCTATAGTATATATACTGTCTATACTGTCTATACTGTCTATAGTATCTATACTGTCTTTAGTGTCTATAGTATATATAGTGTCTATAGTATCTATACTGTCTATAGTATCTATACTGTCTATAGTATCTATAGTGTCTATAGTATCTATACTGTCTATAGTATCTATACTGTCTATAGTATCTATACTGTCTATAGTATCTATACTGTCTATAGTATCTATACTGTCTATAGTATCTATACTGTCTATAGTATCTATACTGTCTATACTGTCTATACTGTCTATAGTATCTATAGTGTCTATAGTATCTATACTGTCTATAGTATCTATACTGTCTATAGTATCTATAGTGTCTATAGTATCTATACTGTCTATAGTATCTATACTGTCTATAGTATCTATACTGTCTATAGTATCTATAGTGTCTATAGTATCTATAGTGTCTATAGTATCTATACTGTCTATAGTATCTATACTGTCTATAGTATCTATAGTGTCTATAGTATCTATACTGTCTATAGTATCTATACTGTCTATAGTATCTATACTGTCTATAGTATCTATAGTGTCTATAGTATCTATAGTGTCTATAGTATCTATACTGTCTATAGTATCTATAGTGTCTATAGTATCTATACTGTCTATAGTATCTATACTGTCTATAGTATCTATACTGTCTATAGTATCTATACTGTCTATAGTATCTATACTGTCTATAGTATCTATAGTGTCTATAGTATCTATACTGTCTATAGTATCTATACTGTCTATAGTATCTATACTGTCTATAGTATCTATACTGTCTATAGTATCTATACTGTCTATAGTATCTATAGTGTCTATAGTATCTATACTGTCTATAGTATCTATACTGTCTATACTGTCTATAGTATCTATACTGTCTATACTGTCTATAGTATCTATACTGTCTATACTGTCTATACTGTCTATACTGTCTATAGTATCTATACTGTCTATAGTATCTATACTGTCTATAGTATCTATACTGTCTATAGTATCTATACTGTCTATACTGTCTATACTGTCTATACTGTCTATAGTATCTATACTGTCTATACTGTCTATACTGTCTATACTGTCTATAGTATCTATACTGTCTATAGTATCTATACTGTCTATAGTATCTATACTGTCTATAGTATCTATACTGTCTATACTGTCTATAGTATCTATACTGTCTATAGTATCTATACTGTCTATAGTATCTATAGTGTCTATAGTATCTATACTGTCTATAGTATCTATACTGTCTATAGTATATATACTGTCTATAGTGTCTATACTGTCTATAGTGTCTATAGTATATATACTGTCTATAGTGTCTATACTGTCTATAGTATCTATACTGTCTATACTGTCTATAGTATATATACTGTCTATAGTGTCTATAGTATATATACTGTCTATAGTGTCTATACTGTCTATAGTGTCTATAGTATATATACTGTCTATAGTGTCTATACTGTCTATAGTATATATACTGTCTATACTGTCTATACTGTCTATAGTATCTATACTGTCTATAGTATATATACTGTCTATAGTGTCTATACTGTCTATAGTGTCTATAGTATATATACTGTCTATAGTGTCTATACTGTCTATAGTATCTATACTGTCTATAGTATCTATACTGTCTATAGTGTCTATAGTATCTATACTGTCTATAGTATCTATAGTGTCTATAGTGTCTATAGTATCTATACTGTCTATAGTGTCTATAGTATCTATACTGTCTATAGTATCTATACTGTCTATAGTATCTATACTGTCTATAGTATCTATACTGTCTATAGTGTCTATAGTATATATACTGTCTATACTGTCTATACTGTCTATAGTATCTATACTGTCTATACTGTCTATAGTATCTATACTGTCTATAGTATCTATACTGTCTATAGTGTCTATAGTATATATACTGTCTATACTGTCTATACTGTCTATAGTATATATACTGTCTATAGTGTCTATACTGTCTATAGTATATATACTGTCTATAGTATCTATAGTGTCTATAGTATCTATACTGTCTATAGTATCTATACTGTCTATAGTATCTATACTGTCTATACTGTCTATAGTATCTATACTGTCTTTAGTGTCTATACTGTCTATAGTATCTATACTGTCTATAGTATCTATACTGTCTATAGTATCTATAGTGTCTATAGTATCTATACTGTCTATAGTATCTATACTGTCTATAGTATCTATACTGTCTATAGTATCTATAGTGTCTATAGTATCTATACTGTCTATAGTATCTATACTGTCTATAGTATCTATAGTGTCTATAGTATCTATACTGTCTATAGTATCTATACTGTCTATAGTATCTATACTGTCTATAGTATCTATACTGTCTATAGTATCTATACTGTCTATAGTATCTATAGTGTCTATAGTATCTATACTGTCTATAGTATCTATACTGTCTATAGTATCTATACTGTCTATAGTATCTATAGTGTCTATAGTATCTATACTGTCTATAGTATCTATACTGTCTATAGTATCTATAGTGTCTATAGTATCTATAGTGTCTATAGTATCTATACTGTCTATAGTATCTATAGTGTCTATAGTATCTATACTGTCTATAGTATCTATACTGTCTATAGTATCTATACTGTCTATAGTATCTATACTGTCTATAGTATCTATACTGTCTATAGTATCTATAGTGTCTATAGTATCTATACTGTCTATAGTATCTATACTGTCTATACTGTCTATAGTGTCTATACTGTCTATAGTATCTATACTGTCTATAGTATCTATACTGTCTATAGTATCTATACTGTCTATAGTATCTATACTGTCTATAGTATCTATAGTGTCTATAGTATCTATACTGTCTATAGTATCTATAGTGTCTATAGTATCTATACTGTCTATAGTATCTATACTGTCTATAGTATCTATACTGTCTATAGTATCTATACTGTCTATAGTATCTATACTGTCTATAGTATCTATAGTGTCTATAGTATCTATACTGTCTATAGTATCTATACTGTCTATAGTATCTATACTGTCTATAGTATCTATACTGTCTATAGTATCTATACTGTCTATAGTATCTATAGTGTCTATAGTATCTATACTGTCTATAGTATCTATACTGTCTATAGTATCTATACTGTCTATAGTATCTATACTGTCTATACTGTCTATAGTATCTATACTGTCTGAGGAGGAAAGGGTGCTGGAATGTATAGGCTCCTGACCAATTCTGCTATTTTGTGTGTTTCTTTGCACTGATTGTAAAAAGAAATTGTACATAATGTTTCCGCCATCATTTCCTATGACCAAAAGGAGCGTCTGGACATCATAACAGCAATCACTAGCCTCCATTTGGATGGCAAGTGCAAGTGCTGGTTAAGTTTTTGGGGGGGAGGTGGGGGGGGGGTCAAGGTGAGGAGGAGGATTATTTAAGATACTGTTTGAAGAGGTAGGGTTTCAGATGTTTTCATAAGATGGGCAGGGACTCTGCTGTCCTAGCTTCAGGGGGAAGCTGGTTCCACCATTGGGGTGCCAGGACAGAGAAGATTCACAGAGTAGTGGCTGAGCAAGGACATGAGTAATATTCCAGTTGGTTTTTCTATGCATCGGCAGGACAGAACGTTAGCGTCGGGTAAGCTCAAGGGGAGTGGTGTGTGTCTCTTTGTTAACAACAGCTGGTGCGCAATCTTTAACATTAAGGAAGTCTCGAGGTTCTGCTCGCCTGAGTTAGAATACCTCATGATAAGCTGTAGACCAGGTATCATCAACTAGATTCAGCCCTGAGACGATTCCTTCTTGTGCGGATGGTCAGGGGGCCAGAACATAATTACAAATAATTTATAATTAATCGCAAAAAGTCCAAACAAACATTAGTCAAACATTTGACTAAAACATAATCATTTCAAACATTGCTTACATTTCTATACGATCACATGTATCTCTCTATTATGTGTGGGAATACTTTGGAACAGATTTACAAAATCACCTCCAGTTGTGGAACCCTGCTGTTGACCATTCTATTTACTAAGAGTTTTCATCAATATTTTTCGTGGCTGTCTATTTACCACCACAAACTGATGCTGGCACTAAGACCACACTCAACAAGCTGTATACTGTAAGGCCATAAGCAAACAAGAAAATGCTCATCCAGAGGTGGCGCTCCTAGCGGCCGGTGATTTTAATGCAGGAAAATTGAAATCCGTTTTACCTCATTTCTACCAGCACGTCACCTGTGCAGCTAGATCACCTTTACTCCACACACAGAGATGCATACAAAGCTCTCTCTCGCTCTCCATTTGGCAAATCTGACCATAACTCTATCTTTTTTTTTTTTTTTACATTTATGTCATTTAGCAGACACTCTTATCCAGAGCGACTTACAAATTGGTGCATTCACCTTATGATAGCCAGTGGGACAACCACTTTACAATATATATATATATATTTTTTTTGGGGGGGTGTGGGGTAAGGCGGGGTAGAAGGATTACTTTATCCTATCCCAGGTATTCCTTAAAGAGGTGGGGTTTCAAGGGTCTCCGGAAGGTGGTCAGTGACTCTGCTGTCCTGGCGTCGTGAGGGAGCTTGTTCCACCATTGGGGTGCCAGAGCAGCGAACAGTTTTGACTGGGCTGAGCGGGAACTGTGCTTCCGCAGAGGTAGGGGGGCCAGCAGGCCAGAGGTGGATGAACGCAATGCCCTCGTTTGGGTGTAGGGACTGATCAGAGCCTGAAGGTACGGAGGTGCCATTCCCCTCACAGCTCCGTAGGCAAGCACCATGGTCTTGTAGTAGATGCGAGCTTCAACTGGAAGCCAGTGGAGTGTGCGGAGGAGCGGGGTGACGTGAGAGAACTTGGGAAGGTTGAACACCAGACGGGCTGCGGTGTTCTGGATGAGTTGTAGGGGTTTAATGGCACAGGCAGGAAGCCCAGCCAACAGCGAGTTGCAGTAATCCAGACGGGAGATGACAAGTGCCTGGATTAGGACCTGTGCCGCTTCCTGTGTAAGGCAGGGTCGTATTCTGCGAATGTTGTAGAGCATGAACCTACATGATCGGGTCACCGCCTTGATTTTAGCGGAGAACGACAGGGAGTTGTCCAGGGTCACGCCAAGGCTCTTTGCACTCTGGGAGGAGGACACAACGGAGTTGTCAACCGTGAAGGCGAGATCATGGAACGGGCAGTCCTTTCCCAGGAGGAAGAGCAGCTCCGTCTTGCCGAGGTTCAGCTTGAAGTAGTGATCCATCATCCACACTGATATGTCTGCCAGACATGCAGAGATGTGATTCGCCACCTGGTTATCAGAAGGGGGAAAGGAGAAGATGAATTGTGTGTCGTCTGCGTAGCAATGATAGGAGAGGCCATGTGAGGATATGACAGAGCCAAGTGACTTGGTGTATAGCGAGAATAGGAGAGGGCCTAGAACTGAGCCCTGGGGGACACCAGTGGTGAGAGCACGTGGTGCGGAGACAGATTCTCGCCACGCCACCTGGTAGGAGCGACCTGTCAGGTAGGACGCAATCCAAGAGTGAGCCGCGCCGGAGATGCCCAACTCGGAGAGGGTGGAGAGAAGGATCTGATGGTTCACAGAATCAAAGGCAGCAGATAGGTCTAGAAGGACGAGAGCAGAGGAGAGAGAGTTAGCTTTAGCAGTGCGGAGAGCCTCCGTGACACAGAGAAGAGCAGTCTCAGTTGAATGACTGGTTTGGATCAAGAAGGTCATTCTGAGAGAGATAGCAAGAGAGTTGTCTAAAGACGGCACGCTCAAGAGTTTTGGAGAGAAAATAAAGAAGGGATACTGGTCTGTAGTTGTTGACATCGGAGGGATCGAGTGCCGGCTGTCACAAGTCGCAAGATTTCATCTGGAGAGAGAGGGGAGAAAGAAGTCAAAGCATAGGGTAGGGCAGTGTGAGCAGGACCAGCGGTGTCATTTGACTTAACAAATGAGGATCGGATGTCATCAACCTTCTTTTCAAAATGGTTGACGAAGTCATCCACAGAGAGGGAGGAGAGGGGACGGGGGACGGGGAGGAGGATTCAGCAGGGAGGAGAAGGTGGCAAAGAGCTTCCTAGGGTTAGAGGCAGATGCTTGGAATTTAGAGTGGTAGAAAGTGGCTTTAGCAGCAGAAACAGAGGATGAACATGTAGAGAGGAGGGAGTGAAAAGATGCCAGGTCCGCAGGGAATCTAGTTTTCCTCAATTTCCACTCGGCTGCCCGGAGCCCTGTTCTGTGAGCTCGCAATGAGTCGTCAAGCCACGGGGCAGGAAGGGAGGACCGAGCCAGCCGGGAGGATAGGGGACATAGAGAGTCAAAGGATGCAGAAAGGGAGGAGAGGAGGGTTGAAGAGGCAGAATCAGGAGATTGGAGGGAGAAGGATTGAGCAGAGGGAAGAGATGATAGGATGGAAGAGGAGAGAGTAGCGGGAGAGAGAGAGCGAAGGTTGCGACGGCGCATTACCATCTGAGTAGGGGCAGAGTGAGTAGTGTTGGAGGAGAGCGAGAGAGAAAAGGATACAAAGTAGTGGTCGGAGACTTGGAGGGGAGTTCCTCTTGATTCCTGCTTACAAGTAAAAACTCTGATTACCAAGAGCATGTGCATGTACTCAGAGCCTGCGCTGACCAGCTGGCAAGTGTCTTCACTGATATTTTCTCCCTGACCCAGCCCCAGGTGTTGAGGATAGGGAACAAACACGCTGACCCTCAACATGGGGGCCCATTAGGGGTGCGTGGTTAGTCCTCTCCTGTACTCCCTGTTCACCCACGACTGCACGGCCAAGCACGACTCCAACACCATCATTAAGTTTGCAGACGAAACAACAGTGGTAGGCCTGATCACCGACGACGATGAGACAGCCTAAAGGGAGGTCAGATACCTGTCAGTGTGGTGCCAGGACAACAAGCTCTCCCTCAATGTCAGCAAGACAAAGGAGCTGATCGTGGACTACAGGAAACGGAGGGTTGAGCATGCCCCCCATTCACATTGACAGGGCTGTAGTGGAGTGGGTCGAGAGCTTCAAGTTCCTCGGTATCCACATCACTAAGGATCTATCATGGTCCAAACACATCAACACATTCGTGAAGAGGGCACGACAATGCCTCTTCCCCCTGAGGAGGCTGAAAAGATTTGTCATGAGCCCTCAGATCCTCAAATAGTTATACAGCTGCACCATTGAGAGCATTTTGACTGCCTGCATCACTGCTTGGTATGGCAACTGCTTGGCATCCGACCACAAGGCGCTACAGAGGGTAGTGTGGACGGCCCACTACATCAATGGGGCCGAGCTTCCTGCCATCCAGGAGCTCTATACCAGAAGGTTTCAGGAAGGCCCTAAAAATTGTCAAAGACTCCAGCCAAGTCATAGACTGTTCTCTATGCTACCGCACGGCAAGCGGTACCGAGTCTGGAACCAACAGGACCCTGAACAGCTCCTACCCCAAACCATAAGACTGCTAAATAGTTCGTTAAATAGTTAACTAAATAGCTACCTGGACTATCTGCATTGACCCTTTTTGCACTAACCTATCACGTACGCTGCTGCTACTGTTTACTATCTGTCACTTTATTCCTAGTTACAGAGCCTTCAGAAAGTATTCACACCCTTTAACTTTTTCCACATTTTGTTGTGTTACAAGGTGAGATTAAAATGGATTGAATTATAATTTTCTGTCAACGATCTACACAAAATACTTTGTAATGTCAAAGTGGAAGAAAAATTTGAACATTTGTAAATAAATGAAATAAAAACACTAATATACAGTGCATTTGGAAAGTATTCAGACCCTTTGACTTTTTCCACATTTTGTTACGTTACAGCCTTATTCTAAAATGGTTTAAATAAATAAAAATCCTCATCAATCTACACACAATGCCCCATAATGACAAAGCGATTTTTTTTTGCTAATTTATTAAACATAAAATAACAGAAATACTCTATTTACATAAGTATCTGGGAAAGAACAGATCTGGGGAAGGGTGCCAAAAAAATTCGGCAGCGTTGAAGGTCCCCAAGAACACAGTGGCCTCAATCATTCTTAAATGGAAGAAGTTTGGAACCATTAAGACTCTTCCTAGAGCTGGCCTCCTGGCCAAACTGAGCAAATGGGGGAGAAGGGCCTTGGTCAGGGAGGTGAACAAGAACCCGATGGTCACTCTGACAGAGCACCAGAGTTCCTCTGTGGAGATGGGAGAAACTTCCAGAAGGACAACCATCTCTGCTGCACTCCACCAATCAGGCCTTTATGGTAGTGGCCAGACGGAAGCCACTCCTCAGTAAAAGGCACATAACAGCCCGCTTCGAGTTTGCCAAAAGGCACCTAACTCTCAGACCATGAGAAACAAGATTCTCTGGTCTGATGAAACCAAGATTGAACTCTTTGGCCTGAATGCCAAGCGTCACGTCTGGAGAAAACCTGGCAACATCCCTATGATTAAGCATGGTGTGTTCAGCATCATGCTGTGGGGATGTTTTTCAACGGCAGGGACTGGGAGACTAGTCAGGATCGAGGGAAAGATGAATGGAGAAAGTACAGAGAGATCCTTGATGAAAACCTGCTCCAGAGCGCTCAGGACCTCAGACTGGGGCGAAGGTTCACCTTCCAACAGGCCAACGACCCTAAGCACAAGGCCAAGACAACGCAGGAGTGGCTTCGGGACAAGTCTCTGAATGTCCTTGAGTGGCCCAGCCAGAGCCTGGACTTGAACCCGATCAAAAATCTCTGGAGAGAGTGAGAGACCTGAAAATAGCTGTGCAGCAACGCTCCCCGTCCAACCTGACAGAGCTTGAGAGGATCTGCAGAGAAGAATGGGAGAAACTCCCCAAATACAGGTGTGCCGAGCTTGTAGCGTCATACCCAAGAAGACTTGAGGCTGTAATCGCTGCCAAAGGTGCTTCAATAAAGTACTGAGTAAAACGTCTGAATACTTATGTAAATGTGATATTTCCGTTTTTTATTTTAAATACATTTGCAAACATTTCTAAAAACCTGTTTTTGCTTTGTCATTATGGGGTATTGTGTGTAGATTGATTAGGATTTTTATTTATTTAATCCATTTTAGAATAAGGCTGTGGAAAACGTCAAGGGGTCTGAATACTTTCCGAATGCACTGTATCTTGTATTCACACCCCCTAAGTCAATACATGTTAGAATCACCTTTGGCAGTGATTAATAGGGAGTGAGTCTTTCTGGGTAAGTCTCTAAGAGCTTTGCACATCTGTGTTGTACAATATTTGCACATTAGTCTTTTACAAATTCTTCAAGCTCTGTCAAGTTGGTTGTTGATCATTGCTAGACAGCTATTTTCAAATCTTGTCATAGATTTTCAAGCCTTTTTAAGTCCAAACTGTAACTAGGCCACTTAGGAACATTCAATGTTGTCTTGATAAGCAGCTCCAGTGTATATTTGTGTTTTAGTTTATTGTCCTGCTGAAAGGTGAATTTGTCTCCCAGTGTCTGTTGGATAGCAGACTGAACCTCTAGGAGTTTGCCTGTGTTAACTCTATTCCGTTTATTTTTATCCTAAAAAGCTCAGAAGTCCTTGCCGATGACAAGCATACCCATAACATAATGCAGCCACCACCATGCTTGAAAATATGGAGAGTGGTACTCAGTGATGTGTTGTGTTGGATTTGCCCCAAATGTAATGCTTTGTATTTAGGACAACAAGTTAATTTCTTTGCCACATTTTTTGCAGTTTTACTTTAGTGCCTTATTGCAAACAGGATGCCTGTTTTGGAATATTGGTATTCTGTACAGGCTTCCTTCTTTTCACTCTGTCATTTAGGTTAATATTGTGGAGTAACTACAGTGTTGTTGATCCATCCTCAGTTTTCTCCTATCATAGTCATTAAACTCTGTAACTGTTTTAAAGTCACCATTAGGCTCATGGTGAAATCCCTGTGAGGTTTCCTTCCTCTGCGGCAACTGAGTTAGGGAGGACGCCTGTATCTTTGTAGTGACTGGGTGTGTTGATACAAAATCCAAACCTGTAATTAATAACTTCACCAAGGGGTCTGAATACTTTCAATAATAGTGAAGACATCAAAACTATGAAATAACACATATGGAATCATGTAGTAACCAAAAAAGTGTTAAACAAATCAAAATATATTTTATATTTGACATTCTTCAAATAGCCACCCTTTGCCTTGATGACAGCTCTGCACACTCTTGCCATTATCTCAACCAGCTTCATGAGGTCGTCACCTGGAATGCATTTAAATTAACAGGTGTTCCTTCTTAAAAGTTCATTTGTGGAATTTCTTTCCTTCTTAATGCGTTTGAGCCAATCAGTTGTGTTGTGACAAGGTAGGAGGGGTGTACAGAAGATAGCCCTACTTGGTAAAAGACAGAGTCCATGTTATGGCAAGAACAGCTCAAATAAGCAAAGAGAAATGACAGTCCATCATTACTTTAAGTCATGAAGGTCAATCCGGAAAATGTCAAGAACTTTGAAAGTTTCTTCAAGTGCAGTCGCAAAAACCATCAAGCGCTATGATGAAACTGGCTCTCATGAGGACCACCACAGGAATGGAAGACCCAGAGTTACCTCTGCTGCAGAGGATAAGTTCATTAGAGTTACCAGCCTCAGCAATTGCAGCCCAAATAAATGCTTCACAGAGTTCAAGTCACAGACACATCTCAACATCAACTCTTCAGAGGAGACTGTGTGAATCAGGCCTTCATGGTCGAATTGCTGCAAAGAAACCACTACTAAAGGACACCAATAAGAAGAAGAGACCTGCGTGGGCCAAGAAACATGAGCAAAGGACATTCGATCGGTGGAAATGTGTCCTTTGGTCTGGAGTCCAAATTTGAGATTTTTGGTTCCAACCGCCGTGTCTTTGTGAGACACGGTGTGGGTGAACGGATGATCTCCGCATGTGTAGTTCCCACCGTAAAGCATGGAGGAGGAGGTGTTATGGTGTGGGGGTGTGGGGGTGCTTGGCTGGTGACACTGTCAGTGATTTATTTTGAATTCAAGGTACACTTAACCAGCATGGCTACCACAGCATTCTGCAGCGATACGTCATCCCATCTGGTTTGGGCTTAGTGGGACTATCATTTGTTTTTCAACAGGACAATGACCCAACACACCTCCAGGCTATGTAAGGGCTATTTTACCAAGAAGGAGAGTGATGGAGTGCTGCATCAGACGACCTGGCCTCCACAATCCCCCAACCTCAACCCAATTGAGATGGTTTGGGATGAGTTGGACCGCATTGTGAAGGAAAAGCAGCCAACAAGTGCTCAGCATATGTGGGAACTCCTTCAAGACTGTTGGAAAAGCATTCCAGGTGAAGCTGGTTGAGAGAATGCCAAGAGTGTGCAAAGCTGTCATCAAGGCAAAGGGTGGCTATTTGAAGAATCTCAAATATAAAATATATTTTGATTTGTTTAACACTTTTTTGGTTACTACATGATTCCATATGTGTTATTTCATAGTTTTGATGTATTCACTATTATTCTACAATGTAAAAAATAGTAAAAATAAAGAAAACCCCTGGAATGAGTAGGTGTGTCCAAACTTTTGACTGGTACTGTATATATATATATATATATATGTTATACTTTATATGTTCTCTTACGCCTGTGATGAAGAGCTGCTGATGAAACATTTAGCACCTTGCTTTTAATCATGTAAATGTGCTTGTTATGATGTTATATGTCATCCTGTAGGGTTTCAACACACTGTGGAGCGTGCTAGCCTTGTGCTAGCCTCTTCCAGGTCAACTCAGGTGGCGTCCCAAACGGCACCCTTTTTCCTATATAGTGCACTTCTTTTGACCAGAGCCCTATGCGCCCCAGGTTAAAGTAGTTCACTATAGATGGAATAGCGTGCCATTTGGGATGCCACAAGTCCCTCATATATCACTTTACGTACAGTACATTAGGATGATGAAATACCTTTGTGTTCTCCTACCAAACAGATGCTGCTACATAGACAGACAGGCAGACAGGCAGACAGACTGGCCTCTTCTCATCTGTTCAGGAAGAAGAGAAGAGGAGAAAGGCGGGTGTGTGTGTGTTTGTGTGTGTGTGTGTGTGTGTGTGTGTGTGTGTGTGTGTGTGTGTGTGTGTGTGTGTGTGTGTGTGTATGAGCGAGTGTGTGGGGGGTGTTCTCTTTTTACACGATATCTGCAACTTGATATTTCAATAATTCAGGGTACTCTCTCAGGAGCTAGAACAGGGAATAATGAACTGAGAAACAGTGTATCCTTCTATACGTCAATGGAAGAGGAGAGAGAGAGAGAGAGAGAGAGAGAGAGAGAGAGAGAGAGAGAGAGAGAGAGAGAGAGAGAGAGAGAGAGAGAGAGAGAGATACCAATAGGTATTCTGCGGGCCAAATTCAGCTCATGGGTGATTTTATTTGCCCCCCCCCCCCCCCCCGCCCCCAAGTGTTCTTAAGCCCCCCCCAAAAAACTATAATAATCGGCCCACGGCTGAATGTAATTGGGGACCCCTGCTGTAAAGATACATACACAGTTTTTCTAGTGTCACATAGTTTCCCAGAGCCAAGCCACTGAGCCCTTCAGCCCCAGTACACACAAACACAATAAAGCTCCTCTGTCTCCCTCCCAAACATACCCAGACTTACACTTCATTGTTTCTGGCTGCTTCTCATGTCAGACACTTTGTTGTTCAAACAAACCCTTTTAGATCCTCAAATGAGGTCGAAAACTAATGAAATGGAAAACAGCCACAAACCGCTGAGGAGACCAGACTGAGACAACGGTCCTATACGCCCACAGAGGAAGACTGGTGTTGTGTCTCAAATGGTACCATATTCCCTATATTGTGCACTACAGATATAGGATCTTAATTTGAGCCAGTTTGCTACAGGAGGAAAATTATCCTGCAGCAACAGGACATTTGAATTATTATGTGGACTATAATTAATGGACGTTTTTGTAGGGGTTGATTCATTTTTGGTAAGAGAAAATCAAGTCTGTATTTTCAAAGTGGAAATTTGCTTTTTTAAACCTCAAAATACACTACAAGTTTAAAATAAAGATCCTGCATCTGTAGTTTAGACCAGGGCC
Source organism: Coregonus lavaretus (assembly GCF_964263955.1). Taxonomy (NCBI): domain Eukaryota; kingdom Metazoa; phylum Chordata; class Actinopteri; order Salmoniformes; family Salmonidae; genus Coregonus; species Coregonus lavaretus. The sequence goes on along the minus strand of NC_139997.1, from coordinate 7,844,534 downwards.
TGCATATAGGGCTTGGCAGGATTTTAACATTTTAGTCATAATGTTGCTTGATCAGTGGTTAGGCTATTAGCAGGCCAAAATTAGGCTTCATGAAAAGTGCAATACTGTTAATATAACCGTGTGTTAGTGTGGGTTTTCATTGAATTTATGTAAATCATGAAGCGGTGCAGGAAAATTCTCAGAAACAAAAGAGTGATCAAATTAAGATCTGTTTATAGGAAATAGGATACCATTTCGGACGCACCCTGGCTGGCTTCATCCCAATAGGGCTTCGTTTTTTTAAAATGATCTGTATGTAATTCACAAAGTTAAACCAAATAGGACCAATCCATCGTCCTCCAACGCCCACCACAAGATCAAGAAACCCTGAGGTGACATAGTGTGCATCACAAATGGTACCCTATTACCATTCAGGGCTATGGGCCCTGGTCATTAATAGTGCACTATAAAGGGAATAGGGTACCATTTGGGACACAGCCGTAGCTAGCTTCCCCAATGCTTGTGTTTAAACGTTTTAAATCTGATAACATTCAGAGTTGGCAACCAGTTCTGCAATAAACAACATGACAGAAAACCCACAATAATTGTGTTTTTCTGTCTTTTCCCAAAGACGCTGTGTACAGCACAACTGAGGATCATCCAAACCCATTATCTTTCTGAATGGACTGGAGTTGAATTGATAATTTGCTTTGTGTGTGAATATGGTGAGTAGAAAGGACTGAGAGAGGACAATAGAAATGCAAACGCTGCAACTAACAGAGGAGATGAGAGAAAATCTGTGAAAGAAAACGCAAAAGGAATTGTTTGACTTTTTTATTTTTTATATCAACCAATTTCTTGGAGCCTCAAGTTTCAGAATGAGCCATACTTATTTGTGGTTTCATGGATTTGTGAATTTTGTTGATAAATTTTTTTAAGACAACATTTTGAGGCATCTTTGAGATTTGACCAGTGTTTCTGTTGTAGTCTGCATTCCAATTTGTAAACAGAGACCCACAATTCTCTGTACCCAAAATGTTTTACCAAAAAATTGATGCTTTTTGAATAAAACTCTTAAACAGACACATTCTGGTGGTTTACCCAATGGGATAAACAGTGTGCTGAGAGAAGCTATGTAGATGTATGTGATTAACATCTCTCTCCTATGTTCTGTGACCTTCCATTCCACTGACCTCATCAGACAGCCAAACTCTCCCTATCTCAGGGGAGAGAGTTTAGGAAGAGCCTATCTGTGTCTCAAAACACACCCCTCATATATAGTGCACCACTTTTGCCCAGAGCTGAAAGATAAAGCACAAGGTGTGCATCTGAAATGGCACCCTGTTCTCTAGTGTTCTGAGTATAGGGAGTAAGGTGCCATTTCAAACTCAATGCCTATTTCCCTGCAGTGGGTAGTCTAGTAAGAGTTATCAGGAGATATCACCACATCCCTCTGTCTACTGTTCAATGTTCATCACTGTCTGTCTGTCAGATACTGAAACTGCACAGAGGAAGAAAGGAAACGGTCGACTTCCTGACCCCCAGAGTTAAGCATGAGGATATGAGAATGAATCGGTTGCCAACGGAGGAGATTTGTGCTTCTTGTCTGACTCTCAAATGGAACTCTGTTCCCTACGGGCTCTGGTCGAAAGTAGTACGCTCTTTAGGGAATAGGGTACCATTTGGGACATAACCCTTTAATGAGCACCTGTCTGGAGGAAAAACAATACATCTCTGTCAGTCTGTCTGGGGGTTGAACGAAGCGAATGATCACAGCGGAGATCTCTGATTGCTTGTCACTTATACTGGTTAGGGCTGGTGGTTAGGGATGCTGGTTAGGGATACTGGTTAGGGATACTGGTTAGGACTGGTGGTTAGGGATACTGGTTAGGGATACTGGTTAGGACTGGTGGTTAGGGATGCTGGTTAGGGATACTGTTTAGGGATATTGGTTAGGGATACTCGAGCTCCCATCTCCTCAGAGCGTGCTCAGTGTTGCGTATCAGAGTTTCAGACCCAGTGAAAAGCAGGAGTTGGCACAGTAGTCTCTATATCTCTCTCTGTGTCTGTGTGTGTGTGTGTGTGTATGTATGTACGTATGTATGTATGTGTGTGTGTGTATGTATGTATGTATGTGTGTGTGTGTGTGTGTGTGTGTGTGTGTGTGTGTGTGTGTGTGTGTACGTATGTACGTACATGTGTGTGTTTCTCTTTGTGTCCTCTCTCCCCCTAATGTCTCTCCTGGCTGGGACTCTCCAGTTCAGAAAACTCTCTCTCTCTCTCTGCCTGCTGTAGCCTGCTCTGAACCGGACATTGGCTGACAGAATAGGGCTCAGTATGGGCTAGCATCTAGCCTGAGAATTGGACATGGCTGAATGTGACTGGAGATTGGGAGGAGTGTTGATGAGTTGGGCTAAGAAGAGAAACAAGCATCAAATTGTTTATTGTCTGCCCTACTGTAGTAGCTTGTTCCAAAAGCAATAGAAACAAGAACTTTAAGAAGGTATAAATGATAAATAAGCAATGAAATGACTGTTCATCTCTTCTTTAAATGCCTCATGGGTATGTGTGAACACAGACAATGTCAGTTAGCTCTGGGATTGAGCTGTGCAGGGGCTAACCCAGGTATAATGGACTATCAACAGTACACACTAGAAGCACTTTAAACTCACTAGGAGACAGGGGGGGGGGGGGGGGGGAATTGGGAGAGACATCAACGCATTACCCACTGGGCAAACACTGGTTGAATCAATGTTGTTTCCACGTCAATCCAACCCCAAAAATCTATGTGAGGACGTTAAATCAACGTGGGAAACTAATTGGATTTGCAAAAACTCATCAACGTAAGGGCATTTCGTATTTTTTTCACCCAACTTTTAACCTAAATCCATTGACATGGTGATTGTATGGTGGATTTCATGTTGAATTCACGTTAGTTGACAACTCAACCAAATGTAAATCAAACCTAGATGTTGAACTGATATCTGTGCCCAGTGGGTATGTTGTTTTATTCTGAGGTAGATAGGGTTCCAATGAGATTTGGCTTCTATTCCAAGACATCCATGAAGACTGAGTGTTACAGAAATAGAGTATGTGATTGCAAATAAACACATGAATAAATCCTCTTGGTTAAAGGCACTCAGTAAAGTGCACTAGGGACTGTCTGTCTCTGTCGTTCTGCTGCTGCTGTATCATCCTAGGGTTTTCGCTATATGGCCAAGCTGCAAAGTCAGAATTAGATCAAACTTGAAAATAATTGAACAAGGAAATTATCTTTAGGTTACGATTGAGGTTACTTTAAAAATCTGATTTTGTTCAAAAGCAAATGTCCTAGCTAGGCTTCTTCTGGCTACGCAACCTGACCAGATAGTGACAACCGAGCACTATGGACTTTCTGCTGCTGCTTCTGTGTCATCTGGTCCTCTGTCTGCAAAGTCACAACTACAGGATGTTGTCACGGAGACGGAACAAGGAAGGCAGAGAGGGGAAGGACAGGAGCAGAGTGGAGGACCTCAGAGAGCCAGGACAATAGAAGAAGACTTCCTGTTCACTTGAAGACAGTGAGAACGGGATCCTAAGTGAAGGGAAAATATACACAGTATTTGAGTGGACAAATGTTGAGAAATAAATCACATTACATTACTTGAGTTTGACAATGAGATCAAGTTTGATTGGGAAAAAGTTAATTTGGTTATATTGCATCAGTGGACTTTGGCAGCCTTTTTCCTAATGAGTTAGAACACATTAGGAGAATTCCATTGTGGTGAAGAAGCACATACCATCTAAACCAGCACCTAATGACTACATAACATCAAACAATCAGAAGAACAAGCTGTAATAAGAAAACAACCCACACTTTCATTTCCTATTAGGTCATGAACACGCCTTCAGCCTTCCCTTGTCATGTTGGGGCGTGTAGAAACATGGGGGTTTTGTGCATATGGTATGGAAGCTAGAATTGAGGTCGGACCATAGAATTTAGTTCTAATTCCGTGGTTAGAACATTGCTAGAAGAACCAATGGAATTCTAATTCCATACTAATTCCAGTGTCTAACAACATGACTTTAGCCTATTGTTTATTTCATCTGAAAGTGCTATTAGCTTTTTAAGGCACATTGCACATTTACCCAAATAATTCAGAAATAGCATTCTGTATTCCATGATATTAATCAGATTAATGTCCAGCTGACAAACTCAGGCCTGTGTTGTATGAATAGTCTTGACTCTCTCCTTATATGAACAATTGAATTCACTTTTATGGTCCTGTGAAGGACTTTCTAAACAAGCCCCACAAAGCTTGTCACTGATACAGAAATACTTTTAGATGGTCAGATATACATTATACCTTTATAACACACCAGTCAACAAGATGAATTGAATATGATCCCCTGAGAAAGTCTCTAAGTCTCTCTTGGCTCAGAGACAACCGTTTTATGTTTGTACCATGTCTATTATTCTCTGTCAGCACCTTTAAAGGCTCCATTAGAAAGCTGTTCAGAAAATCGTTAAATAACCCGACTCACAAGGCCCAGAACAGATGCAGCCCAGCTCAGCCATCGACAGAGCAGCTGTTCATTGAAAGGTGTACATTATTTTACAATCCTAATATTATACAAACTCATCCTTGTTAGCTCATCTTTGTTAGCCATGTTAGTGTAGCCTGTGGAGCAGCTACACGCTGTTTTCCCAGGAGGCCGTGCTTCGGCCTCGCTCTGAGAACCCCTGAATCATCACATCACCATCTGCTTCTGACTGGGGCTCTGGAATTGAGGGGGAAAAAGTATTTGATCCCCTGCTGATTTTATACGTTTGCCGACTGACAAAGACATGATCAGTCTATAATTTTAATGGTAGGTTTATTTGAACAGTGAGAGACAAAATAACAACAAAAAACTTACGTATGTAAACATTTTTATAAATTAATATAAATTGATTCGCATTTTAATGAGGGAAATAAGTATTTGACCCCTCTGCAAAACATGACTTAGTACTTGGTGGCAAAACCCTTGTTGGCAATCACAAGGTCAGACGTTTCTTGTAGTTGGCCAACAGGTTTGCACACATCTCAGGAGGGATTTTGTCCCACTCCTCTTTGCAGATCTTCTCCAAGTCATTAAGGTTTCGAGCCTGACATTTGGCAACTCGAACCTTCAGCTCCCTCCACAGATTTTCAATGGGATTAAGGTCTGGAGACTGGCTAGGCCACTCCAGGACCTTAATGTGCTTCTTCTTGAGCCACTCCTTTGTTGCCTTGGCCGTGTGTTTTGGGTCATTGCATGCTGAAATACCCATCTACGACCCATTTTCAATGCCCTGGCTTAGGGAAGAAGGTTCTCACCCAAGATTTGACAGTACAGTCCATCGTCCCTTTGATGCGGTGAAGTTGTCCTGTCCCCTTAGCAGAAAAACACCCCCAAAGGATAATGTTTCCACCTCCATGTCTGACGGTTGGGATGGTGTTCTTGGGGTCATAGGCAGCATTCCTCCTCCTCCAAACACGGCGAGTTGAGTTGATGCCAAAGAGCTCGATTTTGGTCTCATCTGACCACAACACTTTCACCCAGTTCTCCTCTGAATCATTCAGATGTTAATTGGCAAACTTCAGACGGCCCTGTATATGTGCTTTCTTGAGCAGGGGGACCTTGCGGGCGCTGCAGGATTTCAGTCCTTCACGGCGTAGTGTGTTACCAATTGTTTTCTTGGTGACTATGGTCCCAGCTGCCTTGAGATCATTGACAAGATCCTCCCGTGTAGTTCTGGGCTGATTCCTCACCGTTCTCATGATCATTGCAACTCCACGAGGTGAGATCTTGCATGGAGCCCCAGGCCGAGGGAGATTGACAGTTATTTTGTGTTTCTTCCATTTGCGAATAATCGCACCAACTGTTGTCACCTTCTCACCAAGCTGCTTGGCGATGGTCTTGTAGCCCATTCCAGCCTTGTGTAGGTCTACAATCTTGTCCCTGACATCCTTGGAGAGCTCTTTGGTCTTGGCCATGGTGGAGAGTTTGGAATCTGATTGATTGATTGCTTCTGTGGACAGGTGTCTTTTATACAGGTAACAAGCTGAGATTAGGAGCACTCCCTTTAAGAGTGGGCTCCTAATCTCAGCTCGTTACCTGTATAAAAGACACCTGGGAGCCAGAAATCTTTCTGATTGAGAGGGGGTGAAATACTTAATTGCAAATCAATTTATAAAATTTTTGACATGCGTTTTTCTGGATTTTGTTGTTGTTATTCTGTCTCTCACTGTTCAAATAAACCTACCATTAAAATTATAGACTGATCATTTCTTTGTCAGTGGGCAAACGTACAAAATCAGCAGGGGAACAAATACTTTTTTCCCTCACTGTATGACCTTGGAATCACACCGAGTTTACAGAGTTATCTTATAGGTCTAAATCCATCTGCTGTATATGGTGGTTATATTATATATAGGAAGGTGACATACAGTAGCTGTATGTGTACAGTAGGTACATTGTGGTTATCAAGGTGTATAGGTTGTAATGGACTGTGATTATCTGGCTCTTCATGGGGCTCTGGAATACACTCTGTAGGATCTTGGAATCACAGGCAGGTGGTATATACACTGAACAAAAATATAAATGCAACATGGAACAATTTCAACGATTTTACTGAGTTACAGTTCATGTAAGGAAATCAGTCAATTGGAATTAATTAATTAGGCCCTAATCTATGGATTTCACATGACTGGGCAGAGGTGCAGTCATAGGTGGACCTGGGAGGCCCACCCACTTGGGAGCCAGGTTCAGCCAATCAGAATTAGTTTTTCCCCACAAACTGGCTTTATTTCAGACAGAAATACTCCTCAGCCCCACCATATGGTTTAGATCCATATAGCTGTTGGTGAATAAATGTATTGCATTCAGAGCTACGGTTTGCAGCATAGAAATACAATTAATTCATACTATGGTTTGTGGCTACATTATAATTTATTTATTTTAAAAAATCATTATTTATAGGCTTACTATATACCCAAGCACATGGCCAGAGGTGGAGCTCCCTAAACTGACATAGGCTACCTACAGCACAGTAGATCTTATCAGCTCATAAATGTTTTAAACAGTCAATTAAGGAGGGCATACACATGGGTTAGTACTCAAGACAGTGGTGTGCATGGTGTGCACGTACAGTAAAAAGCTCTGTGTTCTTATCCGTATGGAAGAGGAGCACTTTTCAAAAAGCTGATCTAAAATGTTGAGCATAGGGCTGATATATTCAAACCAATCTTCAGATAAAAGTTACGTTATATTTCTCTGGCAAGCGTGAAACTCTCATCTAATGGGGAATAGGGAATAATGTTTTGATATGTACTATCAAAATATGATGTGTGTTAAAACATTTTAGTCATTTAGCAGATACTCTTATCCAGAGCAACTTACAGGAACAATTAGGGTTAAGTGCCATGCTCAAGGGCACGTCAACAGATTTTTCACAGTCGGCTCAGGGGATTCAAACCAGCGACCTTCCAGTTACTGGCCCAATGCTCTTAACCACTTGGCTACCTGCTGCCCTTGTATGAAACTTGGGTATCAAGAATTACTCCACAAGGAAATTGATTTCAATAGCTATGAGAAATATGCTGGGCTCTCATTATTTCAATGTGGAAGGTCTTTCGCAGAGGAATGTTGAATAACTGGTTTGTGCAGAATCTTTGAGGTGATGATTAACTCTGCATTCCTCTGCATTCCATTCTGACGCTGTCATCATGGTGAGAGTTCTGAGTTTCGTTCTAGAAGGAGAGGTTCAGGGTTCCAAGATTACCAAGCCGGTATCACATCTCTCCCAACTTCTCACATGAAAGCATGCTGAGAGAGAGAGAGAGCGCGAGAAGAAACTCTAAAGTCACTCCTAGCTGCTGACATGAAAGCAGGCACTACATAACACAAGAGCTATGCAGTGGACGCTGGTTGACCTAAATGTAACCTATAATACATATATGGAGGTATAGATGCAAGGATTAGATCAACATGACAGTTTTAAACATATTTTCAAGCTATACATTGTTTGTTTACAAAGACAATTGTTAAAATAACAATTATGCCAAAATAGAGATTGAGATTGGTTTACTCCAATGTTTGTAAACAAAGTAAATTTAAACAAACACCATATAGCCTCAAAACATGGTTAAAACTTTCATTTAAATATCATGGATGGTCAGTCCTTGCATCTATAGTCTATGAATTTGAGAGTGGTTACATTTCTCGAGCCCCATCCCTCAGTTTTTTACTAAAACAAAGGCTGGGAGTAGGCTTTGTTATTGCTTCAACTGCGGATTGCCCCTTAAATCAAAAATATATTTTATTGATCCATTAACAGACAAACTGGATGGTAACTCATTCAGACAGTCGTGTCAGTTCCTCTCCACTCTTTCATCGCCTTCACACCTCAATATGTATGAAATCAACCAACTTCAAGTCTGTTGGACTCTCCTGCACATGCTCTTTTCATTTGCTTTCTAAACTATCATCAATAGTCTCCCGAGTGGCGCAGTGGTCTAAGGCACTGCATCGCAGTGCTAGCTGTGCCACTAGAGATCCTGGTTTGAATCCAGGCTCTGTTGTAGCCGGCCGCGACCGGGAGACCCATGGGGCGGTGCAGAATTGGCCCAGGGTAGGGGAGGGAATGGCCGGCAGGGATGTAGTTCAGTTGGTAAAGCATGGCGTTTGCAACGCCAGGGTTGTGGGTTCAATTCCCACGGGGGGCCAGTATGAAAATTTATGCACTCACTAACTGTAAGTTGCTTTGGATAAGAGCGTCTGCTAAATTACAAAAAATTTAAACTAAGATCACAGATATCAGTCATAGTAAGTAAAAACTGTCAATAAAACAGTTATCAGCTAAATCAGTGCTAGTAAGAAAAGTACAACGGTTAGGGTGCTGTGGGATTAATTTAGACACTTTTGATATATCTGTAACAAATAGACACTAGGCTAAATCAGTCAGTACATATCATCCAAAGACAATATATATATATATATATATATATAAAACGAACAAGTATAGCCTAGTCCATTCTGAAGTTCCTCTCACTGTCTCCACCACCAGTCCTTCTCAGACCTGTCCTTGGATGGGAGATCCTGCAGCAGGACAGAGGAAAAAAGCTGTAGGGCTGGATTCAATCCGTATTGCGGAAGTATCGCGGAAGATCCGCGTACAAATGTAAAGGTATTTAATTTCCAATTGAGCCGACATATGCAGCGTTTACCGTGAATGCAGTCTGTGCGAATGCGGGAACATTGCCTTTAAATGTAAATTGAGCTACAACACGGATCTTACGAGATACTTCAGTGATATGGATTGAATCCAGCCATTTGTACTGTGATTTCACTTATTTATTTACCAGAGAGAGGGACACTGACCTGTAGGAGATGGAGTGGCAGCTGACCCAGATCTGCCACAAACACCAAGATCAGGACAAAGATCAGGACAAAGATCAGGACCGTGATCCAAACACTTCCAGGGTAAGGGGCAGGGGTTGTTCTTCTTGCTTTAAACCTATCAACAACATCTCTGAATGCTGTGTTGACAACTAGGTTAGGTCTTCTGGGGAATCTCTCCTGACATAGTGGACATTGATACTGGTGTCTGCTATCCCAGTAGTCATTGAGACAGGCCATGCAGAAATTGTGTCCACAACTGGTGGTGACTGGATCACTAAATCCATCCAGGCAGAGAGAGCACTGGAACGGCTCTTCTTCTGATCTTCTTCTGCGGGCAAACATTGCTGGAAACAAAGACCCTTTAATTTAGTTACTTGACTCAGTCCTGTTGTCTCTTATTGGAGCAAAGGGCCCAAACAATGTTTCCCCAGCAACCCTGATTATTGTAAATGAAACTCTTATCTGGAAACTCATTTCCAGGGGCTATAATACTAGGACATAATAAAGCGTTCTGGGCATGCATATCTTAATGAGTTGTAGCCTATACACTCAACCAGTGGCGTAGGCAGAAACTCATTTGTTAACTGTGAAAATGTGACAGCAGAAACAATGTTTTGCTTTCAATAATGGCAATACAACATGGATAAAACGTTAATCAGAGAAGACAGTGACTAGCTAGCTACGGTGACTAGACAACAACTAGCTAGCAGGCTTGCAGAAATGGCTTAAAAGCTATAAACATCAGCTAACCAGTTAATTACAGAATTAATCAATAAATAAACAGTATCAATCTAACTGCTTCTTTTACTTACAAGACTAATGCTTAGCAAGGGCACACATGGAGGTTACAGGGTGATGTAGCTAGCAGTTTGAGAGGACACGCTTGCTTGCTTGATATATTTTAACAGTTGAAAACAGGGAGAAAACTGTTTGTTTACCTAGGTTGTCATGACAACGACAGCAACCACTTTCAGGCAGAACAGAGTTCTCATTCTTTTGAAATAAATGATTCTGTTCTGAAAACAGTGATATCCTCATCTCTTTTTATTTGACAAAGAAATAATTTCCAGGGGTAACAAGGCAAGCTTATTACAGGCAGACATAATTAAACATTATAGTAACATTAAAACAGCATCATAAAATTCACATTAACTGTTTTTATTTTTAATTCCAAAGAGATCAAGAGGATTCAGAAGTAAGCAGGTAAATACATCATATGTGACTTTAGACTGTCTGTTGTTTACTATCTGTTGTTTTACTATCTGTTGTTTACTCTCTGTTGTTTTACTATCTGTTGTTTACTATCTGTTGTTTTACTATCTGTTGTTTACTATCTGTTGTTTACTATCTGTTGTTTACTATCTGTTGTTTTACTATCTGTTGTTTACTCTCTGTTGTTTTACTATCTGTTGTTTACTATCTGTTGTTTTACTATCTGTTGTTTACTATCTGTTGTTTACTATCTGTTGTTTTACTATCTGTTGTTTACTCTCTGTTGTTTTACTATCTGTTGTTTACTATCTGTTGTTTTACTATCTGTTGTTTACTATCTGTTGTTTACTATCTGTTGTTTACTATCTGTTGTTTTACTATCTGTTGTTTACTATCTGTTGTTTACTATCTGTTGGTTACTATCTGTTGTTTACTATCTGTTGTTTACTATCTGTTGTTTACTATCTGTTGTTTTACTATCTGTTGTTTACTATCTGTTGTTTACTATCTGTTGTTTTACTATCTGTTGTTTACTATCTGTTGTTTACTATCTGTTGGTTACTATCTGTTGTTTACTATCTGTTGTTTACTATCTGTTGTTTACTATCTGTTGTTTTACTATCTGTTGTTTACTCTCTGTTGTTTACTATCTGTTGTTTTACTATCTGTTGTTTACTCTCTGTTGTTTTACTATCTGTTGTTTACTATCTGTTGTTTTACTATCTGTTGTTTACTCTCTGTTGTTTACTATCTGTTGTTTTACTATCTGTTGTTTACTCTCTGTTGTTTTACTATCTGTTGTTTACTATCTGTTGTTTTACTATCTGTTGTTTACTATCTGTTGTTTACTATCTGTTGTTTACTATCTGTTGTTTTACTATCTGTTGTTTACTCTCTGTTGTTTTACTATCTGTTGTTTACTATCTGTTGTTTTACTATCTGTTGTTTACTATCTGTTGTTTACTATCTGTTGTTTTACTATCTGTTGTTTACTCTCTGTTGTTTTACTATCTGTTGTTTACTATCTGTTGTTTTACTATCTGTTGTTTACTATCTGTTGTTTACTATCTGTTGTTTACTATCTGTTGTTTTACTATCTGTTGTTTACTATCTGTTGTTTAGTATCTGTTGGTTACTATCTGTTGTTTACTATCTGTTGTTTTACTATCTGTTGTTTACTATCTGTTGTTTACTATCTGTTGTTTTACTATCTGTTGTTTACTATCTGTTGTTTTACTATCTGTTGTTTACTCTCTGTTGTTTTACTATCTGTTGTTTACTATCTGTTGTTTTACTATCTGTTGTTTACTATCTGTTGGTCACTACCTGTTGTTTACTATCTGTTGGTCACTACCTGTTGTTACTATCTGTTGTTTACTATCTGTTGTTTACTATCTGTTGGTCACTACCTGTTGTTACTATCTGTTGTTTACTATCTGTTGGTCACGCTCTGTTGTTTACTATCTGTTGTTTACTATCTGTTGGTCACTACCTGTTGTTTACTACCTGTTGTTACTATCTGTTGTTTACTATCTGTTGTTTACTACCTGTTGTTACTATCTGTTGTTTACTATCTGTTGGTCACGCTCTGTTGTTTACTATCTGTTGTTTACTATCTGTTGTTTTACTATCTGTTGTTTACTATCTGTTGGTCACTACCTGTTGTTTACTACCTGTTGTTACTATCTGTTGTTTACTATCTGTTGTTTACTATCTGTTGTTTTACTATCTGTTGTTTACTATCTGTTGGTCACTACCTGTTGTTTACTATCTGTTGGTCACTACCTGTTGTTACTATCTGTTGTTTACTATCTGTTGTTTACTATCTGTTGGTCACGCTCTGTTGTTTACTATCTGTTGTTTTACTATCTGTTGTTACTATCTGTTGTTTACTATCTGTTGTTTTACTATCTGTTGTTTACTATCTGTTGGTCACTACCTGTTGTTTACTATCTGTTGGTCACTACCTGTTGTTACTATCTGTTGTTTACTATCTGTTGTTTACTATCTGTTGGTCACTACCTGTTGTTACTATCTGTTGTTTACTATCTGTTGGTCACGCTCTGTTGTTTACTATCTGTTGTTTTACTATCTGTTGTTACTATCTGTTGGTCACTACCTGTTGTTTACTACCTGTTGTTACTATCTGTTGTTTACTACCTGTTGTTTACTATCTGTTGTTTACTATCTGTTGTTTACTATCTGTTGGTCACTACCTGTTGTTACTATCTGTTGTTTACTATCTGTTGGTCACGCTCTGTTGTTTACTATCTGTTGTTTACTATCTGTTGTTTACTATCTGTTGTTTACTATCTGTTGTTCAAAGACACTTAAATGTTTTTTCTTGCCCATTCACCCTCTGAATGGCACACATGTCTCAATTGTCTCAAGGCTTAAAAATCATTTTTTAACCTGTCTCCTCCCCTTCATCTACACTGATTGAAGTGGATTTAACAAGTGATATCAATAAGATATCAATCATAGCTTTCACCTGGGTTCACCTGGTCAGTCTATGCCATGGAAAGAACAGGTGTTGCTAATGTTTCTTTAACTCAATGTATACAGTATATGGTATGTATAAAATGTCTTTGTATGTTTTACATTTATTAATTTAAGTATATCTCTGATGTACGGTATTTACCTGTGGAATAAACAACAGCTGATGTAACTTTATAATTATGTTTTAATGTACTATTGTGTTTAAATACACTATATATACAAAAGTATGTGTACACCCCTTCAAATTAGGGGAATCGGCTATTTCAGCCACACCATAGACAAACATTCACAGTAGAATGGCCTTATTGAAGAGCTCAGTGACCTTCAACGTGGCACCGTCATAGGATACCACCTTTCCAACAAGTCAGTTCGTCAAATCTCTTCCCCTGCTAGAGCTGCCCCGGCCAACTGTAAGTACTGTTATTGTGAAGTGGAAACGTCTAGGAGCAACAACGGCTCAGCCGCGAAGTGGTAAGCCACACAAGCTCACAGAACGGGATCGACGAGTGCTGAAGCACGCAGCGCGTAAAAATCATCTATCCTCGGTTGCAACCCTCACTACCGAGTTCCACACTGCCTATGGAAGCAACTTCAGCACAATAACTGTTTGTCGGGAGCTTCATGAAATGGGTTTCCATGGCCGAGCAGCCGCACACAAGCCTAAGATCACCATGGGCAATGCCAAGCGTCGGCTGGAGTGGTGTAAAGCTCGTCGCCATTGGACTCTGGAGCAGTGGAAACGCGTTCTCTGGAGTGATGAATCACGCTTTACCATCTGACAGTTCAACGGACGAATCTGGGTTTGGCGGATGCCAGGAGAATGCTACCTGCCCGAATGCGTAGTGCCAACTGTAAAGTTTGGTGGAGGAGGAATAATGGTCTGGGGCTGTTTTTCATGGTTCGGGCTAGACCTCTTAGTTCCAGTGAAGGGAAATCTTAACACTACAGCATATAATGACATTCTAGACGATTCTTTGCTTCCAACTTTGTGGCAACAGTTTGGGGAAGGCCCTTTCCTGTTTCAGCATGACAATGCCACCGTGCACAAAGCGAAGTCCATACAGAAATGGTTTGTCTTGACTGGCCTGTACAGAGCCCTGACCTCAACACCATCGAAAACCTTTGGGATGAATTGGAATGCCGACTGCGAGCCAGACCTAATCGGCCAACATCAGTGCCCGACCTCACTAATGCTCTTGTGGCTGAATGGAAGCAAGTCCCTGCAGCAATGTTCCAACATCTAGTGGAAAGTCTTCCCAGAAGAGTGGAGGCTGTTATAGCAGCAAAGGGAGGACCAACTCCAAATGAATACACATGATTTTGGAATGAGATGTTCGATGAGCAGGTATCCACACTTTTGGTCATGTAGTGTATGTCTGCCTGTAATAAGTTTGCCGGTACCTCTGGGCAATCTTTCTTTGTCCAATAAATAAAGATGAGGACACCACTGTTTTTAGAACACGGAATCATTTCTTTCAATAGAAGAGCTTCTCACCAGTTTCACTGAGAACTGTCAGCAGTGATGACCAACGGGGCTGAGTTCTTACCACCAACATCATGGCCTGGCCCGAAGAAAGGGGAGAGATTCTCAGTGAAGGTGTAGCCAGTGAAAGTGAAGATTTGAGACCTGGTCTCCACATCATAGAAGGAGACCTGACCCTCCTCATGATCCATAAACACCCCCATCTTCTGGGGCTTCTGACTCAGAGAGAAGAGGACATTGGGGCTAGCGAGAGCCTCATACTCTCCACCCCTCAGCCACACAGTCCATTATCCTTCTCAGGGACTAGTGAAATAGTCCACTTCCTGTTGATGGACTCTCTGACCACTCCTAATGCCCCGTCAGCCTTGTCCTCCCTGATGAGCCAGAGAAGCCCTGCTGTCCCAGGACACAGGGAGCAGTAAATCACTCTGGGTTGTCAGGCAGATTCTGTTATATGTCTCCATGTCTCACTTGTTTCCCATCTTCAAACTGGATGAGCCAGGGACTCGCTGTTTCAGGGTCTAGAGTCACATCCACTGTGAAGGAAATATACAGTACCAGTCAAAAGTTTGGACACACCTACTCATACAAGGGTTTTTCTTTATTTTTACACATATGGAATCACGTAGGAACCAAAAAAGTGCTAAACAAATCAAAATATATTTTATATTTGAGATTCTTCCAAGTAGCTACCCTTTGCCTTGATGACAGCTTTACACACGCTTGGCATTCTCTCAACCAGCTTCATGAGGTAGTCACCTGGAATGCATTTCAATTAACAGGTGTGCCTTGTTAAAAGTTAATTTGTGGAATTTCTTTCCTTCTTAATGCATTTGAGCCAATCAGTTGTGTTGTGACAAGGTAGGGGGGGGGGGGGGGGGGGGGTATACAGAAGATAGCCCTATTTGGTAAAAGACCAAGTCCATGTTATGGCAAGAACAGCTCAAATAAGCAAATTGAAACGACAGTCCATCATTACTTTAAGACATGAAGGTCAGTCAATCCGGAAAATGTCAAGAACTTTGAACGTTTTTTTAAGTGCAGTCGCAAAAACTATCAAGCACTATGATGAAACTGGCTCTCATGAGGACCGCCACAGGAAAGGAAGACCCAGAGTTACCTCTGCTGCAGAGGATACGTTCATCAGAGTTAACTGCACCTCAGATTGCAGCCCAAATAAATGCTTCACAGAGTTCAAGTAACAGACACATCTCAACATCAACTGTTCAGAGGAGACTGTGTGAATCAGGCCTTCATGGTCAAATTGCTGCAAAGAAACCACTACTAAAGGACACCAATAAGAAGAAGAGACTTGCTTGGACCTAGAAACACGAGCAATGGACATTAGACCAGTGGAAATCTGTCCTTTGGTCTGATGAGTCCAAATTTGAGATTTTTGGTTCTAACCGCCGTGTCTTTGTGAGACGCAGAGTAGGTGAACGGATGATCTCTGCATGTGTAGTTCCCACCGTAAATCATGGAGGAGGAGGTGTGATGGTAACCAGCATGGCTACCACAGCATTCTGCAGTGATATGCCATCCCATCTGGTTTGCGCTTAGTAGGACTATCATTTGTTTTTCAACAAGACAATGACCCAAAACTCACCTCCAGGCTGTGTAAGGGCTATTTGACCAAGGAGAGTGATGGAGTGCTGTATCAGATGACCTGGCCTCCACAATCATCCGACCTCAACCCAATTGAGATGGTTTGGGATGAGTTGGACCGCAGAGTGAAGGAAAAGCAGTCAACAAGTGCTTAGCATATGGGAACTCCTTCAAGACTGTTGGAAAAGCATTCCTCATGAAGCTGGTTGAGAGAATTCCAAGAGTGTGCAAAAATGTCATCAAGGCAAAGGGTGACTACTTTGAAGAATGTAAAATATATTTTGATTTGTTTAACGCTTTTTTGGTTACTACATGATTCCATATGTGTTATTTAATAGTTTTGATGTCTTCACTATTATTCTACAATGTAGAAAATAGTAAAAATAAAGAAAAACCCTTGAATGAGTATGTTGCCCAAACTTTTGACTGGTACTGTATATACAGTTGAAGTCGGAAGTTTACATACACCTTAGCCAAATACATTTAAACTCAGTTTTTCACAATTCCTGACATTTAATCCTAGTAAAAATTCCCTGTCTTAGGTCAGTTAGGATCACCAAATTATTTTAAGAATGTGAAATGAATGATTTATTTCAGCTTTTATTTCTTTCATCACATTCCCAGTGGGTCAGAAGTTTACATACACTCAATTAGTATTTAATTTGTTTAACTTGGGTCAAACGTTTCGGGTAGCCTTCCACAAGCTTCCCACAATAAGTTGGGTGAAGTTTGGCCCATTCCTCCTGACAGAGCTGGTGTAACTGAGTCAGGATTGTAGGCCACACGCTTTTTCAGTTCTGCCCACAAAGGTTCTATAGGATTGAGGTCAGGGCTTTGTGATGGCCACTCCAATACCTTGACTTTGTTGTCCTTAAGCCATTTTGCCACAACTTTGGAAGTATGCTTGGGGTCATTGTCCATTTGGAAGACCCATTTGCGACCAAGCTTTAACTTCCTGACTGATGTCTTGAGATGTTGCTTCAATATATCCACATCATTTTCCTTCCTAATGATGCCATCTATTTTGTGAAGTGCACCAGTCCCTCCTGCAGCAAAGCACCCCCACAGCATGATGCTGACAC
This sequence comes from Coregonus lavaretus, assembly GCF_964263955.1. Classification (NCBI taxonomy): domain Eukaryota; kingdom Metazoa; phylum Chordata; class Actinopteri; order Salmoniformes; family Salmonidae; genus Coregonus; species Coregonus lavaretus. Next base: position 7,827,269 of record NC_139997.1, on the reverse strand, counting down.
CCCCGTGCTTCACGATTGGGATGGTGTTCTTCGGCTTGCAAGACCCCTCTTTTTCCACCAAACATAACGATGGTCATTATGGGCAAACAGTTCTATTTTTGTTTCATCAGACCAGAGGACATTTCTCCAAAAAGTACGATCTTTGTCCCCATGTGCAGTTGCAAACCGTAGTCTGGCTTTTTTATGGCGGTTTTGGAGCAGTGGTTTCTTCCTTGCTGAGCAGCCTTTCAGGCTATGTCGATATAGGACTTGTTTTACTATGGATATAGATACTTTTGTACCTGTTTCCTCCAGTATCTTCACAAGGTCCTTTGCTGTTGTTCTGGGATTGATTTGCGCTTTTCGCACCAAAGTACGTTCATCTCTAGGAGACAGAACGCGTCTCCTTCCTGAGCTGTGTTTATACTTGCGTACTATTGTTTGTACAGATGAACGTGGTACCTTCAGGTGTTTGGAAATTGCTCCCAAGGATGAACCAGACTTGTGGAGGTCTACAATTCTTTTTCTGAGGTCTTGGCTGATTTATTTTGATTTTCCCATGATGTCAAGGAAAGAGGCATTGAGTTTGAAGGTAGGCCTTGACATACATCCACAGGTACACCTCCAATTGACTCAAATGATGTCAATTAGCCTATCAGAAGCTTCTAAAGCCATGACATCATTTTCTGGAATTTTCCAAGCTGTTTAAAGGCACAGTCAACTTAGTGTATGTAAACTTCTGACCCACTGGAATTGTGATACAGTGAATTATAAGTGAAATAATCTGTCTGTAAACAATTGTTGGAAAAATTACTTGTGTCATGCACAAAGTAGATGTCCTAACCGACTTGCCAAAACTATAGTTTGTTAACAAGAAATGTGTGGAGTGGTTGAAAAACGAGTTTTAATGACTCCAACCTAAGTGTATGTAAACTTCTGACTTCAACTGTGTGTCAAATACTTTCAAAAAGTATGAGTTGTGCTAGTTTGCTTGAAATGTGAATTGTTTTGATTATTCCATTGGTCCCAATGTACCGGGAAAACTATATGAAGTGCAGCTCAAGTACAGTCAGGTCCAAAATGATTGGCACCGTTGATAAAGATGAGCAAAAAAGACTGTATAAATAATTAATACAAACAATGAGTAATAATAATAATTGTGTGGAAAAGTATGTTATTTTATACTAATACAATTGCTAAGAGAAAGATATATTGTTTAACAAGTGATAAAAACAACAACAAAAACAACAACACTGAGCCTCTAAAATGTTTTATGAGATTGGAGAACACATTGAAAGGGATCTTAGACCATTCCTTAATCTTTCCAGATCCTTGATATCCTTCGTCTGCGCTTATGGACTGCCCTGTTCAATTCAAACCACAGCTTTTCAATGGGATTCAAGTCCAGAAGCTGAGATGGCCATTGCAAAATGTTGATTTTGTGGTCAATAACTATTTGTTTGTGGATTTTGATGTTTGCTTTACGTTATTGTATTGCTAGAAGATCCACTTGCACCCAAGTTTCAGCATCCTGGCAGAGGCAACCAGGTTTCTGGCTAAAATGTCCTGGTACTTGGTAAAGATCTGCAGTAGTTTCGTCGGGTGAGGTTGTGTCTCTCTCTGGCGGGAGGTAAGCTTGGCTTATATGGCTTATATGGTGTTGAGTAAAGCTTAAACTATGTAGTTAGATTGTAGTTAGGTATTGTAGGTAGTTATTGTGGGTTATTGTATGTAATTATTTTAGGTATTGTATTCGGCTGAGCCCGGTGAAGCACGAGGCTAGCTAACCCACTACCTGGACTAGCTAGCGAGTAGCTACTGGTAACTATTAGCAACTGTGGATAGTTGTTTCACGCTTGAGAGTACCTGTAATTACGCCAGCTAGCTGCCTACAATAATTACATACAATAATGCCTACCATTCAGCTGTTTTTCTAACCTCATTGTCTGAAGCGTTAACGTTAGGTAGTAAGTAGCTACTGTGCTCGAAATGTAGCTAGCTTGTTGCTACCTGGATAGCTACTAAACAATAGCTGGAACGACCTAGCGAACAGACGCGAACTGGCTGAATCGATTCAGTGGCTAGCTTTGAACTTGGCTAGCTAACAGTAGCTGCTAGGGGTAAGTTATAACCTACATTTGTGTTTTGTTTTTACATACTTGTAGCCAGAGTCGTTCAAGGGAATTCGGGACATGGGTGACTAGTTAACGTTAGCTTGGCTCTCTCTGTGTGTTCGTGCCGTGGGAGGACGGGTTTCTTCGTTGGCAGAAAGCAATGGCTAGCTAGTATGCTAACTATTCTAGCTAACTAACTGGCTGAATAAGTTGACGACGGACTCGCTCAAGCTGTCGGGTCTAACCCACAACGTTAGACACAGACACGAATGATCTGCTTGGCGTGTTGACACACTGGTGGTTTGTTGTGGCCGAGTATTGGTGCTAAACCGTGTTGTTGGAGCCCGGCATGCTAGTTGGCTGTGGCGTCATATGACTAGGTGCCCTGGACGGTTTTCACGGAAGAATACTGTACCAAGTTAGCTAGCTGAATAAACTAAGTTAGTCTATTCCTAGAAAACATTGAACCGCTGTAGTTTACAACAATTGTAGTTTCTGAGGTGGAAGTTGGGAGAGTTATATTTGGGTGTTTCAGTGAAACGTAAGTGAGGGAGGCCCCGCTCTCTCGCTTTACCAGATGTTTAGTTCATTTCATTCCGATCTCCTTTGCATTATTGTAGCCATTTTCTGTAGCCTGTCAACTATGCCTCTGTCTATCCCTGTTCTCTCCTCTCCGCACAGGCTATACAAACGCCTCACACCGCGTGGCTGTTGCCTCTCTAACCTGGTGGTCCCTGCACGCACGACCCACGTGGAGTTCCAGGTCTCCGGCAGCCTCTGGAACTGCCGTTCTGCGGCCAACAAGGCAGAGTTCATCTCAGCCTATGCTACCCTCCATTCCCTCGACTTCTTGGCGCTGACGGAAACATGGATTACCACTGAAAACACTGCTACTCCTACTGCTCTCTCCTCGTCTGACCATGTGTTCTCGCATACCCCGAGAGCATCTGGTCAGCGGGGTGGTGGCACAGGAATCCTCATCTCTCCCAAGTGGACATTCTCTCTTTTTCCCCTGACCCATCTGTCTATCTCCTCATTTGAATTCCATGCTGTCACGGTCACTAGCCCATTCAAGCTTAACATCCTTGTCATTTATCGCCCTCCAGGTTCCCTTGGAGAGTTCATCAATGAGCTTGATGCCTTGATAAGTTCCTTTCCTGAGGATGGCTCACCCCTCAAAGTTCTGGGTGACTTCAACCTCCCTACGTCTACCTTTGACTCATTTCTCTCTGCCTCCTTCTTTCCACTCCTCTCCTCTTTTGATCTCACCCTCTCACCGTCCCCCCCTACTCACAAGGCAGGCAATACGCTTGACCTCATCTTTACTAGATGCTGTTCTTCTACTAATCTCACTGCAACTCCCCTCCATGTCTCCGACCACTACTTTGTATCCTTTTCTCTCTCGCTCTCCTCCAACACTACTCACTCTGCCCCTACTCAGATGGTAATGCGCTGTCGCAACCTTCGCTCTCTCTCTCCCGCTACTCTCTCCTCTTCCATCCTTTCATCTCTTCCCTCTGCTCAATCCTTCTCCCTCCAATCTCCTGATTTTGCCTCTTCAACCCTCCTCTCCTCCCTTTCTGCATCCTTTGACTCTCTATGTCCCCTATCCTCCCGGCCAGCTCGGTCCTCCCCTCCTGCTCCGTGGCTTGACGACTCATTGCGAGCTCACAGAACAGGGCTCCGGGCAGCTGAGCGGAAATGGAGGAAAACTAGACTCCCTGCGGACCTGGCATCTTTTCACTCCCTCCTCTCTACATTTTCTTCATCTGTTTCTGCTGCTAAAGCCACTTTCTACCACTCTAAATTCCAAGCATCTGCCTCTAACCCTAGGAAGCTCTTTGCCACCTTCTCCTCCCTGCTGAATCCTCCTCCCCCCCCCCTCCTCCCTCTCTGTGGATGACTTTGTCAACCATTTTGAAAAGAAGGTTGACGACATCCGATCGTCGTTTGTTAAGTCAAATGACACTGCTGGTCCTGCTCACACAGCCCTACCCTTTGCTTTGACTTCTTTCTCCCCTCTCTCTCCAGATGAAATCTTGCGACTTGTGACGGCCGGCCGCCCAACAACCTGCCCGCTTGACCCTATCCCCTCCTCTCTTCTCCAGACCATCTCCGGTGACCTTCTCCCTTACCCCACCTCGCTCATCAACTCATCCTTGACCGCTGGCTATGTCCCTTCCGTCTTCAAGAGAGCGAGAGTTGCACCCCTTCTCAAAAAACCAACACTCGATCCCTCCGATGTCAACAACTACAGACCAGTATCCCTTCTTTCTTTTCTCTCCAAAACTCTTGAGCGTGCCGTCTTTAGCCAACTCTCTTGCTATCTCTCTCAGAATGACCTTCTTGATCCAAACCAGTCAGGTTTCAAGACTGGTCATTCAACTGAGACTGCTCTTCTCTGTGTCACGGAGGCTCTCTGCACTGCTAAAGCTAACTCTCTCTCCTCTGCTCTTGTCCTTCTAGACCTGTCTGCTGCCTTTGATACTGTGAACCATCAGATCCTCCTCTCCACCCTCTCCGAGTTGGGCATCTCCGGCGCGGCTCACTCTTGGATTGCGTCCTACCTGACCGGTCGCTCCTACCAAGTGGCGTGGCGAAATTTTTTGTCTGCACATGTGCAGTTCGGTGCGAGACGACCGTTAGACCCGATGACGTGTTTCTGCGCATGAGCTTAGCTAGCCAACTTCGCCATGACATTGCCTACAAGCATGATTGGGGATTTCTGTTGGAGAAGCAGTTTCTAGGTATCTTCATACTATACAATCTTTGCTGTTTCTCCAGCAATCCTGGTTATTGTAGATTAACCCCTTATCTGGAAGTTGATTCCCATAGGCTATAATACTAGGACATAATAAAGTGTTCTGGGCATGCATATCTTCATGAGTTGTAGCCTACACACTGAACCAGTTGCGTAGGCAGAAATTATTTGATGGGTAGGCCAGCATAAATGTAGTTGGGACAGAATTGAAGCACTCATATCATTATTAAATTATAACTAAAAGCATACCCTACTACCCTACTGTACTTTTTCTTGGGGACTTTATGGACAATGTGTCAACTGGAAATACAGAAAGGAAACATTTCTTAATTCCAAACAACAAGGCAAACCTAACATTCAACAATAACAACTTCGAAATAAATACAGATGTCACATCATTAGCCAAGCTAGAAAGCATTTGAACAGTAGCTAGTTAACCTTGTAAAGTTACAGTAGCTGAGCTCATGAATGTAAAAATAATGCCACAACCTTTAAATTAACATTTCTCTCATTGTATTTATGTAACGTTGTTAGCTATGATACTTACAATACTATGTTTAGAAAAGAGCAATGCAGATGATAGATGAAAGAAACATCTGTTTCACGGGTCTGTTTCCTTGTTTGACAGGGCTGTTTGTTTATGTCCATCGTCATGGTAACACCATACCCGAGGGTCAGGGCCTGGGTATAAAACACCTTAAGTTAATTTCCCCCTTATCTTTTCCCTTAAAGTTTCCTTAACGTAAAGTTTCCTTAATTTTAAGTCAGTTGCACAAAACATTTTAAGGTGAATTTCCACCTTAAATTAAGTGAAAAAGTTAAGGGTGCTCATGAGGTCCCTTAATGGCTTCATTCATTATGGATATCAATGTAAACAGCATTTGTGGAGGTGACTGTTGCTTTCATCTGCTATGGTTACAAAAGGAAAACATCAATCAGCTAGCTACTTAGCTAAACAATGGATGGTGCACAATCCATGGCTACAAAGCTAGCTGGCTAGTTACCTATAGCTGCTCTGTAAGCTAGCGTGACGTACTAGAAAGTAATATAAACAAGTTGAGAAAAAGGTAACTACAAGAAATGTGGATTATTATCTTCTGAAGCAATTTGGTTATCCTGTCTTGATTGTAGAAGTTCTGTTTTGCCATCTCACAAAATGAAAGTGATCCCTGGTTGCATAAAACATCTTAAGTGTATCCCTTAAGGAATAATTTCCTCTCACCTAAGGGAATTGTTGCGTAGAGCCCCTCAAACATTTCCTTAAGTAAGAGCATAATCTAAGGGTTTTATGGTAGTTTGAAGGCATGTACAGCAGAAAGAGTCTCCAGTTACCATGGAGATGACCTGATTCACTGAATGAACATCTCTCATCAAAGAGATCTCATTTATTTTGGGAGATCGCAAAATAGAGCTTCTACATTCAAGACAGGAGAAACAAATTGTTAAACTTTTTTCTCAACTTGTGTCTATTACATTCTAGCACGTCACGCTAGCTTACAAAGTAGGTAGCCAGCTAGCCAGCTAGCCAGCTAGCTTTGTAGCCATGGATTGTGCACTTTATATAGTTTAACTACATAGCTAGCTGGTGGATGTTTTCCTTTTGAAACCAGGGCAGAGGAAAGCAACATTCACCTCCACAAATGCTGTTTACATTGATATCCATACTGAATGAAGCACTTAACCCTTTGACACGTACAATCACATATTTGTGATCATTGTTGAGTTGTCACTGCAGCGTACCATCGCAAATATGTGATTGGAACAGTAGCAACAGAACGAATGATACAACAAAGTCTAAACAGCATTGTTGTCTGAAAAGCATCTAAACAATGTTTTGTACTGATGGGAAATAAAGGTCTTCACAACTTTATTCCTCAATTTAACCTTTTATTGTAAAAGATAAATGCAAACTTCATCAAAAACATCACACGGAACACATCCACAGCCAAACTCATTCCATAAACCAGTCTAAATAACAGGTTGCGCTGACAAAAAACAAAACATAAGTTAGCGACCTAACAGCTAGACTTGTTTACAATGTACCACATCTCAGGTGAGTACAAGGGAGAAATGTAATATTGTTTAGAAAAGAGATGCGCATCAGCTAAGCTAACAGCAGCTAAATTCTTTATGATGGCAGCCATGTTTGTTTATGTTTGACAAGTGAAAACTCCCTAATCCAAGAATGCCATTCACTATAAGACACAAATAAAAAAAGTCAAAATCAAAGATGGCTGCGCCCATTGCCTGAAAAATATTAACTTAGTTTGGCCACTTTTCAACATATTACAAGTCTTCGATGTACTTGTTACAGTGCATACAAGAACCGGAGCACATGACTTGACAAGTTGACTGTTTTTGACAAATCACACAAATAAAATGTTATCACCTCACAGATCATCACCCCAAATACAAGCCTACTGCCTAGCCTAACCGTTGCGTGAAAGCTAAACAGGGATGAAACCATTTTAGGGGGGTTTGTGGGGGGGTTCATTTCATTTTAGGGAGGTTTTCAAGTCCATGGGGGGTAGAAATGTGGGAAGGTATCGTGGGGGGATATGATGCAGGAAATATTAATATGATGGGGGATTTAGCAATAAATTGGGGGCAAACACAGGATAAGTTTATACGCTAAATAAAACCCCTGCAAAGGGGGGTCTGAGCTGGCAACCCTGAGGTACCATAGTTACAATCTGATGCGTTCAACAACTGGGAACTGGGAACTCGTAAATCTCAGACTTCCGACTTCAGTGCGTTCAAGACAACTGGGAACTCTGAAAGAAACTAGCTCCGACTGGGAAAAGTCGTTTTGAAAGGTCAGTCAACTCGGAAATCCAACTCGGGAACTCAGGCCTCTTTCTAGAGCTCTGACTTTCTGACCTGAAGATCACTGACGTCATGATTTGACCTCGTATTTTTCAGAGTTCCCAGTTGTCTTGAAAGCACCATAAGTCAGTCGAGTGAACTATCCCTTCTTGTAACATCTTTGGTCTGACAGACGCTTACGTGACAACCAGAATGCATTGTATGATGTCAACAACCATGGCGCCACACATAGCTGGCAAGTAGTTTAGGATTAGCTCATCATAATCAGTACAACTTTCCAAAAAGTATTTTACACTCATCACGTGTCCATTACAATCTATGCAAGAATCGGAATGCATGATTTGTCATCAGTACTTGAAAACATGTGAATAAAACAGTAAATACATTATGCTCCATACATACATACGGTATGCTTCAGTAGAAACGACAACATGATATACAGAAAATAAGGCACTTACTTTGATAGGAACGCACACACGTCCAAAGTTATTATTTGTAAGGAAAACAACAATGAAGGCAATGCGGGCGCCAGCCAGAAAATGTGCCAGGGGGAAAAAGTTAGTGCAAGGCCTGTTCTGACTAGAGATGCACAATGTCTTCATACTTGATCTGGGGAAACACAGGGGAAGTGCTTGGGCTCTAGTTGAAGAGAGAAGTTTGTCCGGCTCAGTATAGTCTCAAACATAAAGTGAAATGGGCTACTTCTTATGTGAATTAATGAGGAGGCGGAACACACCTCAATTCAACAGTTGTTAGAAAATAAAAGTTGTTAGAAAATAATTTGAAATTGACAAGTTGAAACATAGCCTATATTGGTTTGAGGGCAGCGTGGGTTAACTGTCCTGTTGCTTAACAATCACATTTTGGAACAGTGAGTGCATTCTGACATCACAGGCATAAAAAAAACTCACACTGGGGCAACCGTTAGAGATATTTGGAAATCACACATGAAAATGTTAAGGGACCTCATGAGCACCCTTAACTTTTTCACTTCATTAAAGGGGGAAATTCACTTTAAAATGTTTTGCGCAACTGACTTAAAGTTAAGGAAACTTTAAGGGAATAGATAAGGGGAAAATGTACTTAAGATGTTTTATAATGTCACAATCGTTGAGAGACGGGTCAGACCAAGGTGCAGCGTGGTATGCGAACATGTTTATTAAACTCAATAAACATAAACCAAACAATAAACAACGTAATGTGAAGTCCTCAGGCTATACACATACAAGCCTGAACACGGAACAAGATCCCACAACTAAGGTAGGCAAACAGGCTACTTAAGTATGATCCCCAATCAGAGACAACGAGCGACAGCTGCCTCTGATTGGGAATCACACCCGGCCAAACCTAGAAATACACATCTAGAATCTAAACATAGAAATACTAACATAGATCCTCACGCCCTGACCAAACCAACTAAAGACAACCGGCCTCTCAAGGCCAGGGCGTGACATATAAAACCGGGCCCTGGGCCATATATCTATGTATTTAGAGGTAGACCAACTTTTAGAATTTTAAATATTGTTCTTCTAATTCTAGACATTTAGGGTGTGTTCAGAAATTCACTCTGGCTATCTACTCCTGTGGGGGAACCCATTTTGATGGGATCCTCAAATAACCTTTTGAAGAGCCTTTTGGGGTTCATTTTTGAACTACCCCCCTCCCCTATTATTATTATTATTATTAATAATAATACGCTTAACAATAACAACAATAACACAATCTTTTAGTTGTCTGTGTTTATTATTATTTTAGTGGCAAAGCAGAATTGAAAAAATCCAAATATGAGGTAAACTCCTAGCAGAGCCCCAAGTTCAATGGGTATATCCTCTGGCGTGCTGATGTTAATGTGTTGATGTTCTCCGTATCCATAGCCAGAATGATTTTGCAGTGCATGGTGATCGAACAGGTTTCCTGTTATATTCATCAGAGGTGTAGGGAGGGTGAAGTATTTTTATCCAATAAATTGTAATTATACAGATGATTAACAAAACATGCACACAACATAATTCATACCTTGGTTTTTGTGGTGAATGTGAATGATTTTTTAATTTTTTATAATGGTTTTCATAAATGTACCTTGTCCATAATGTAGAGGCCTATGGGATATTCATTGATGAGGTAAGGGAGGAGAATGGAAAATGTGATCAGCATAACATACCAATACCAATTGACATACCTTTGTATGCCTCCTCGTCTGTAAACCTGCAGACACAGACACAAAAGTGAGCAGTTCAGTCATCTGCACCCAGTACAGCTAGCCTTCAACATATTCTTATAGCATACATAGTCTTACCTCTTTGTTGATTGATATCCATTGAATTGTGTCCATTTTCTGTTTTAGAAAGATTTGCACAAAAATGAAAAGATGGTATCATCATAAAACAATGTCAATTTAGATAATACCTTACCTTAAATTGAGGAGATCTTTCAATTTTTCAGTTAAGTGCCTGCACCTGCTGTCCTTTCAAATCTAAATTCAAATCCAAATGTTTCAGTTGGGCAGTTAGGTTCCTGCAAGAACCCCCACTAACTAAGGAGGTTCCTCGATGAACCCCACCTCCTATGGGGTTCCTGGAAGAACCTTTTGGGGGCCATTTTCAGTGCCAAGAACCCTAAGGTTCTTTGAAGAACTTTGAGGATCTTAGAAGAACACTTGTTGAACCCCTAATTTTTAGTGTAGTTCATTCGATTGGCACCATTGCCAGCCAAGCCTATGGTAGTTCATTCGATTGGCATCGTTGCCAGCCAAGCCTATGGTAGTTCATTCGATTGGCATCGTTGCCAGCCAAGCCTATGGTAGTTCATTCGATTGGCATCGTTGCCAGCCAAGCCAACTGGTCGTTGGCCTTAATTAGAGTTAGGTTTAGGCATAAAGCTAGGGGGTAATTAAGGTTAGGGTTGAAGTCAGGGTTAGTGGTTAAAATCAGACTTTGTTTTAGAGAAATAGTTGTGTTTCCTACTTTGCAGCATGGCCGGATAGTGGCTACCAATGTTGAATGACCGGTTGGGGGGGGGGGGGGGGGGGGGTGCAGTGGCTTCTATTCTGGCTGGGGCTGCCGGGTGGATGAAAGGCTGGCTTTGAGGGAAGCCTCTGCGGGTATTCTGTGGAGCTGACTGACAGGGCAGGGACACTGGGTCATGGGGCTGGTGCTAACCTCCATGGCCCACTCTCTGTGGACTCCACCGTTCCCACTGTGTCAACAGGCTGGAGATGCCAGGAATCTGGGGATTATTCAAATGGAACCCCTGCATAGTAATTACAGTAAGAGCACTGGAGAAGAGGGAGGACAATGCATTTTTAACAAGAGAACGCTCAGTGAGGTAAAACTAGTGGAGTGGAGAGAGACCTCTGTGCTCTCTCTGCCTTATATTTATTTAGTGATGCAAAGTTTTTTTCTTTTTCACCCCATCTTTTGAAGAGTGGGTTTCTCTGAAGTGTTCATTGAAAAGTAATGGATGGTCTCTTTCAAGGACATGTGAAAGTATCGAGGAGGAAAATGAAAGGTGTAGTGAACCAAACGGTTGCAGGAGGGATGCAGCGTAGACTGTTAATATTGAATGATTTAAGCCCTTCTAATAGGTCCTCCTCATATAACCAACCTCATATAGCTATCATATACCTTCCTCAGATTAAAGTAGGAGAGGAGGGTGACAAAATCAATTAAATAAAAACATAACATCAAATGTCCTCCTCCCCATGAATGGTTGGCCTGGAACAGCATGACTGTCTACCCCCCTAGTTCCTTGTCCAAACGCTTCAAATGTCTGACACTTGAAATGCAGGAATTATGGAATTCTCCGCCGGGAGAGATGAAGAGATTCCAGGGACCAGTCTTTTTGTTTTGTTTCTCATCAGCTATTCTATTCCCACAAAGCTCTGTCACAAAGGAACAGAATGATTGCCTGGACAGACACTGTATCTTCCCCTTCTTCCTCTGTGAGTCAGACATGCCCCAGTTCTCTCTCTCTCTCTCTCTCTCTCTCTCTCTCTGCAGTTTATTATTCATCTGTGGAGAACATGTTTCTGTCTGAAGGGTCTCTCTCTCTTTCTCTCTCTCTTTCTCTCTCTCCCTTACTCCCATACATTCATTAGAGACACAAGTCTCGTCCCCCAGCTTCTCTTTAATGAGGAGAATGACTCACAGACACAGTTATCTCTCTCTCTCTCGCTCTCTCTCTCCCTCTCTCTCTCTCTCTCTCTAATTCAATTTCAATTTAAGGGCTTTATTGGCATGGGAAACGTATGTTAACATTGCCAAAACAAGTGAAGTAGATATTAAACAAAAGTGAAATAAACAATAAATATTAACAGTAAACATTACACTCAGAAGTTCCAAAAGAATTAAAAAAAATTCAAATGTCATATTATGTCTATACAGTGTTGCTCTGCAGAGTATTACTTATTCAAATACACAGAAACCTGACAGATCTTCAACTTTCATATTTCATCAAAGACAATTTCCCTGACAGAGTTGATATAGATTGTTTCTACATTGTTTGATCCAAATAATACAACTCATTATATTTCTATGGTTTCATCCCTTTTCCTGGAATGTCATCCCTCCCTTCCAAGCTGCAGACACCATGGTTGACTCACCCTATAGTCTTTAGATAACTGACGGTAAAGGGTCCATTGTTAATCCTTTTATATATGTTCACATGGTATGTCACAGAAATAAACCTCGTACAATAGGCCTTTTGTCTGGTTCCAGTAACATCAGCGCTGGTGGCCAGTTAACTTAATTGGCCGTACTCTTTTTGAGTTACAGTATTGAGGCTCAATACATGTTTGCGTCCCAAATGGCACCCTTTTCCCTATGTAGAACACTCCTTTTGACCAGGGCCCATAGGGATCTGGTCAAAAGTAGTGCACTATAAAGGGAATATGGTGCCATTTGGGACACAGATATTGAGGCTCAACGTATGTCAATATGGTGGTTGTGTTGTCGATTAGTCTGCAGCCATGTCGCACCACTTTGGAAGAAGAAGAATGGCTGAGAATGGGGTGGCGGTTCCCAAATGGAACAAAAAATATGTTACTATTAAAAAAGATTCCTTTCATTCCACTGTGTTTGTTGTTTAACTAAGGGCTCAGCTGACACATTGAGGTGTGCGTTGATGGTTAATGCAATTCAAAACACACTTTTTTTTATCGCTCAGTTACAGTCCTGTTCACAGAACCGTATCCACATTTTGTAACAACCAACACTACAGCACAGCCCCCTGGCAGCAAACACAAGTCCATCACTGTCGCTTGATTAGCTCTGTGTCAACAGGTCCTGGGACCTAGTGTAAACACTCTTCACTCTGTAAACATGTCATCTCAACCTGCTGTAGCCCGCAACAAACAAACCACTCAATGTGGTCTAAAAACCACAACAGGCGTCGGCATGCTTCAGTCCGAACTCGGCTAACCGAACCGAACAAGTGTGCTCGCATACTCCCTTATTATACCTCTGAAAAACGTGAAAAAAAAATAGAACTGTTTGTCCATTTTGAGACACCGTAGCTTCCTCAAAATAGTCAGAGTAAATCTAAGATAACTCAAGAAATCTCTCATTAATTTTCACGTTTTTGCTGAGGAGATCTTAGTCGTGCAATTCTACATCTAACTAAGATGTTTGGTGCAGTATTTCTCAATGAAAAAATATGCATGAAAATGGGTCGTCTCTCGTTGAATGACAACAAAGACTTTATTGAAGAATCCCTACTGTTGACCAATCACCGATGAAGGGGCGTAGACTTTGGCTCTGAACTTGGCTTGCCTCCAGAAATAGAAATTGTGCCCGAAAACCCTCACCGAAGTCCAAAACGAACAAAAACACACACACACACACACAAACATACACACACACACACACACACACACAAACACACATGCACGCACAGACAAGAACACTAGATTTTGATCAGATCTCTGTTTACCCACATGAAAAAATACTATAGTATACTATGGTATAAATACTGTAGTATTACTATATTTATAAACTATAGTATTCACTTTATTGTTTTTGCTGTCATGATTGTAGTATACTGTAGTATTTACTGTAGTGTTTTTTCTGACATGACTGTAGTATACTCAGGGTTGGGCGGATTACTTGAAAAATGTAATCCGCTACTGATTAAAGTTACATGAAAAATAATGTAATCGGTAATGTAATCCTTTGGATTACTCAACATGAGTAACGTCATATGATTATATTTTGGGATTATCTTTCACTTATAGCCTAACACCCAGACATATTTAAAAACGTTAATCTAATATAGCATTTTTTTTTTTATATATATATTTTTAAATAAAAATATTTTATAGAAAATATTTGTAGCTTCATCATCTTATAAAGTTATTAAAAGTGTTTAATTAAGAAGTGTACTACTAAAATGGTATGATTCAAGAAATACATTGTTTATTCTAACATCATGTTCAAGCACGAATGCATGATTCCAGATATTTTTATGTGCAACTGCAACCTAAACCATTGATTGTCATGAATTTGGATATTCCTGCACAGCAAATTTGGAGTGTATTTGAGTTTTAAACAGGCTTCTAAAGTTTATAATTTCGACTTTGAATTTCAGACTTGATTTGCCCTAACGAAAAATGTATCAACCCCATACAAAAATGTCCAATAATTATAATCCACATAACAATTCACATTTCCTGTTGCTTCAGGATTATTTTCCTGTCACATCCGGGCTCTGGGACTCTATATGTTGAGCAAGGGTGTGGTCATTCTATGTGTCGTATTTCTATGTCGGGAGTTCTAGTTGTGTTGTTTCTATGTTGGCCAGAGTGACTCCCAATCAGAGGCAACGAGTGTCAGCTGTGGCTGGTTGTCTCTGATTGGGAGCCATATTTAAACTGTCTGTTTGCCGTTTGTGTTTTGTGGGATCTTGTTCGAGTTGGTTTGTGTTTGACCGTTGACTGTCACGTTATCGTTTTCTTGTTTTGTTCGTGCTTTCACTTAATAAAGAAGTATGTTCGCAACTAACGCTGCGCATTGGTCTACTCCATACGACGATCGTGACATTTCCGGCTGTAACAAACTGGCTCAAATCTGTATAACAGTGTGGAGTATAGTATTCCACACTATACTGCAGTTTACTACAGAATTATATGGAAATCTATAGTTAGTCCTATAGATTCTATAGTAAACTGTAGTATACTTTTTATGTGGCTTAGAGCTGACTGAACACACCTTTATCCCACCACTGGGCCTCCACTTCAGGGATGTTTTTACTTCAAAGCCCCTCTGCTGGGAGTCTGGAGGCCCATTAGTCCAAACCCACGCAGAGAGACAGAGTGAGTGACTGGGGGGAAAGGGGACTGGTAGATTGGCTATATCTTTGACTTCCATCTTCTCTGGTTCTAGAAATAGCAGCTGAGCACTTAAGTTAAAGACACGGTAGGAACTTAAGGAAGCAGAGACAGGGAGGGAGTATCAGTCTGAAGCAGGCGCAAGTGTGTGTGTGTATGTGCGTACACACGTGTGTGTGTGAAGGCCATTCTTAACTTAACTGTGTGTCTTTCCATCAACCGATCCCCTTGAGACAGAATACTGCTGACACTGGAATGCGACTCAATGAGTCCCCACTGTTTATGGTTTTTTAACATGAACCAGCATTCACAGGACAGGACAGGACAGGCTACCGTACTACTGACAGAGACAGTGAGAGAGAGAGAGAGAGTGAGATGAGTAGTTAGAGACAGAGAGAGAGAAAGAGAAAGAGAGGAGAGGTAAATGTTGATCTATTAGGGAGCGGGGCATTTGGCTTCCATTTTGTGTCTCTATAAAACAAAACAGAACATATTCATATGGTCATAAATTCTGTTGCACAATCTACAACAGTAAAGCAACAGATGTGCCCCAAAGATGTCGGTCTCTGTCTGGGGCCAGGGAAATCTACAGTCCATGTCAGACCTGGGTTCAAATACTATTTAAAATCTTTCAAATACTTTCAGCATCTGCTTTAGCCCTGTCTGGAGTGCCAGGTGGCTGGTTTTGCACTTTTGAGACTTTTTATTTTGGTTCCAATTCAACAGGCAAGCTCAATTAGGCACATATACAGTATTTGAATTGATTTGAAATAATATTGGAACCCAGGTCTGGTCCGTGTTCTCAGTTGAAAAGACTGTTGATGTGGCAACCTTGTGCTTATTATGCTCCCTTCCTGTTGGAACCAGGGGGACAGAAATGGAATCAGTAAATTACACTGTTCCTGTCTCTGTGTCTGTGTGGTACCGCTATTACTGGCTGCTCCTCTGATAGGCTAATGCATCACATTGAGCCCTCTGATAGGCTAATGCAGCACTTTGAGCCCTCTGATAGGCTAATGCATTACTTTGAGCCCTCTGATAGGCTAACGCAGCACTATGAGCCCTCTGATAAGCTAATGCAGCACATTGAGCCCTCTGATTGGCTAATGCAGCACATTGAGCCCTCTGATAGGCTAATGCAGCACATTGAGCCCTCTGATAGGCTAATGCATCAATTTGAGCCCTCTGATAGGCTAACGTAGCACTTTGAGCCCTCTGATAGGCTAACGCGGCACATTGAGCCCTCTGATACAGTGGGGAGAACAAGTATTTGATACACTGCCGATTTTGCAGGTTGTCCTACTTACAAAGCATGTAGAGGTCTGTAATTGTTATCATAGGTACACTTCAACTGTGAGAGACGGAATCTAGAACAAAAATCCAGAAAATCACATTGTATGATTTTTAAGTAATTCATTTGCATTTTATTGCATGACATAAGTATTTGATCACCTACCAACCAGTAAGAATTCCGGCTCTCACAGACCTGTTAGTTTTTCTTTAAGAAGCCCTCTTGTTCTCCACTCATTACCTGTATTAACTGCACCTGTTTGAACTCGTTACCTGTATAAAAGACACCTGTCCACACACTCAATCAAACAGACTCCAACCTCTCCACAATGGCCAAGACCAGAGAGCTGTGTAAGGACATCAGGGATAAAATTGTAGACCTGCACAAGGCTGGGATGGGCTACAGGACAATAGGCAAGCAGCTTGGTGAGAAGGCAACAACTGTTGGCACAATTATTAGAAAATGGAAGAAGTTCAAGATGACGGTCAATCATCCTCGGTCTGGGGCTCCATGCAAGATCTCACCTCGTGGGGCATCAATGATCATGAGGAAGGTGAGGGATCAGCCCAGAACTACACGGCAGGACCTGGACAATGACCTGAAGAGAGCTGGGACCACAGTCTCAAAGAAAACCATTAGTAATACACTACGCCGTCATGGATTAATATTCCTGCAGCGCACGCAAGGTCCCCCTGCTCAAGCCAGCGCATGTCCAGGCCCGTCTGAAATTTGCCAATGACCATCTGGATGATCCAGAGGAGGAATGGGAGAAGGTCATGTGGTCTGATGAGACAAAAATAGAGCTTTTTGGTCTAAACTCCACTCGCCGTGTTTGGAGGAAGAAGAAGGATGAGTACAACCCCAAGAACACCATCCCAACCGTGAAGCATGGAGGTGGAAACATCATTCTTTGGGGATGCTTTTCTGCAAAGGGGACAGGACGACTGCACCGTATTGAGGGGAGGATGAATGGGGCCATGTATCGCGAGATCTTGGCCAACAACCTCCTTCCCTCAGTAAGAGCATTGAAGATGGGTCGTGGCTGGGTCTTCCAGCATGACAACGACCCGAAACACACAGCCAGGGCAACTAAGGAGTGGCTCCGTAAGAAGCATCTCAAGGTCCTGGAGGATCTGGAGAAGGTCTGTATGGAGGAGTGGGCCAAAATCCCTGCTGGAGTGTGTGCAAACCTGGTCAAGACCTACAGGAAACATATGATCTCTGTAATTGCAAACAAAGGTTTCTGTACCAAATATTAAGTTCTGTTTTTCTGATGTATCAAATACTTATGTCATGCAATAAAATGCAAATTATTTACTTAAAAATCATACAATGTGATTTTCTGGATTTTTTGATTCCGTCTCTCACAGTTGAAGTGTACCTATGATAAAAATTACAGACCTCTACATGCTTTGTAAGTAGGAAAACCTGAAAAATCGGCAGTGTATCAAATACTTGTTCTCCACACTGTATATGTGTGTGTGTGTGAGAGAGAGAGATCCTCCCCAGGGGGTTTTACTCTCTCCTCTTCTGAGTCATTATGGGGTGAGAATGAAAGACAGAGAAAGGTAAGTACACACACAGACAGGCTCGGGCACCGTCATGTTCACGCCACCTCGTGCCTGCTTGGCACCCATTTCCATGCCCAGGAGGTCTCACCTGTGAAGTACTAGTACGTCAAACAACAGTGATGCTTGGTTAGACAGCTGTTTCATCCTGTGTGATCACACGCTCCTTGGCAAAAGTTACACTGTACCCTTTAGCCCTATCACTGATGATTAATAGCAGGGTTGGTTGTGTTGGCTGCTGTGGTGTCTGGCCATGACTTAGAGGCACTAAGTGTTGATGGGGAATCAAAATAGAAACTGAACCAGCACCTGCACTTGATCCCCCCCTCTGACTCTACTGATACCTACTTTATTGAGGAAAAATGTACTTTCTGTGATATGTAGTTGTCCCACCTAGCTATCTTAAGATGAATGCACTAACTGTAAGTCGCTCTGGATAAGGGCGTGTGCTAAATGACTAAAATGTAAAATGTAAATTACACTGACTAGCTGTCAATCATGCTGATGAGGTATGATGTGTTGGCACTGCAGGTGTTTCTGGTGTTAACATGGGCAAAAACAAGGGGAGGACAGAAGATTTAAACACCTGGGGTACAATACAAAGCAGGATCAATGAGTTAGCCGACTAACTTTCATAAACAACCAGAAATAGCTATTGATTTGATAACTACTGACCCCAGCCTAATCTTAGATATGTGTTTTTGGTTTTTGAGTCAATTAGACCATGCCCACTTCAAGCTTATCTTAAAAAGAAAAAAGGTATTTCTGAATATTTATTCAAGTTAGCTGGCTAAGTCATTGATCTTGCTTTGTAGTATACCCCTTTGCTAGATAAGGTCATTAGGGGTAGAAATTAGTGAAATAAAAACATAGTAGGGTAATTGTGCTTGGACTCGTTACAGTACCTGTGCTTGTAGACATGCTGTGTGCTAAAATGAAAGCCACACAATATTTTGGGCTAATGTATATTATGATTCTTCCTGACTAGATTACTTTTATCTGGCTCAAAACAAAACCTGGAGGCGAAAGAAACGCACACCTGTTTAGGAGAGGTGCTGGCTAGCGGAGTAGAACACATGTTTAGGAGAGGTGCTGGCTAGCGGAGCAGAACACCTGTTTAGGAGAGGTGCTGGCTAGCAGAGTAGAACACCTGTTTAGGAGAGGTGCTGGCTAGCGGAGCAGAACACCTGTTTAGGAGAGGTGCTGGCTAGCAGAGTAGAACACCTGTTTAGGAGAGGTGCTGGCTAGCGGAGTAGAACACCTGTTTAGGTGCTGGCTAGCGGAGTAGAACACCTGTTTAGGAGAGGTGCTGGCTAGCGGAGTAGAACACCTGTTTAGGTGCTGGCTAGCGGAGTAGAACACCTGTTTAGGAGAGGTGCTGGCTAGCGCAGTAGAACACCTGTTTAGGTGCTGGCTAGCGGAGTAGAACACCTGTTTAGGAGAGGTGCTGGCTAGCGGAGTAGAACACCTGTTTAGGAGAGGTGCTGGCTAGCAGAGTAGAACACCTGTTTAGGAGAGGTGCTGGCTAGCGGAGTAGAACACCTGTTTAGGAGAGGTGCTGGCTAGCGGAGTAGAACACCTGTTTAGGAGAGGTGCTGGCTAGTGGAGTAGAACACCTGTTTAGGAGAGGTGCTGGCTAGCGGAGTAGAACACTTGTTTAGGAGAGGTGCTTGCTAGCGGAGTAGAACACCTGTTTAGGAGAGGTGCTGGCTAGCGGAGTAGAACACCTGTTTAGGAGAGGTGCTGGCTAGCGGAGTAGAACACCTGTTTAGGAGAGGTGCTGGCTAGCAGAGTAGAACACCTGTTTAGGAGAGGTGCTGGCTAGCGGAGTAGAACACCTGTTTAGGAGAGGTGCTGGCTAGCGGAGTAGAACACCTGTTTAGGAGAGTTGCTGGCTAGCGGAGTAGAACACCTGTTTAGGAGAGGTGCTGGCTAGCGGAGTAGAACACCTGTTTAGGAGAGGTGCTGGCTAGCGGAGTAGAACACCTGTTTAGGAGAGGTGCTGGCTAGCGGAGTAGAACGCCTGTTTAGGAGAGGTGCTGGCTAGCGGAGTAGAACACCTGTTTAGGAGAGGTGCTGGCTAGCAGAGTAGAACACCTGTTTAGGTGCTGGCTAGCGGAGTAGAACACCTGTTTAGGAGAGGTGCTGGCTAGCGCAGTAGAACATCTACTTTGACCAAGCTTACAGGATTGTGCCCAGGTGAGAGAGACAATACCTGGAAATTTCACTGGATCTTTCTTTCAAGACACGTTGCACAGAGCGTAACCCAGAAAACAGTACATCTTTAGAAAGCTACTGGTCTGGCCTACAGGGTTGGCTGGTGTACTGTATGATATGCGAAACCTCTCTTTACCTCACTTCTCGCTCTCTTTTTACATGTGAGATACAACAGAAAGCTTTGTCCCTCAAGGGATGAATACTGCAAAGAGCAGTCTCATACAACTGTCTTTAATCACTTATTGTGTCAGAAGAAGGTGAGGCGAGCAGCTCCTGCCTCCCTGAGAGCTGCTGGTGTGTGTGTGTGTGTGTGTGTGTGTGTGTGTGTGTGTGTGTGCCTCCCCTAGAGTTGGGGTATGACGTAAGATGAGAGGTAACCTGTTTCATTTCTCCCATTTAAGGCAGAGAAGGATTGTTGTCTGAGAGACAGCGGAGAGAGACAGCTGAGACAGACAGGGAGACAGACAGGGAGACAGACAGGGGAGACAGACAGGGGAGACAGACGGGGAGACAGACAGGGGAGACAGACAGGGAGACA